>NC_136755.1:16866767-17466767 GCF_936440315.1 Barbus barbus | reverse complement strand
TGCAGATATCAAAGTCTAAATGTAAAAATTTAGTTAGACTTGCATGCAGTCAGTGTTGACCCTTCGTTGTGTTGTGGATTGCAGCGACATTGATGTTGCTCAACAGTTCACCCTGAATCAGTCGCGTGTGGAGGAGATCACAATGCGAGAAGAAGTAGGCAACCTCAATCTGCTACAGGAGAATGATTTTGGTATGGCATATAAACATCCTCTTTATGTTTGTAAAATTTTTTGTCTTATGTTTTTATGTCTTTTTATTGTTTAAATTGATCATGCACACACCTCGCATTGTCCTCATACAGCAGATAGTTTATACCCAACACATTTTTCTCGACAGCTGATTTCGGGATGGATGACCGAGAGATGATGCGAGAGGAAGGTGCATTTGAAGTGGACATCATCCATGGAGCGTCTGCGTCTAACCTGCTGCTGGAGTCAGAGTCAAGTAGTGGACAGATTGCTGACAAGTCCAATCACCTAGAGTATGACCAATACAAAGATGACTTTGGAGACAACCCTATGGAGAGCACAGAGGGAGGCATGCTGGGTAAGAGAGGCATCCGCAAGCACCTTATAAGTTAAAGCTGCATTTACAAGCATCTTGAGACTGAACTGGCTACTTCCTGTTCCTACAGTGGACAAGCTGCTCAGTACCGAGGATGGAGGTGGTATTTTTGATGACCCTCCAGCCATCGCTGAGGGTGTGATGATGCCCCAAGACCACGGTGGAGATGATGATGATGATTTTGACAACCTTTCACGTAAGAATGCATATAACATCATGATATGTATTTGGTGCTATGCATAATAATTAAACATTTGGTATTTTGTTCAATAGCCGCAGGAGGTCCAGATAGTCCTGATTCTGGTCCTGTGGAGCAGCTGCCCACCATGACAGACCAGACTGAACAGACCACCCTAGTCCATAATGAGGAGGAGGCTTTTGCTTTGGAGCCCATCGACATTACAGGTGAGCCAGAACAAAGAAATAGTAGTAATAAAATAATCTAGCTGACTGTCGTGAATTACATTTTGACAAAAAAATTATCAACAAATTTTATTGTGTGCCACATTATTTTATATGATTAATATCTAAATATAATTTTTAAAATATATTTTATGATTTTTAATTATATTAATTATATAAACATTTATATTTATGATTAATTAATTATATTTAAAACGATAAACAAGTGACAATTATTGATGAATGTTTAGCTGTCATGGAGTTATTTTATAGTTATTTCCATCTGTTATTGCACATTATCCTAGTAAATTATTTTTTGTCAAATTTGTTTTTTTTTTGCTCTGTTTTTGTTTCTGGCATGCATAATAAGTTGATGGAGTAAAATGTAAAAGTATGTACATGTTTATTAACGAAAGAAACTTTTAACAAACAGTTTATTGTTTTTTTATGTGCCATAATCCATTATCTGTGGTGAGGCATGACAGGTATAAAAATTGGCAGGACAGTTATAAATCTGAAAAAAAAAAATAATAATAATCTGTTCTACATTCAAAAACGTCCAACCAAAAAATAAAATGTTGTCATAATTTATTCACCCTCCTGGCATCCAAAATTGTATGTATTTCTTTATTCTACTGAACAAAAGAAAATATTTTAAAGAATATTGATAACCAAACAGTTTTGGTTCCCATTGACTTCCATGGTATTTGATTACCATACAATGGGAGCTGAAACTGTTTAGTTGCCAACATTCTTCAAAATATTTTCTTTTGTGTTCCACAGAAGAAAGTCATACAGTACATGTTTGAAATGTTTTGAGGGTGAGTAAATGATGACAGAATTTAAATTTTTAGGTGAACTTTCCCTTTCTGCCAGTGCACCTAAACATTTTGAGTTATCTTGTCATCAAACCATACTATTAATATATTATTAGTGAAGGAAACCAAAGCAAAAAGAAAGAGGAAGCTGATTGTGGACAGTGTGAAGGAGCTGGACAGTAAGACCATCCGTGCCCAGCTGAGCGACTACTCCGATATTGTCACCACTCTGGATCTGGCTCCCCCTACCAAGAAGCTGATGATGTGGAAGGAAACAGGAGGAGTGGAGAAGCTCTTCTCTCTGCCAGCTCAGCCCCTCTGGAACAGCAGACTGCTCAAGGTCAGGACAGATCTCTGGAACAAGCTGTGAGACATTAATACAGCCTTTAGTGCAACAAAATACATAAGTGGCCTTGGATATGGCTGTTCTTGGGCAACAAAATAAGTTTTTTTTATTAGATTTCTGTGTATAATTATGAGTAAAATAGGGATTTAATCTAATAAAACAACTTATTTTGACAGTTTTTTGTAGTCTTGCCATTAAACAATGTTGTTTCCCATTTAATTGCTACACAAATTTAGTTTATTAGAAATCTTCTCTAGTATCATCAGTCCTAAGACCAGCTCTATCTCTCTGTGCAGATGTTCACACGCTGCCTGACCCCTCTGGTGCCCGATGAACTGAGGAAGAGAAGAAAGGGTGGAGAAGCAGACAGCTTAGATGAGTTCCTCAAAGACCTGGAGAACCCTGAGGTACCACGAGAAGAGGCCCTGTCTCAGCAACGAGACATCATTGGTAAAAGAGACTGATTCATATGGTAAATATTTGAGGACACTAAGATTTCACAAGTTTGTCACGGATGCTCATGTTTGGCTTTTTGCAGACCAGACCATCCTGGAGGAGCCCAGTGTTCTGCAGGCTTCAGCCATGGAGGGCAGTCGCACAACCCTTGATGAATCAGTCATGCCTCCTCCATCTGGACCCCGTGGACAAAAGCGCAAAGCTCAGGACACAGAGCCTGCCTTACCTGTGAGATTTTAAATTACAGATTTTTAGTGTGGGTTTTTTGACCCCACTGTTTGTGCTTTTTTTTTATTCTGTGCTTTCGCTTGTTTTCTCACAGATGCTGGAGGATGATCGTTCCTCTATTGTGTCCGCACAACACGTGAACATGCAGCAGGTGGACATTCCACCTGAGGAACAGGGCAACATCTCACAGTTCATCCCTGAATTCGACCTGATTGGAGAGAAGAGCAAAGAGAAGAAGGATGATGAGGAGGAGGAGGAGGTGATGAGGCTTTAACAACCACAAATTAGGATCAAGGAGCTAAATTAGAATAACTTTTCAGCACTAAGCATCATAATAGTACAGCTGTTTATGCCCAACTTCATTTTTAAATGCCCAGTTTTGTGTATAAATTTTAATTGTGCTTGTCCTGTATTTTTTTTATTTGCATTTGGATTTTTAATTGTTCAGTTATTATAATTTATCATACGAGGCATGTGATCGTCTGAGCACTGGTTGCACTTGATTCCCGTCAGATCGAGCCACTCAGTTCATTCTGAATTTGTGTTTAAAAGGACGAGGAAGGTCAAAGCGGAGACCAGGATCAGGAGGAGAGAAGGTGGAACAAGAGGACGCAGCAGATGCTGCACGGTTTACAGGTTTGAACATGCACTTCATATCTTGATAAATAAGATCTGTTAGGGCATATTTTCTATGCATATTTTTTATGCATAATACCTTCGACTGCTTCTTCTTACTTTCCACAGAGAGTCATTGCTAAGACCGGAGCAGAATCGATCAGCTTGCTGGATCTGTGCAGAAGCAACAACAAGAAACAAGCAGCTGCTAAGTTCTACAGCTTTCTCGTGCTGAAGAAACAGCAGGCAGTGGAGCTCAGGCAGGACGAGCCCTACAGTGACATCGTCGCCACCCCTGGCCCCAGATTTCACATTATATAGACTTTTATGGTCAACACTGGCAGATTTTATTGTTTTTAATCGTTTTGTTTGTATATAATGTGTTATGTATTTCTGTGCATGTCCTTTTCATGGATACTACATGTGCGTTCCGTCTCACATGCAAAAAAAAGTGCTTCTTTTAGCTGCTTCTCAATACAAGCATGCACATTGGACTAAAAACTAAATGGTTCTGAACTGTTCTGACCTAGTTGAGGTTACAAATATAATGTTTTGTTCTCAAACTTACAGAAATGCTTGTCTTAGAAAACAAATGGTCTGAATGGCGGTAGGTTTTCATAGGAAAGTACAAATCTAATTGCGATCATTGACGTGAAATTGCACAGCTGGTGCCACTCCATTCGCTTGTTGTGCTCTTTCAAAGGCTTTGAGCCTTCAGTTTGTACTCTTTAATCACGTTTTCAGATGCATCGGTTTCATTATTTAATGTTTACTGTTGTTTTGCATGCTTTGAATTACATGCAACATACATGTTTACTTTCATGAAAGTATTTGCTATGGCTAAACATAAAAGAGTAACATTTTAGCTGCTCCAATTTCATAGTTTCTATGTTTAAAAAATATATATTTAATGAAGTTTTGGCCTACAGCATGTTGTTTTTGTTTTATTTTTTCAAAAACCTACTACTGTAACAACACTATGTCCTTAAATTCTCCCTGAGCTTCAGTGTTGTGAACATTTACACAAAAGTAGCTTGTCAGCTAGACAAGCATATAACATAAAATGTTATATACTGTGATATACATTTGTTAAAATAATGTTGTGTCATTTGTTGTAAAGATCATTTTTGTAATTGTGCGAGCACTTTTTAAAACAGTCCATAGGGCTTTGGTTTTCTCAATGGTGCCTGTGACAACTCTGTTTTGTATATGACAATAATTAAACACAATCTGTTATAGTGCAGTATTTAAATGCCTCGCAGTCTGCTTGTTTTATTCATATTGGAATAAAAACTACTGAAATCAATGTTCTTACACATTACGTTATTTGCCTTTAGCCCTGACTTGATACAGCCGTGTTATGTATTTTTTGTAATAAAAAGTAATTAATAAATCCCTTTGTCCCTTGACTGAATTGATTATGCAATTATTCCTCCGTGCGTTTAGGGGGCGCTGAGACCCAGTGTATTGCGCATCACCAGCGAACTGCGAAGAAGACTGGAAACAACAGCAGTTTGTATGCTTCTACCGAGAACAGGTAATGTCATATTTTTAAAAGATGTCAGCTCTATAGTAGATATATATCTATATATATAGATAGATATATAGTAACGCTGTGATACAAACTGGATCTTTGCGCCGTGTATAGAAGATTTAATAATGTTACTGCTGTAATGACATTGAATGGAGTCAATACTCTCAGTCACATTAAGTTTGTATAGAAATGTATATTAGTTACTAAATCAAAATAATATATTTCCACAACAACACACAATAAGAATTAGCATCATAACGCACTGTTGTTGTATATTATTCCATCCAGGAAGGCTCTGGTGAGTCGTCATGCATGTTTGTCAGCGGTGTGTGAGTTTGTTATCTGCAGCTCTCCAGCAGTCGACACGCGCTCTGCATCAGCGCTCACATCTCACACTGCTTCCGCTCAGCACCAGACACACACTCTCACAGAGACACAGCACACAGACATGGAGACACTTCACGGACCACCAAGCTGCTTCGCCAGATGTCTGTAATAAGATTGATCTTGCGCAGAAAGAGGTTGTGCCATTCAATTCTGACGTGCATCGAATAGGTAAGTAAAGGTATGTATTCTACCTACTTGCTTGTGAATCCCTGATTGAATTGTCATGCTCATCATCTGTCTTGTTTTCTGTAGATTTGGATGCAGCTGTGCATCCTTCACCGCTTCAGGAAATCAGCGAGGAGGAAGCAGTCCAGATCCAAGTACCTTCTGCCCTTCCACCAGAATCTTCCACACTCAGACCTTATGTGGATAAATCAGAAACTCTCAGCAAACTGGTTCAGCTTGGTGTGTCTCATATCTTAAGTAAGTTATGTTGGATTATTATTGTCTAATCTTTTGGTCATTTTCCAGGTGTCAACCTCTGGAAACTAGAACAGAGGCCCAATGTGGGTTCCATGCTGGTTAGACTTGACTTCCATGCCGATGTTGCACCCAGACTACTCTTCATCAAAGATCTGGGAGTTGAAGAGTCTAAACTGGGCAAACTGCTCACCAATAACCCCTTCATTCTCACAGAAAGCCTGGACAACCTTGAAGCCAGGTCAGAAAAAGAATATATGCGCATATAAAATACACTGTAGTGTAAAACTTTTACAAACTAATTAGCAGCTTTTAGAAAGATGTGATCTTTTGCGTTGAAACGTCTTTCAGGATGCTTCACGGTTAACATTTTGATCCTTAAAGTAATGTGACATTATATTATAAAGGTTACATTATCTCTTTTGTCTGTTCATTTTAAGGGTGTCCTACTTGAAATCAAAGAAGTTCAGTAAGCAGTCTGTGGCTGCTATGTTGAGCAAAGCTTCATACCTGCTTAACTTCAGTGTTGAGAGGCTCGACAACTGGCTTGGATTTTTTCAGAAGCAGTTGGGACTCAGTGCTGAGAAGGTGAAGTAGAATTACATATATTTTTTATAGAACAAAAAAGAATAACTGCTTATAAATATTTGTTTGTTTGTTTAAACCAATAACGAGGTGGTTTTTACCTGATTTTCATACTGGCCTTTAGCATTTGCAGAAGAGCTACATTTACCATGAGTGTTGTTGTCATGATTTTTGCTTTAGACCCGAGATGTTGTGACTCGCCTACCAAAACTACTGTGTGGCAGTTTAGAGCCAATTAAAGAGAATCTAAAGGTCCGACACTTTGTTGATTTGTTTTTTCTTCATTATATTTTTTTTATTGAGATATTAAATGTGACAGGAATTCATATTTCTCTCATCCAGGTTTGTGAACTGGAGTTTGGATTTCGTGGAAATGAAATCCAGCATATTGTGACCACAGTCCCTAAAGTTCTAATAGCCAATAAAAGAAAACTCACCCAAATATTTGACTTGGTTCACAACACCATGGATGTTCCACACGCACTTATTGCAAAGTTCCCACAGGTACATATTAATGGTTTGGTTCGAAGCCCTATGAATGCAAATGCAGTTTAGTTTATTTATAAATGTATAGTTGTGATTGTATGTACAGATATAATCATTTAACTGAGGCACTTTGCATAGTATTTCTCTTCAACCAGATAAGAGAAATAACTGATGTATTAACTGTTAAATCTAAATGTTCCATGTAGTGTAATGTGCGAGTTTACTTGGTACTGTGCAACATGCTAATTTGTATTTATTTATTTTTTTACTTTCTCAAAGGTCCTTAATGCCAAATTCCTTCGCATCCGGGAGCGACACTTGTTTCTAGAGTACTTAGGCCGGGCTCAGTACCAACCATCTCAACCCAACTACATCTCCTTGGATCGCTTGGTGTTCTTGCCTGATGATGTTTTCTGCTCAGAAGTAGCATTAACCACTCTTGAAGACTTTGAAAGATTTCAGAAAACCTTGTAGATGTACAGAATAAATGGAATTATGTTTAATAGTTGGGTTGTATGAACATAGTTTTATAAATAAACATTGCAAAGTTAAATTGGCTATAGTACCATTTTATCTTTTGTCCTGTGATGATATACTCCATTTTAATAGAGTATATCATCACAGGACAATGACCCTTGGTGTACTTGTGTAAGTCAAATTACACAGCTCTAGATCTAAAAACTAATTTGCCACATATAAATTTTAAGCGAAAAGCTGTCAAATTCATGCTTTTTGTCCGCCATTTTTTAATGTTATATGTTGGCAATAATGTTAATGTTCATTTATTAATCTCAGATTTAAAAAAAAACACACACACAGGAAGTAACTTTAATTTAATTTGGGCCTGACAGACCTCTGTATTTTTTTAACCTCTGTGATCTTCCTTAAGAGAGGAAGATAATATCCTCCACACCTCAGATACTTGAGGTGAAGCAGAATTATGTTTTTAAATATTAAATCCTCCTTGTATAAGAAACACAAGGAAATTAATCTGATGGCAAGCAATCCAGCTTTTGGAATTTGTTCCGCCAGTCCTATGGAGAAACATGTTGATGCAGTGGCTTAAAAGTTGTTGATTATATTTTGTATAGGGACTAATCTTAACCAGTATCAGTCCCATAAATATTACAACCTCCTAGTATAAGGGGGGTAACAATATCAGGTAGTGTCAGTGAAGATTATGCGATCAGATCAAGAAGAATTATTAAAATCTTTAAAAAAAAACAAAAAAAAAAAACAGTGACAGCCAATGACCCCACGCATGCTGAGAAAAACTGATTGCGTAATCACCGGACAAGACGTCACATATCCCACAATCCTGTGCGACTTTCCCAGTGAACAGAAATGGCGTCGAGGGCACCAGGTAAAATGTTATTTGTGAGCGTTTTGGGAAATTGCGAGCGTATGGATTTGTTGCCCTCGTTCAAACGAGTTATTTTACCATCTGTCTGATTTCTGTGCTATTCGAATGGCCGTTTATTGTCGAGGTTGTTAGTTTTGTCATGTAAAGCACTGATGTCCTCTACTGTGTGTCCCCGTCTGCCCGTTACCACTCAAAATATGACTATGCTCTGTTTCCATCCCAACGTAACTGTCCATTTATGTCCTAATTATTGTAAACGATGCATTAGGAGGACGAATGAAATGCTCCGTGATTCAGTCATTGATGGTTCACCGGGAGTAACGTTACAGGCGGTTAACTGAATCTCATGTCAGCTGTGACGTGTTCATCAGTGATTTTTCTGCTATAATAACCCTGTTCCCTCCTGTCATAAGCTCCACATCCGTTAACCACAGCAGACGTTTAAGTCAGGTTGCTTTAAGGCAGGGTTCCTCAATTAGTTTTCGCCGAGGGTCGAATTCTGCCAGTAACACCAAGCCAAGGGCCACTAACCTATTATATATATATATATATATATATATATATATATATATATATATATATATATATATTCTGCTAAATGACAAAAGTAAAGAGTGTAAAGACCATCAACTCTACCGTGCGACTCCACCAGACAGGGACACCGGCAAGGGATAGAAGTATCGCTTTTTATTTTAGTTTTTTAATTTATATGTTTATTATTGAAATGTTGTTATATGCATGTCAATTTTATTTAATTTCTTTATTTTCTTAAATATGTGGGTGTATAGTATTTATAGAGTTGTAACTTTTAGTTTTAGTTACTTTTTCTTATTTGTAAGTCGCTTTGGACAAAAGCGTCTGCTAAATGACAAAAGTATGTATGTATATTTTGTCCAAAGCGACTTACAAATAAGAAAAAGTAACTAAAACTAAAAGTTACAACTCTATAAATACTATTTAAAAAAAAAAAAAAGTACTGCAAATCAATTGAACTTTGTGTCAGTACGTCATAAATAGAACGAGTCAGCAGTTTTCTGTCGGGGATTTGTCGCTCAGCGCTGCATCCAGTGTAGACCAAACCTGCATTAATTAAATATGAATAAATTAATGAATAAATAAATATATAAATAAATGTGATAATAGGAAAATAAATAAATGAATAAACGACTTGATAAAATAAATGATTAATTTGTAATAAAATTAATTTTTGCCCCCTTTATTTTCTGCTTTTAGACATTTATACATTTTTAAACATTTTTTTTTACTTTTATTTTTTCACTAATTCTTTTTTTAATGTATTTTTATTATTTATACATTTATTTTTTAATATATTTATGCATTCGTTTTTTTTAGAATGATTTATTCCAACATGTATTTATTTTTAGATTTATTTATTCATTTATTTTTACTTTTCCGTAAAAACATGTAAATGAGGAAGGTGGTCCTTGTGTAGCTTCAGTGCATCATTGGTTGAGAGCTCACGCGTCGCATCGTCAGGCCAGCTAAGCGATAGAGATGAGTTTTCAAAGAAAATAGCGGCCTGACGATGCGACGCGTGAGCTCTCAACCAATGATGCACTGAAGCTACACAAGGACCACCTTCCTCATTTACATGTTTTTACGGAAAAGTAAAAATAAATGAATAAATAAATCTAAAAAATAAATACATGTTGGAATAAATCATTCTAAAAAAAAAATGTATGCATAAATATATATAAAAAAATCAATGTATAAATAATAATACATTAAAAAAATAATTAGTGAAAAAATAAAAGTTAAAAAAATGTTTAAAAATGTATAAATGTCTAAAAGCAGAAAATAAATTAAGGGGGCAAAAATGCATTACAAATTAATATTTATTTTATCAAGTCGTTTATTCATTTATTTATTTTCCTATTATCACATTTATCTATTTATTCATTAATATATTTATTTATTTATTCATTCATTTATTAATTTATTCATATTTAATTAATGCAGGTTTGGTCATCCATATATACTGGTTATAATAAGTTCTATTGTATTTTGTTGCGCCGCGCTGCTCGCGACCTGTGTAGACACGATGCAAGTTAATGTCGCTGCGTTTGAATTTTCATGCCACATTATTTGAAATGAGCGCGGTCCAAACATTTTTCTCTCGCGGGCCGCCTATTGAGGAACCCTGCTTTAAGTGACACTCACTGATATTAAGAAAACTTGCTTCGTTACTTATCTCTAATTTTGGTTATGTATATTCTTGTCCCTGTACAGCTGCAACCAGCAGGCTCTTGGTGGGCTTCAAGAAGTGGTACTACAATGCATGCGGTTTCAACAAAATTGGTACGCAGTGCTTTCTCTTTGCCATGTAGACAAAGCATTGTTTAGAACTTGTTACCTTCATGGACTGATATTTACATTGAAAACAACTTACAAATGTACCAATTTCTGTGTCATTACATGTCATATAGGCTTGATGCGGGATGATACCCTCCACGAGGACAGTGATGTGAAAGAAGCCGTCCGTCGGCTCCCAGAACAAGTTTACAATGACAGAATGTTCCGTCTCAAGAGAGCTCTGGATCTTTCAATGAAACAGCAGGTTCTTCCCAAGGATCAGTGGACTAAATATGAGGAGGTGAGAAAGCATGTCAGCTGAATATATTCTAATTTTACCTGCTTTTTCTTTGTGTAGGGTGCATAAATACATATTTTTATGACCCAAAGATTTTTAGACAGTGTTCCAGTTTTTTTTTTATGAAAATTTATTTGTGATCAATTGACTGAAAAAAAATTCCCATGTTTTGTCATGGAGTTCAAACATAGATTGTAGGAAAAGCATGCATGTTGCTCTTTTTCATATAATAAGTGACACAGTGTCTTCAAATGAAAAGTTTGTGTTTGAGAACGTTTTTCTGTATTTTATTCACCTGGGTTTGGAAAATACAAGAGATATGTAGTTAACGTATGTGTTTGTAGATCTATTTAAGCCTCTGCTTCAAATGTTTTTCACAATTAATATCGTTCTTTGTAGGATGTGCATTACATTGAGCCCTATCTGGAGGAGGTTGTTCGTGAAAGGAAGGAAAAGGAGGAGTGGGCAAAGAAGTAGGATGAGTGTGAAGAGACTGAAGCGCCTCTTTGGTGCGATGTCTGGTGTCTTGTATTTAAGAGAAAATGTATTCTGTGATGAGTCCCTATACTTAATAAAATTTCCTTTCTGACATAGCTTCACGTGCCTGTTCCCCCCCCCCCCCCCCCCCCCCCTTTAAATGGAAAAAAGTCATGACAGTTTTGTACAGTCAATTAATTTTTCAAAGACTGTTTACAGTAGACTCCAAAGATAAGGCCATTTGTTTAAATACAGACAATAAATGCACAATATACAGTATACAAAGTGACTAACAGATTTTACAAGATAAGTCAAATTTCATAACTACAGTTTACCTTAAATAGTGTTCACTATTCATCAGTTACAAAAGTACAATCACACAAATGAATCATGTTACACAATTACATGCCTATGTATTATTTCCTTCACATGTGCTGTGGATTCTTTAGTCACATTAGCTCTTTAAATTTATGTAGAAAAAAAATGTAGAGAGATTATTTTAAATATGTAATGGCATTCAAGTTTTATGAACATGTCAGTGATCCCAATACTGGTACTGAAATATTCAGTTATTAATGCTTTGAATAAGTGTATGTTATGCATTAATTATTCTAAATGCTTTATGGAAATATTAATCGCATCTATTATTGCATTATTTCCTCCGAGTTTGGAGTTGGTAAGATTTTTATTTTCAATTGCTCAAGGCTGCATGTATTTGATCAAATACTATGACAGTAATTTAAGTTTAATTTAAAATAACTTTTCTATTTGAACATGTATTCATTTTATTCCTGGGATAGCAAAAGTTAATTTTTAGCACTCTCACTCCATCAGTCTTTGCTCTCTCTGTTGGGTAACACTGTTGACTGTGTCAATGAAGTTTCCTATGACACTGCTGAAGGAGTGTAGCATGGAGACTCCCAGCTCATTGCTCGTCTCATTGATGTCAGGATCATAGGCTCCAAATAATGGCGTGCAGACTTCTATATGTCCTTTTCCCTCCCTCGCTAAGATACCAACAAGTTCAGTCTTGGCTTGTTGGAACTTCTCCATGTCATAATGTTTCAGCGTCCTATCATCCAGTGGATAGGTTACACCTTCAGGATAACAGTCACGAGGGACAGGCAGCTCAACATATCTGAGAATGTAATACAATGAAATTACAACTAAAACAACCAAATAGATATCAGTGAACACATGGTTTTACTGTACCTCAATTCAGGAAAACCCAGAGCCAGCATATTGAAAAAATGGCGCAGCTGTACTCAGCGGATTACCCAGGATCTTCAATTCCTGTAGCCCATGACACGGTGTCAGTGCTTGGGTGAGCAAATCCAGTTTGTCATCATCTAGCCCACACTCCTCCAGACCCAGACTAGTGAGTGAGGCACAACAGCGATGCAGAAGCTTCCGGAAGGTGTTGGGGAAGAGGTCAGCTACCTCATGACCGCTCAGGTCCAGCTTTACTATGTGCTCACTGTGCAGGCTGTTGGCAAAGTAGGCCATGTCCACTGCGTTAAGACTGCAGTTCGCTAACTCAATACACTGCAGTGGAGTGTTCAGTGGGCTGGCAAATCAAACAGATTTGAGTTACTCAAAACAAGTGTTTAGGAATGATCTCAACATAAAGCATCAAACTGCAACAGTGCAAATTACACTAAATTCAGTTAATACTATGTTATATAATATTATGCATATTAATATTTAAAAATAATAATTTAAACTAAATTTGATAGAATTCAGCACTGCGATCTCTGAAAAAGAAACTGAGTTATTCACTTGGCAATACTTTTTTGCAACTCTACTGCACATCTAGAAGTCTCATACTAACCAAGTCTGCATTTATTTGATCAAAAATACAATAAAGTTGTAATATTGTAAAATATTATTAAAAATGAACACTTATATTTTTAAAATCTAATGTATTACTGTGATGGCAAAAGCTGTCACATGATCCTTCAGGAATCATTCTAAATAGAATGACTTGCTGCTCAAAAAAACATTTCCTTTATATTACCATTATCAATGATAAAACTGTTGTGCTGTTTAATTTGTTTTTTAGTCTTTAATGTTTATTTATTTGAAATCTTACATTATAAATGTCTTTACTGACACTTTTTATCAATGTAATGCACCCTTGCTGAAAATAAGCATTATTTTGTAATAAATTAATGAATTAAATGCATGCGCATATATATATATATATATATATATATATATACACACACACACACACACACATACATATATATATATATATATATACACACATATATATACACACACACACACACAAATCTATTGGATACAACAGGAAATTTATAGCAAACTTCACAATCCATTTGAAGTCTCGTGTGCCAAAACAAAATCTGACCCATAAGATATTAATAATAAATATTCATAAATCCCTCTGTTAATATACACCTATGAGACGTGGGGCCTTATTTATAAAATGTTGCGCAGAAACCATCCTACATTTGATCATCTCTCGAATATGCGTACGTTTGATTCATAGAATGAACATACGAACAGAAAACGCGTACGAGTCTCTTAGGATGTGAAATCTATGAATAGCAAATGATCTTGAACTTGCACGCAATTGAACGGTTTCAGCTAATTAATGTCATTAACATAAAATATCACCAATCATCATAATTTAGAACAGCGAGCTGCAAGATCAGCTTACATTAAAAAAAAAAAAAAGCTGCAATACTCCGACAATAAAAAGTGCGTACATCTGCTCAGACCCTGACGTGAAGCTAAGCACTTTTCCACGTTTTTATAAATATGAGCGCTGGCGTGGATTTAAGCGTACGCACACTCCGAGATCAAATCTGTGCGTACGCTTTATAAATGAGGCCCGAGATGTTTTGACTGCTATAAGACACGTGTGCTGCTGTTTACAGTAAATATAGAACATTTTGGCCCGGTTTCACAGACAGGGTTTAGACTAAGTCAGGGTTTGGCCATAGTTCAATTAGGACATTTAAGTACTTTTTATAAACATTCTTAGAAGAAAAACATTACTGGTGTGCATCTTGAGACAAAAAGGCACTGATATATTTTAAGATCAGTCAGTGCAAGTTTATTTCAGTTGAAACAGCTCAGATTTACATTTTAGTCTAGGACTAGGCTTAAGCCTTGTCTGTGAAACTGGGGGATTGTGTTGCCAGAGTCATGTCCTGGCCTACTTCAGGTTTGCAATAGGACAGCTGTCTGTCTAACAGTCACGCAACAACAACAAAAAAGAGCCATATCCGAACAACAGCAACATGCTAGACAACATGGCTTGATATTAAACAGTTGATTAGACTGTAAAACCGTCAAATAAGGGTGTCGGATCTTATATTTAAATTAAAAAGATACCTTATGGTAACTACCATCCAAAAGGCTGGGGTCAGTAAAAAATCTTTATCATGGTTTCCAAAAAAAATATTAAGCAGCACTGTTTTCATCCATGATAATAAGAAATGTATTTTGAGAACCAAATTAGCATATTAGAATGATTTCTGAAGGATCATGTAAAACTGAAGACTGGAGTTAAAAAAAAAATTCAGCTTTGCCATAATCACAGCAATAAATACATTTTTAAAATATGTGACCCTGGACCACAAAACAGTCATTTTTTTAAGCTTTATAATTTTTTTAAGATTTATACATCAATGGAAAGCTTTTTAATTCAGCTTTCAGATGATGTATGGTTTTTTTAGGACAATATTTGCCCGAGATATAACTATTTGATAATTTGGAATCTGAGGGTGCAAAAAAAAAAAAAATCAAAATATTGAGAAAATCGCCTTTAAAGTTCTCAAAATTAAGTCCTTAGCAATGCATATTACTAATCAAAAATTAAGTTTTTACATTTTCGGTAGGAAATTTACAGAATATCTTCATGGAACTTGATCTTTACTTGATATCCTAATGATTTTTGACAAAAGAAAAATCAATAATTTTGAGCCATACAGTGTATTGCTACAAATATACCCATGCTACTTATGACTCATTTTGTGATCCAGGGTAACATATATCAAAACAGAAAAATTATTAATATTGAATATTAAAATTAATAAATTGTGTTAATATATCACAAATGATGAAATGATTTAAAAATGTGTAGGAGTTTAAATGGCAACTGTGGTCACATTATGGTTTTATAGTCTTTACCTCAGCAGTTTCCTCAGATGACCTGTAAGTGTGGAGAACCCCAGATAGAGCTCTCTCAGCTCAGTCAGTTTGCTCATCAGCTCACCCAGAACTCCCATGAGTCCCTCGTCCTCCAGAGCCAATCTGTGTACATTCAAAGCCTGTGCAGGAAACGTAAGCGAGCGCAGCTGTGGGAACTTCAGCTGAGAGAGCAGTACCTCAATGTGTGGAGCCTCCAGATGTACATTGTGCACAACTTCCAGCTTCTGCAGGCCATGTGATTCCACCATCTTCAGAAGGTAAAAGAGGTTCCTGAGGCTCAGCGAGTCCACACGCAGACCTACAAAGTTCAGTTTTAATGGGCAGTGTCTGCGCAGCAACAGAGCCTGAGCCACCACCTCATAGTTCCGTCCAGTAACAAATGCATCCAAGCGCACATCTACCTCCACATCAAACGCTGATGGTGCTGCTTGGCCGGCCTGCATGGACACCATAGTCTCGTAGCACATGCGGGTAAGCAGTTCAGTTCTTGCCCAGCGGCCAAGAGTCCGTCTACAGGGACAGACCTGGTGTTCTATGTCTTGCAGACCTATTAGATCCACCACACGTAACATTTTTGCATACGTGCTTGGAGCTTGAAGCACATAGTCCCTCTGACCTGAGAGAATGGCCTCCAGACAGAGCCTGCAGGCGCGGGACGTGAGATCATCTGGACAGTCGACTGTGCTGCCCAATAGTTTGCGCAAGTTGAGCTCTGTCAGAGGCCACGTCTGGACCAAGTCGTGGAGCATTGTGGCCTCCTCATGCAGATAGCTGGCTTTGAAGAGGATTGGGTAGAGATTGTAAGACAAGCAATGGAGGTTCTTACACGCATTTGAGCCAGTTTGAACGAAGCCCTCGGCTGCTAGGAACTTCAAGCTCTTCATGGCTGTGTTTGTCAGCTCCCAAGATCAAGGAATCTTCTTAGAGCTGTCAGCCTTTAGGAGATATGGAGTGTTCCTTCTGCTCTCTTTCAACCAACAAATATATGTGCGTCAACCCAAGAAAAGAAGAGTGCTGATTGAGACATTGAGGAGGGAAGTAGTCGAGAGGGGGTTAGTTATTTATAGAAGCAGCTGTCTCAAACTTTCATGACTAACAGGCAGAGGTTAAACAGCAATTAGATTTTGGACGGCTGGAAAGAAAAAAAGAAGACTTACCTGTGACAAACGATGGTTACATTCTGTGGATGTAGGAAAAATCTGGTATTTTCTGGGTCAACCTTTGAGAATTGTATTAAATTAAGTAATCTGACTAATTACGCTGTAAATAGGATATATTTAAAAAAAAAAAAAAAAAAAAAAAAAAAAACACTTGAAAAGAAAATTTTGCGGTCAGAACTTTTGTGATGGAAATAATATCAGGTGGGAAGAAAATGTTTTTGCGAGCTAACGCAGTGTTTACCAGGGGTTACAATAGTTTTGGGAAAGAACAAAACTTTTTGCATGTAAACAGTGTTTCTTGAGGGAAAGAAAGTTATTTTCAGGGGAATTTTTTTTATTTATTTTTTTTGAGAGAGAGAGAACATGGCATTTTCTAATATAATTAATATAATATTAGCAACCCTATTCAGAACACAATCATGCAATATGGTTGTAAAGACTACCTTTGGTTTAAAAAAAAAAAAAAAAAAAAAAAAGTAATAACATACAATAGGAGTGGTTACATCTACATAGTCTAGCAAGCACATTCCTGGGGAAATAAAAGTGTGTTGCACCTCGCAAACGCAAAAATTCAACCTTTTAAGAAATAAGCATAAACTAAAATGACACATTTTGCAAACCAAAAAGGAAAGTCCACCAAATGCACTATATATTCTAGGGAAGAAACCAGTTTGGACTATTCCATTTATAACCACATGGAGGAGCTGCACACCAACATAAAGAATGCAGGCTCATTCTACTGACAGATTATATTTTTGTGCAGGTGCAGTTCTCATATCATCGATATGAGAAGAGTGGTTCAGCACCTTTTAATACAGAAATTATCAAGCTGTGTATGTTTGGCATACCACCTGAATGTTTGTTTTTACAGAAAAAAATAACACTGCTTATGAGAGTTTGCTACTCGTCATTCAGGAGTTTTTCAGAACTCTTACGCTGGGTGGTAATGGTGATGATGGTGGTGATGGTGGTGCTCATGGTGATGATGGTGTTCGTGTCTTTGAGGAAGGGGCATAAAACCCCCAGGATGAACAGCTGGCCCGGGCTGTAATTCTCTGTCATGGTTGCTTCTGGAAGGTGGTGCAGTCTCACGGGCTCGAGCACGGATGCGTTTGCTGGAGCTGTGCAGCAGAGGTTGCTGTTGCTGCTGTTGGGATGGATGGCACCAGGTCATAGGGTGATGCCCATGGAGCTTGCTGGGTTTGGTTGTGGCTCCACTATAACCGACAGACTTGCTGCGGTTGCGGAGTGACCTGAGGAAAGGAATGGATTTTCCAGATGACTCCACAGGGTTGCAGGTCTCGGGTTGAGAGCGACGATGATGGTTGCGGGAAGAGCTCTCCTGAGGCTGCTCCTCAGCACACGTTTCTGGAGCTTTGGTAGTAGAATAAATCATATTTAAGAAAGCTTTAAACATCTAGAATCTCCTAGAATTAGAACAGAATCCACTGAATAAAAATGGCTTTCATAAAACTGAGCTCAGCAATTTTCACTGGCCTTGCTGAAGTTCAAAGAATAAATAAGCTATCACCTTCGAATCGAGAGGTGTAGTTTTCAATTCCAGCCAGATCTAGATAGTGGTTCCTACGTTCTGTGTTTTCATCTACGGAGTACTGCTTCCTCTCTGAAACATCCAACTGATCCGAGTTCAGCTGTCTGACAGACAAAATACAGTATTATTGAATATTGTGTTGGTAATAGTGTAGTTATTGTTAACTAAAACTATCAAAAATTCTTAAAATAAAATATTAAAATCATAATTTAGGCAAATACCTAAATAATAATAAAAAAAAGTTATATTTACATTCAGAAAAAAAAAGTAATAATATGCAAGTGTATATATAAATATGTATGTGACAAGTCTCGGTTAGTCTAACGCAGTACACGTAGCAAGGTTTTTTTATAATAAATAAAAAGAAAACCAGTAGATAGAATAGTTAAAAGAATAGAGAACATTAGTGTTAGAGGGTCATTTTTTGTTTAAATAAAGAAAAGAGAAAGAATAGAAAAAGAAGAGAATGCTAGTGTTAGAAGGTCAGTTTTTTAATAAAAAAGAAAACAAGTAGTTAGAATAGAAAGAACAGAGAGTGCAAGTGTTAGAGGATCATTTTAAATGAACAAAAAGAAAAACAAGTAGATCAAATATAAATAGAATAGAGAGTGCTAGTGTAACAAACTCAAAACAAAATAAAAGCTAATTAGAAATAAAAATTACAAAAGCACATTAAAATTAAAAACAAAAGAAAATTACTTAAAAATATAAAAGTAAAAGCTACAAATATTTATAAATACTATATTAGTATGTAAATAATACTAAAATAATAATGGTATAATTACTGGTTACTATAATTTTATTCCAGTTTGTTATAATTTTGTTCCACTAGGTAAATAACTGGCATTCATTTCCTGTATAAACATTTCTCAAGTATAACTTTTGATTCATTCATATATGCAATACTAAAAATCACCTGATTTGAGAATGAGGGCTCTCTGCACATCGTACTGGATCCTCTCTTTGATCCTGCTCATTCAGAGACATCCCAGCATCCCATTCTCAAGAAGGACAAAAGTAAAACGTGAGTAACACTGCATTATATCATGATTATTTCAGGAAATTGATCAAATAGGTTATGAGACCATTTGTTTTGTTTTTATGATAGGTTCGGTCTTCACCTTTTCTGCTGGTTAATGGAGTGACACTCAGCTTCACACACAAGGTTGTGCCATTGCCAAGCACCAGCTGTTTGACTGATGCCTCGACCACCTCACAGATCGTCTGCATCAGGCTCAACATATTCTGCAGCAAACACAATGAGAGAAACTCACCAATGGCTAAATGATCACTTTAATGAGATGGTAGGTCCTCTGTTAATACTGAAATTTACCTCTCTGGTTATTTTCCCATTGCTGTCCAAATCATTCAATGTGATCATCCACTCTTGATGATTTTCATCCATGACAGACACATTACACCCCTTGCCCTAATATCAACAGAACAACGGAAGGATTTGCAATCATTTTTGTATTAGCAGGACAACATGTTTATTAATAAAAGATATCCTATATCTCAGAGTTCACAAATTAAGTGAAGTTTTAGCAAACCATTCTTTTAATTTACCTTTTAAAACTTGAAGGAAATAAATTTTTTTTCAGCAACAATGCATTCTAAGTGAATGCTAATTTAAAAAAAAATCTATTTAAAATAAATTCTGTTTCATCAAAGTATCCTGAAAAAGTATCACCATTTCCACAAAAATATTAAGCAACAACCAATTTCAAAATTAATAATGAGAAATTATTGACAGCATTCTTGTCACTGAAGACTAAAGTAATTTGCCATTACATGAATAAATGATATTTAAAATATAACAAAATAGACTATTTTTATATTGTAACAATATTACTATGAAAACTAGTAATAGTCAAATAACAGTAAATGCAGCATCACTGAGAGACTTCTTTCAAAAACATTTAAAAATCTTACTGACCCTAAACCTTAAAGACCCTAAACAGTATGTCAGGTTGGTCGTCTTTGGAGTTTCACAATAGGTACAATATTCATTATTTAATATACAGTTATCTATGACAAAACTTACATCATTTTTCCTGTTTCTCCTAAATGAATCTTTGAGTGGATGCGGTCTTTCATTTTCAGGAAAAGGAAGCGAAGATTTAAGAGTCTCCATTACTCTCTCTGGTGGTAGTGTTACTACAAATAACAGATCATGTTAACAGATCTTACAAAGGCCTCGACTGAGAAATCAAACATCTGACCAAAACATCCAACATTATAGAATATTTAAAATGACAGATTAGTCTGTATTACTTTGCTTTAAACAATGGCACTATTTGTAAATGAGTTTCCTTTCACAGTTCAACTTACCTTGTAGTGAACAGTACTGATCTGACAAATGATCTTCTCTCGGATCTCTACCACTCAGATCCTAGAGTTAAATAGGAAAAACAAATCATTAAAACTATGGACATCCAAAGAAAATAATGGATTGGAGTACAGCTAGTGTGTGCAGTAAAGGACCCACAGGATGATTTAGATTACATTAGAAAGCATAGAAAACACCACATGATAAATTTACAAACATGAACTATGAAACTTTGCATTGCTAAGTCACTTTTGTACATAATGTGTAGAAAACCTATTTTCGAGCTGGAAAGCCAGCCCCCATAATGAATTCACCAGGAACAAGAAAAAAAATCACTTCATTCTTTGCACTCCTGTGGTCTTATACCCAATTGTTTCCAGACACATTGCACTGCTGGGTTCTGAGGGAGGAAGTGAATTGCCCTCCAAAACAACTCATCATCTGTAATCCTCCCTGCCACAACTCTGTCCCTCTTACACTATCAGAAAACACAACTTTATGTCCACTGAGGACATCTGACTATCAACTTGTTCCAAAATTTTAGCTTTTTTTTTCTTAATGTAATTTTGCTTGAAATATTTACACGGTATGACACTCAAAGAATATTTTCAACATTTTGAAAATTGTTGTGAGCAATTCAATTGTGAGCAATTTAGAATATAAAATAAATCCATCACACATTCTTCTGGATTTTTATTATTAAATATAGTAGAATATCATACTATTTCAGATTAAATGACATGGGACAGGGACATGATGTAGATACAGTGTTACTCATGCCAGCTTTGACCATGCACAAATATAAAACCAGATATTAACTCACAAACTCATTACGTAAAACAGCATATTAAGCATATGTTCTTAGACAAACTGCATTTGAAGTAACACACAGTAACCTTTTATGAGCCAGAACCATAAATCTATCTGGAGAAAACATCTTAAGAACATGCAGTCAGCTTCCTGTCGGAGTTAGCTTGTTTAAAAATCACCCAACATAAAATAAATATATTAGGGACGCTCCGATATTTAAATTCTGGCTGATATACTGGCTGATACCAGTAATTATTTTCATGTTGTCAATAAATAAAAACTGGGAAAATTGGGAAATATTAAAATTCTACACTATTTTTCTCAAAATTAACTAAATAAAATGCTAAAAATGCTATAATATACAGTATGAAAAATAAACATTCATTTTGAGATTTGCTAAAGATTTCATGAACTAAATTTGATTGTTAGTGTTTTAAAGATTCATTTTAAGTGAGTTTTAGATGACATCAAAAGAAAACTAAATGCATAAAAATATAAAAACAGAGACTATGAACATAAACAATTAAAAATCCAAAACAGACCTATTTGCACTGTAAAATACAAAATTGTAAACTGTAAAATTGTTACAGGAAAACCCTGTTATTTGGTTAACAAGTTACCATATACTGTGAAAAACCATAAAAGGTTTAGCATTGCTTTATATGAGTGTTGTATATAAACGATTTTTTTTCAGATAAAAAGTTCTCTCTTCTCATTTTATCATTAATGTACATTTGGGAGTTTTGCTTTACATTTTCTGTTGTAAACATTTGTAGTAGTAAAATATACAGGCACCAATATGCATCTGTACAAACTAAAACATTGCCTCTATGTATCTATTTTATTTTTTGCAACTGACTTTTTCTATTTTTCATAAATTTAACAAAATATTTTGTCATATGTATTTATCCAAGAAATGAAATGAAATACTGGCACATAAAAAAAAAAAATACATGAACTTTTTCCATGTATTAAATTTCATCTTTTGCACCACATCCAAATGTGCAACCATAAACCAAACTCTGCATCATGCTGCTGGAAGCAGAACTTGCAGTCTGACAGAAACCTGAAGAACAAAGCCCGAAGAAGTGTGATGAGTGATCTATCAGTCTGCCAATGATTTCTCTCAACATCATGGCCAAACCTCTGCCACGCTCTGCTTGCTCTAGGGCCTTTGATGTGGGCTCAGATTACCAGCTTGGAGGGTTTTTTTCCTGCCCTGAGCCGGGTGTCACTGGGCCAGACACCCCCTATCCCAACTCCAGTTCCTCTTCACCACCCACTCACACTGCTGTCTGTGCCCTCTCACGAGGTTCAGAACAGTACCTGGCTTTGTTTCCTCTCACTTCCTGTCACCAAACACCTGGATGGAACCCTTATTTCATGGTGAGAGAGAGGGAGAGAAACAACATGCCATTTGGGTTGGAGTATGACGCGCTCAAGGTACTAGAATATCTAACACCATTTGCTAAAAACTTTGAGGCTGGATGTGATTGATTTAATCTTTCATGGTCTTGGAATAAACCAATAAACCATTAAATAAAAATCAAGGTGTTCAGGGCTACCTGATAATTACAGACAGGTGTGTTGCAGCAGGGTTGGAGCTGAAGTCTGCAGGACTCCAGGAGCAGGGCTGGAGATCCCTGGTATAGACTAATAGCATACAAGTACTTAAAAGGGATAGTTCACTCAAAAAAAAAAAAAAAAAATACTGATTACCCACATTTTGAAGAATGTGGGTAACCAAACAGTTGCTGGTAGCCATTGACTTCTATAGTATGGAAAAAAACTACTATGGAAGTCTATACGGACCAGAAACTGTTTGGTTACCCACATTCTTCAAAATATATTTTTGTGTGTTCAGAAAAACAAAAGAAATTCATACAAGTTTGGAACAACTTGATGAGTAACTGATGTCAGAATTTTATATTTGGGCCTTAGGAAGTATACTCTAAAAACTCTAGTCTAATATAAACCACACGTCAAGCTTATACCATTGTGTTATTGTTACACTCTCCAGGCATGTCTAGGCAAACTAGTTGTGCTAGCTGACGAAAGCTGCCCTTGTTTTTCTATCAGATAAATATCAACTCATGGACATTGAAGGTCAATAGAACAGGACAGAATCTGTTTATACGTTACTGCGCAACATGTATTTTCAGTCCCTTTAGCCCTTTTTATATTTAATTTTAGGGTTTTACTGATCCATCCAACAAATGTTGAGTATTGGCAGTCAACAAACTTAAGTAATAACACTTAATGAGTTTGCTCGTATAAAATAATGGAAGAAAACACAGCAATCTTCCTATGCACCCCATTCTAAAGAGACATGGATCACTGCCTCCAGCACACGCTTCCTTCCTTATGTCCTTTGAAGTGGGACAGAGAGGAAAAAGGGTGAAAGAAAGGATTCTTCCAGCCTTTCCAAGCAAACACAGACTCCTTTGAGCCCTCTGAGACCGAAACCTTTCAAGTGTCCCTGGCTTTATGACCCACACTGCAGGATCCTGCCATGAAAAACCAGCGTCCTAATTAGACCCGAAACACACAAGAGACAGAAAACATACACGTCCTCATTTAAAGTCAAAGACTGATTTAGTTCATTCTGTGTGTAAAATTGAAATTAATAAGATTTGGCCAATGGAGGGTTTAACATTTATAATCTAATATAAGACGTACACTCTCAGGGGCGGTACCCTTTTAAAATGTATTCATGTTTACACTTTAGGTACTAATATGGATTTTGAAATACTAATACAATACAACTTTAAGATACTATGTATAATTTAGTGGTAAATAAGGTACAAAGATGTACCTTTTTAGATTTTGTCCCTTAGGGTACTGCGCCAGTGACAGCTTTGTAGCTTTTTTCTGAGAGTGTACAGCAGATATGAACATTTTTGTCAACTGATGGTGACATGCATTCTAAATTGGAATCAAACTGTTACTTACTTAAAATTTGTCACTTCAAGTTACTTAAAATGTCACTTAGCGACAGTCAGAAAAACCACATGTAATTCAAAGAATGCAAGTACTATTTCTTCATTTTTTCATACACTTTCAGCTTGCACAATAGACATTAGTAAGGTTATTTGCCATATTGAATTTTATGCGAGACTTAGAGTGGCATGCACTGCATAAATGTCCTAAATCGCATGTAACTTTCTTAACTGTTTTATGGTACACAGTACTTTGCAGTTTTGTTTTCATTTCTGTCAAAAATTTAAATATGAGACTATCTGACTAAGGTTTATAGATTCATCATCTGTGACTGAACAGGTTGAACATGAACAGGTTGCCATTATGCGCTTTCCCTGCGATTACAACCAAGACCATAGTACTAGCAAATAATGTTACATTCTTTGCAAGATCACAACTTGCTTTTCACCTTAATCAACTTAATGTACCATTCTTGGTGACTATTTTATATGTCTTCAGCTACTACAGCTACCCCACCTTGAAAACTGATTTATCAACCCATTTACAGCATTTTAAACCCTGCTCTTTTCTTATGTTTAGTGAGATATGGTCAAGCATCTCCAAGTAGGTAGGACAGTACAGCTTTAAAATGTTTAAAAAAAAAAAAAAAACTTTTTCAATGCTACAAAAAATCCAGGAACCTGTTCAACTTCCTGCACATCTGAATTCGCCTGAAAGCAGCAACACTAACTGCACTGTGTTGTACGTTTCCTTGGTCCCAACCACCAACCCTAATCTCTGAATTAGATGTTTGATGCACACAGCATCACTACAACAATCTAAAACCTTTAGCTGAACCGCTCATCTACATTTTGCAACTCGTTTACAGCAGCCTTCATCATAGCACTCCTCCCACCAACTACACCTCCTTTCCCTGCTCCAACTTCCCCCCATTTTCCCATCACAGCCTCCCTCTGTTTTCAAAATCAATAACAGATGTGTGGTGGGGCTGCGCTCAAAGACCCTGCTGTTCTGGCTGCCGGCCATATGCATTTCACACAGTGATGAAGGCTCCAGGCTCCGCTGAGAGAATGAGAGCAAAGGAAAAAGAGGGAAGAGACCCAACACCATTTAAATACAATGCTGAGAGAACAGTGTAATACGGAGAAAAGCGATCAGTGCCTGGTCCTCAAAATCGGAGTAGTCTAAAGTATGGAAGTGATGAAGACAACTTGCGTTGATTTGTGTTTATATTTGTGTACATTTTCGTTTCTTCACTTCACCCCTTACAGTGCAAGCTAGGTATACATTTTTTTATTAAACAATAGTGCTTGCAGCTTGCCTATTATATCATATAAATCACACTATTGGTATTTTAGTTTGGCACCAGACATTAGGTCATAATAATACAGATCTAATGTATTGTTACATAATGTACAAATGAAAGTTTTATAGCAACAGTGTTTATTTTAATAAGCAAAACTCACATTACATAATATTAAAAAGAGATCAGTAGTCTATGTCATGTACATTACAACAAGAATACAGTATGCATTGTCTATAAATGTAGCCTATTTACTTGTTAAGAATTAATCTATATAATCTAGTATGATTCATAATGGTTTAATAAAAGTTAGGATGAAGTGTTATCAATAAAAGTTGTACTCATCAACCAACTAACACTTTACAGGTTTAACCCTTAAACATGCACTTATATATATCTAGTTATGTATATGTAATCTTACATCTGTCCTGAACATTAAAAATTGTCACCTTACCTGTTTGTTTCGGTCCACTTCATCAATATACTCAGCCTCCTTGAAAACATCTCCTAATACAACACAAATGTCCATTTAATAACTTTTTCTCATGTAATAGCTAAAGCCTATGGATAATGAAGTTATAGGCTACACGTGTCACCTTACCCTCTGGATTTTCTCTCCGTTTACATGCTAGGGAAAAAGTAAAACAAGAATGAGAAAAGTCGCTTGAAATGTTTTAACGTTTGGCATGTTATTCGCAAAGTGTCTTACCAGGTTTCGATTGCAGTTTTCCCATGTTGATTTCATTTACGGAAAGAACGAGCTGTCATTTCAGGAACAACTGTGACATCTTCTGTGCCATAAATTTAGTGGGGCTGAATACTCATGTTTCCGCTGAAGCCTGTCCATATTATAGTCGCAGACTGAAATGAAGTTTTGGAAAGTCTAGTCTTCCGTCAGGATTGGCTACACGCGCGCTCGCTGTGGAGGAAGCGCAACTCGTAGGATTCACCCTGAACCTCCTCCAGTTTTAACGCACTTTTATTCATTGGACAGCCTGGTAAAAATTTGCATGAGAATTCTTATCCTAGCCTTCGACCATATTCCTAAACTACATGTTCAGTTTTAATTTATCCTGTTAAGAATAATTCACTTCAAAGCTCTTTAAAATTAACGATTGTTTCAAATTGAACACAACATAGGCCTAAACATTTCAAAACAAATATTCTAGTTATGTGACACCTAAATGCAATATATGTTTTTAAAATGTTAGCTTTACTGCATTTCATTATACAAAATACAAGTTGCATTGCATTTCATTAAAAAACAAAACAAAACAAAAAACATTGGATTATAGCGTCCTCTGGTGATGTCTTGAAATACAACAGGTCACGAAATAAGAAGGTGATCTGTTTTATTCCTCTTTCTCTCGCCAGTATGGGCCATTCTAGAAGATTGTTCATGAGAAATGAGACTGAGAATGAGAAATGGATGTGTAGGACTTGTAAATCTGAAAAACAAATTTCAAACAGCAATCAACAGCAGCATAAATATTCCAATTAGATAAAATACAACTGCTATTTTTACTCTGTTAAAAACTGCTCTGAAAAATCAACAAAGAGCACCTATAGGGGAAGAATGGTGCAGGTGATGTAGGGGGAGAGTGGGGACGGTTGCTACACTTTTTGCATTTCCTTTAGTTTTTCAGAGACTGTTTGCATTAGAAAACCAGAATTTTAATACAATAAAGCAACATCAGACGGCTACTCACCCACATTGCTTTAATAGGCAAAGTCAAATGTCGCAACTGACCCCACAACAGGGGACGGTTGCAACAGTCCACAGAGGCAGTTGCAACATTCATTAAAATGTAATTAAAACCATTCTTAAACATCATTTCACGAGTTTGCACTTACATATAATAAATAGAATAAAGTTTATGCGTATTTGGCGTGCTGTCCGAGGGGAGGGCTCCGACCTCGGAACTTTGGCCCGAACCCTGAGTAGCCTTAACCCTAATTACTGATTGTGCTCACCTTGTGTTAATTAGGTTAATTATCTGAACGTGATCCTCCCGAACTTTGTTAATAAAACATCATTTTGCAGTTTCTTTATTTTATTTATGCATAGACGTGGTCTTTAATAAGTTAAATTGGCTGTATAAAAACAAAGAATAGTAAATGGAAGGAGAAAAAAAATCAACCTTGTCTTGGTTAAATATTACAATACATTTGAACTACAAAATATTAATTTAATCAGAATCAAGACACTAAAATGTAATAATAGCTTACTTCTGATAACATCTGTGAAAGGTTACTGAACTAAGGCCAGTTGCATGCACAGCATGTTGGGACTGTTGCAACTGTCCCTATACGGCCGTGATAAAACTTGGTATAACAGCTTGACACAATATCATTGACACATGCTAGCTGTGCCTGTTAGAATCTAAGAAAACGCAGATATACATATGTTCTTACAATGCTTCACGCAAACAACTTAGACAGTATAACAAAAACAATCTGATGATTAAAAAAATACTTTTTTACCATGAAAATTATTTTTGGTAAAAGGAATGGTCACATATGCCTAATTTGATTCAGAAAGGATGGGGGTCTGATTTAGCATGTGCAGTATGACTATCATTACTGTAGCTCATTCCTGATTGAAGAAATAAGCCATGTTGCAACCGTCCCCACTCTCCCTTACTGGATATATTGGAAGTATCAAATATCTCACATGCAAAAGCCTCCTGTAAAATTCGCTTGACCTAGTGTAACCCGCATGTCGGATTTATATAAATGAAAAGGAGAAAAAATATCTACTGGGTCTGAGTTCACCAAATATGTATAAATTTCCATTACAATATTTGGAGTCACGGGTTCGGGGTCTCACACTAAACACAGAATTACAAATAAACTGTGTTTATGAAATGTGTCTGCACTTGTATGCAATTCAGATCTCAATTTAGTCACTAACTGCTTGAATAAGACACAGAAATCAGTTTTAGAGTATACCTTTTGTATTCAGTATATCTTCTCTTTCTCTTTTATTTTTATTTTATTTTTTTACTACTGCATTGCAGTAGGCTTGAAAACCTTTTCACATTCAAAACAATAAATCAGCTAATGAATTTAGTTGATTAAATTCAGCCCATGAACTGTAAAGCTGTCAGTCAACAATTACAATTGAAGAATAAACAAAAAAAGAAAGGAAATAGTCCAAAACAGTCCAAACAAAAAAATGTAGATGAATACCGAAGTCTTGAATGAAGTGTAGGAATGTGTTTGGCTCAGTTCAGTCAATATGAGCGTATAAGTGCCTACAGAGTCCTCGCCGAAACGAACGATGAAGAAACTTTTCCGTCTTTACGAACGAGCCCTCGCGCAATCCGTCTTTAGTGAAATCCAGCTCGTCTTCCCCCTCCTGGCGTGAACCCAAAACGACCACGATGCGATGAAACAGATCTCATCTAGCACGGCATCCTCCAATCACTAATGCACTGAAATAGTTCAGGCATATATTTAAAGAAGGAATGGCGAGGATGAATCAGATTAAGCGACCATCGACGCACTTATCTAATAGTCAATTCTATTTTGCAACAGAATAAAATACATAAATAAATTTATAAATGTATATTTTACATGCCTAAACAAAATATGCATTAAGCAAGAAAAAATAAAAATAAAATACATTGTGAATAAAAACAAAAAAACGATTATTCTCATTCATCACAAATAATCCATGAACTCAATTATTCGAGTGGGTTACACTAGTACAGACCAAGACAAAAAAATTGAGCCACTAATTCAATACAAGTGACGTATGGAATATAATGAACCAAATGAAAATATTTTATGAACTTATCTTAGCCAACTAATATTAAACCACTGAAAGGCTAAATGAAACTGATGTAAACTATAATGACTCATTCACTTGTTAAAGGAAAAATTAGGTTATTAAAAAAAAGTTTAAAAAATTAATTTAATAATAAACCGGTTTTCATATTAAGCATTTAAACATGTTTATTACTTTATAGTATTTCGAATGTAGTAAGAATCATGGTTCTTCCAGCTTTTAGTTTGCACAGGTTTATTATTATTTGCACACAGAAATGTATAGTAAGTTAAAGGTGGGGTATTTTAGAAACCCTGATCTTCATTCAGAGGAGCAGTAGCTGCAGTTGTGCTTGTTGATAAACAAGTGCTTCAGTTTTGGATCGTTCCTGTAGCGTGTAAGTAGCAACCTTTTTTCTCTTTGCTCCTTCTCCTTCCGTATATTCTTCTCCTCCTTTTTCTTGGTCTTATCCTCTACCCAGGTAAACAGAACAAGTGCCACTTTTCTTTTGCTTGTTTGCTCTTTCTGGATGTTCACTTTTTGCTGGGTCTCATTCTTGGGACCTTCCGGAGAGGTTACACAGAACAGCTTCATCATGTGCTCATCCAACTCCTCCTTTTTCTGAGAAGAGACATCCTTATGGCCTTGAATGGCTTTGGAGTCTCCCACTTCTTTGGGGTCATCTTTCCCACATCCCTGGACCCCCACCACTTCACTCGCCCACACTTCCTCCAGCACCTCTCTGTCACTCTCCAACCAAGCAATCATCTGTCTCGGTTTCATTTCAGCCTCCAGTGGTTGGGGGGGTTCAGACTTGGGTAAGTCACAGGCCCGAATGGTCTTCCCTGTGTACTCCACATACTCGGTCTCCTCATCCTCTATGTCGATGAGCATGAGTTGTGGAGGCGGCTCAAACAGGGAAGAAGTGGATGGCTGAGGCTTCTCCAGGCTGGGAGGACACACTTGAGTTGAAGAACGTTGCAGATCAACAACTTCATCAGATGCAGGAGTGGGGCTCGGAGGAACCGCCAGTTGTTTGGGAGGACTCACTTGAAAGCACCGGAGGGAAAACAGTTCATCAGGTGCTGGAGTGGAACGTGGAGGAACTGCCAACGGTTTGGGAGGATCCACTTGGAGAGGAGAACATGGCAGGGACACTTCATCTTGTGCAGGAGCTGGCTTTTGAGGATGCATGGGCAGCTTGGTCACTGGCGGCAGGGTCTTGAAGCGAGCAGCTAGTAGGGGAAGGTCTTCAGAAACACTTGGAAACACTGGAAGTTCTCCTTCTATTGGCGTCAAGAAGGAAGATCTCACTGGAGGACTGACTAGAGTTTGCTGAGGTTTGACCTCCACAAGAAGTGGAGTTGGCTCAGTGGTCTTTCGTTCCTTCAGGTTTCTCTCCTCCTTTTTTATTTCTCCAGCCTCTCTATGCTCACTTCCTCCCTTCATCAACTTGTCTAGACTCTGCATCTCTCTGAATTTGGCAGACTCTCGTTTTTTCTGATGCACATGTCTTCTTTCCTTTAACTTTTCAAGGCTGAGTTTCTCTCTCACTGCTTCCACCTCGTTTTGATGACCTTCTCCCTCATTCATCTCTCTCGCCTTCACCTTCCTCTTCACCTCTCTTTCCAGTGCCCATTCTTGCGCTGCACACTGCTGTGCCCTCAAAGGTGTCTCTCTTCTACGTAAGAAGTGAGCAAAACGCTCAAAAAGTTGTCTAAATACACTGCTAAACAGTGCCATTGTGGACACTGAATGCTGCAAGTGAATTCAGTATTTGTCGTCAATATCTGCAGAAAGTCACGAAAGTAGCTTTCGATCTTTTCACTCCTAACACACCAACGGAAGACAATTAGTCAGAACAGCAGTTTAGAGCTGCCAGAACAGAATCTCCATTATGATGTCACAGTATAGCAGAACCCTGAGAACTCAGAACTATAGCAGCTCAGGAGAGACGCAGTAAATACATCAACACTAGTGGCACCATATTAAATACTGAATGCTTCCTAAACTCTCCTCTTGTCTAAATTAAAAGATTAAAAAAAAAAAAAACCTTATCACTTTTAAGAGGCCAAATTGGACAGAAATTAAACAGATAATCTAACAGGTCTGTAAAACATTTCACTCTACTTTAAGTGTAAAATAATAATAATAATAACAGTAATAATAATAATCATTTTTAAAAACAAAGTTATTAGACTTGTAAATTAATTTAACTTTATTTCTAAGTTAAGTTACATAGTCAATGTTACAGTTAGACTGGTATTGGTTGGTTTTAAAGGAGTTTTGGCACTAGAAGACCACCTTAAACCACAGTGTGCATGTACATATAAACACTACATAGGAATAAACAATTTAAAGAATAAATTAAGTTATTTTTAATGATTTTGAAGTCCCTCATGCTTACCAAGGCTTCATTTTTTAATCAAAAATACAGTAGAAGCAGAAACATTGTGAAACATGCATTTAAAAAAAAAAAAAACCAACACATTTTAATATATTTAAAAATGTATTCCTGTGATCGCAAAGCTAAATATTCAGCAGCCATTACTGCTGAGGTGTATTTATGAAAATGTTCATTATTATCCATGTTGAAAATATTTCTTATTATAATTTCTCTCTTTTTTTGCATTATGCTGTGCTGGTGTCTTCATCTAAGACTGTAATAATTAGCGACTGATCCCCTCTGTATTCCCTGCAAAACTATATATATATCTCATCAATTAAACTCATATACCATATTTCATATTCACTCATATGTGAGCAGCTCCTGAGAGAAGCAGCAAACATACACATTCACACTAGTGGCATCAAAAAAAAAAAAAAAAAAAAAATTAACACCGTTTACATACAAGTTTCCCAAATACTCTTCCTGGCCTTTAATATTAAACAAAGATAGAAAATAATTAGACCCGTCACCTTAAAACAGTTAATGTAGATCAAGAGTAGCTATACAGGCCTATCATGTCACGGAACACTCAAACAAGAAGATCCAATTGCAGCTTTTATTGAAGAGTCCAAAACAATGATCCAAAAAACAGAGAAACAGGCAAAACACTGACAAAAGGTGATCCACTCAAAAAACACAAAATTACAGATGCAATACCCCAGCAAAAAAAAAAAAGACTAAGCCTGTGTCCCAATGTGCATACTATCCATCCTAAATTCTATGTGATATTAGTAATTTTCTATACCATTTATGGCAGATAGGGTGGATAGTATGCACATTGGAATGCAGGGCAAGTGAGCATGGTATACATCAGGGTGAGCTAATAGGTATATGAAAACAGCTGATGTAATGGAACAATCAATGCAAGGGATAATAGGAACTGAAGTCCAAAACCAACCAACAATGTTCCAGAAGAGTGTCCTCTGGTGGCTGTCATAGGCACAGCAGCTGATGGCTGTGACATGACACATTGGACAGAAATTAAAATGTTGAAATATTAATAACACAATGTTTGATTTTTAAACTCTGGAATCGTTAAGTAGGTATCATGAACTAACAATTAACGGCATTTGTAAGCACGTAGTTTAATTTAATTTCTACGTTATACAATAAATAAATAACCAACCTCCCAAAATATTATAAAAGATGTTTTGTTTTTTTCCATATTAGATGATAGCACTTCTCTTTTGATTGCTACAAAATACAGACATATTAAAAATATATCACATCAGCTATAAGCCATTATCAGATTGTAACCTTTTAAGACAAACCATTCAGTAAATAATTTCGGTCTATACACATGCTGAGTGAAGTAGAAACTAAAAGTGACAAAATGTGATATTGTTTGTTACACATTTGTTTCTCTATCAATAATAACTAAGCAAGACAGCAGATAATCACTCTGACATACTGATACATACTAATTTTACTACCTTTATTTAAACTAACAATACTAATAATAATAATAATAATAATATACTGCGCCACTAAAAATGTGCTTTCTAAATTAGGTTGGTTAGTACTTACTTTTACTTTTTAGTAATACTTACCAATAGAAGCAGATCCTCCCTTCCTTCACTCTCACTGGAGTTGAGCCCTTTAATGTCCTTGAATAAATACCAATAAATAAAGAGTGCCACATTATTTCAGTTTCATTACATGTCTTTGCTGTTCACACAAGTGACAGATTACGATACGTAAATTAAAACTCTACAATAAAAATGGTCGTTTTACCTTACAATTAAAATCATAACATAAGGATGACTTGAAGGAGAAGGAGAAAACAAATCAAACCTTTTCGTTCTCCCTGTATGCTCTGGCATCTGCAATCATCCTCCTTATCTTTGTCTGTTTGCAAATCAGAGTGTTGTTCTTTAAGTCAGCTGGGTTTTCAATCTTTTAGATGCATGGACCCTCAAACAGGGCCATCCTCATGCAAGGGTGCTTCTTCCTAAAATTTAAAAGACAGTTATGCATTAACATGTAGAAACCCCTATTTTTATACTGTGAAAATGAATAGTATAAATGTGTGAAATATTAGGAAAATATTCAGTTTATTACATTAGGCTACATTATTTATCATTAATTGCATTATACGAGGTGTTCACACTGCAGGATTTTTGTGGGTTGTTTTTTCATACCTACAGTAAAAGTCATTCAAATCGTCTGCCAGTTGTTGATTCTCCAGAGCGCTGGGGGATGGTGACTTGTAATTGGTGATATCCTTCATACCTTTCCACACTGAAGCAGGATCACTGGAAGAGAATTTGTTCTCGCGACAAAATCTTGCGATGCATGGCCCCATCCATCCTCCCCTCAATACGGTGCAGTCGTCCTGTCCCCTTTGCAGAAAAGCACCCCCAAAGCATGATGTTTCCACCCCCATGCTTCATAGTTGGGATGGTGTTCTTGGGATTGTACTCATCCTTTTTCTTCCTCCAAACACGGCAAGTGGAGTTTATACCAAAAAAGTTATATTTTGGTCTCATCTGACCACATGACCTTCTCCCATGCCTCCTCTGGATCATCCAGATGGTCTTTGGCAAACGTCAGATGGGCCTGGACATGTGCTGGCTTGAGCAGGGGGTCCTTGCGCACGCTGCAGGATTTTAATCCATGACGGTGTAGTGTGTTACTAATGGTAACCGTTGAGACTGTGGTCCCAACTTCCTTCAGGTCATTGACAAGGTCCTCCCGTGTAGTTCTAGACTGATCCCTCACCTTTCTCAGGATCATTGATGCTCCACGAGGCCAGATCTTGCACGGAGCCCCAGTCCGAGGTAGATTGACAGTCATCTTGAATTTCTTCCATTTTCTAATAATCGTGCCAACAGTCCTGTAGCCCATCCCAGCCTTGTGCAGGTCTACAATTTTGTCCCTAGTGTCCTTAGACATCTCTTTGGTCTTGCCCATAGTCTGATTGATTGTGTGAACAGGTGTCTTTTATACAGGTAACAAGTTCAAATAGGTGCAATTAATACAGGTAATGAGTGGAGGATAGGAGGGCTTCTTAAAGACAAACTAACAGGTCTGTTAGAGCCAGAATTCTTGCTGGTTGGTAGGTGATCAAATACTTATTTCACGAAATAAAATGCAAATTAATTATTCAAAAATCATACAATGTGACCTACCTACCTACAAAAGTAGGTACACAACTTTCTACTTCGAGGCCCTTGATAGAAATGTAGTGGAGTGAAAAGTACAATATTTGTCTTTTAAATGTATTGAAGTTAAAGTTTTCAGAAAGAATTATACTCAAGTAAATAGTCCAGGTGATTTGTGCAAAATTTGATGTGTTCACTTTTTTATAAAATCATGAAACTTAGTATGGCCCTGAACATTTTCAGAAATGGGGCCATTGCAAAAACACCTCGTGGTTGCCATGGCGACCATTTTACTTTCTACCATAACCAAATTATGTATTTTGTGACATATCTCCTGAACCAAACATGATAACACAGAAAATGTGATGTCTACACCTATGTTTTGATGGTCAAGGATTCCAATGATCCCATATGCATCCTCAAATCTGGCCCACTGCAGAGTTTAGCTCTAACCCTGATCAAACACACCTGAGCATGCTAATCAGAGTCTTCAAGATCATTAGAAAATCACAGGTAGGCGAGATTGATCAGGGTTGGAGCTAAACTCTGCAGCAGCCCTCCAAGGAAAGATTTGAGTTACTCTGATATACAGCAACATAAACTGTTCAGGTGAAGAGTTAATGATGAAATCAGCAACGTGAGAAGGAAATAACATCTGAGCATCACAGTATCACAGCATTTACAAGAGTCCATATTATGGCTATTATTTTTTTCCTTTCTTTGATAACTAATATTTTATTCAATAGTACAATAAAAGATTGTTTTAATTAATTATTATTTTGTTACATTAATATAGCACTTTTTTAAAAGTACTCAAAAAGTGTACTTAAGTAGGCTACAAATGTACCCCCACTGACATGCTCGCACGTTTCTAGATTATGAAAAGACCTTGCATGGCACAATGTCATAAAATATGTCTATTTTTAGAGCACAGAGTAACGTTTGCAATGATATACGTTAAGTTTAACAATCATAAAAGAATAAGCTATTCATTGTGGAAGGGACATGGTGAAATGACAATCTCACCTTGGGAAAAAAAAAAAAACTTTTGCCGATATATTTGGAGTGGAAAGACGTACACATTTAAAATTTCCCACAATCAAAGAGAACACTAAAACGTGTGGAGCAAAAATCACAGCTCGGGGTTCTTGGGTACTCAAGTTATTTAAGGTGTTTCAACTGTACACGTCTCAAATGTACTCTATTTACAGTAGGCTATAGGTGGCTTTTTTAAAATTGTACTTAAAAGTGTGACAATAGCAGTCTAAATTAAGGGTTACACAAATCGACGTTAGAAAGCAAGTTTAAGAAAGATGCAAACCTGTTTTCCATGGCCTTTATTCTGCTGGATGGTGGATGAAGCAGATGCGCCGGAGCCTCCCTGTTTATAGCATACTCTACCCATGCGGCTGTTACACAAAATTTCCCCCTGGTTTCTCCACATGGAAGAAGAGTTGGTTTTGCAAACAGCACAGCATGGTTTTGCATGCTTGCTGACCACAACAGCAGCTTGGTAATGTTTCCTTTACAAGGGTCTGGTAAAGTTATTTTTTAATTAAACCGTCGTTTTTTGTGTCCTTGAGAATGCGATCACAGCCAAAATTCAACAATAAATGTCCATTTCAAAGAAATATGGTCTCAAATAGGCTACATATCCTTAATTTTGAAAACAATGAATAATGGGATATTTTACCTTACCTAAATCAAACAAACAAACCAAAAAAAAAAAAAAAAGAAAAACTTACAAGAACAAGAGAAGAAAATTAGCATTTTAAACTAAGTCAACAAATCTGATTTCACTGTTTCATGTCATTAATACATTTTAAGAAAGCATGTTTGTTGCATTAGTTTTTTCATGAACCACAATAAAACTGGACTGCACTTTAAACTTTTTAATCCGAGCAAACCTTTACCAATACTTTCTGTTTATTGGCTACACATCATACAAACTGGGAATGCATCAAGTATAGTCTATGAAAGTGCAAATGACAATGCAATGTGAATGGTCACGTTTAAAAAAAATATTAATAATAATAAAAATAAAAAAATACCACCACCATGAATACCTAAGTTTGGGGGGGTATGGTGGATGTGAAAACTGGTCCTTACTACACAAGATGATTTAATCAAATGTCAAATTTGTAAAAACTGGCCAATCACTTTCAATGTAAAATTTTCTGGAAAAAAAGAAAAGAAAAAGAAACAAACAAACCTAAATACACCCACTATAATCACCAAATCTACATCTAGTCTTTCTTTTCCCTTATGTCAATAAAAGACACATCTCTAGGGCCACAGACCTTTCTAACTCTAATGTCATAAAAGACTATTAAAACATGGCAACCTGTTCAATGTAATACAAATCATGAGGCTGTTGTCAACATGAACCAAAAACTATTCAATCTGAAAAAAGAAACATACTTTTAGCAAGTGAATATAGAAATGGAATTTTTAGCAATTCATGAATATGTAAGGTTGATTGTAGGCTATTTGATTGACACAGCAAACACTAACATAATTAGGCAACATGTATATAAATAAAGTACAAAAAAGGCACACTGATGAGCACAGTAAATAAAAAAAAAAACAAGGGGGGGGGGGATCTCTCCCCCACATTTAAAACCTTCCAACAATTATGTATCAGTAATAGAAATATTCTGGTTTAAATACACTTTAGGATCTATCAACAGTGTTGGAGTTACATTTCAAAGACATTGCTTTTGTTTTAAAAACTAAGGGATGATGTGGTGACTGATAACATGCCACAGATGCTAAATCTTAAATTGTATTTAACCTAGAAAATTCCTTGAAAAGCCTCTTGGTTACTGCACAGTATGTTTCGTCAGTGAGGGATGTGATTGGCCTCCTGCAAAGGCTAGATAATTGGTTAACAGATGATTAATTTAGCCTCATATGCCGTACATAAAATAAGAGACAAAATAACTGTTTTTGTTGTTAAAGAGAATGACTTTCTATGTAATATGAAATATACATAGTTCAGCACACAAACGAAAAATAAAAAGCACTGTTGTTATCTCTCTATTGCTTCAGAAGACCTGTGAAGTGTCTTTGCCAAATGAAATAAACAACACAGGATAATCAGAGGTATTGTGTGTAGTAGTCACAATAGATAAGGTAATAAATGCCCTCACATTTTCAGGAGTGTAAATTTATAAATTGTAACCTTTTGGAATCAAACAAGGTCTTCTGCAGGACAATATGTTGAAGAACAAACAGCTTGATTTCAAAACACTCCTTATTTTTAACATGAAATGTGCATTGTACAATCTGCACATGCATTAAATGTGACGTAAATTAAATAAAAAGAACATTTGTGTTTTTAAATAAAGCAACAAATTGGCATTGCTAAATAGGAGAACTGTAGAATTAAAAACAAAACAGGGCAAAAAGTTCAGGTCTTAATGGTGGCTTCACAGTTTCACTGTAACTGTAAGACCCAAGAAACATTGGATTGACGCTTTCATGCATTTTCTTCTGCACATAAACATTCCTTTTTCCTTTTCAGAAAGATACAACTATGTCAAAAATTCATCCATTTAATTTCCGTTCATTTGAACTTAAAAGAATGTCTTTCCAATCTAATACAGATGGAGCTTTCTCTCATGGCACCCACAGCAAGATTTCTAGAGATGGCCAAAGTGGCCTCGCTCGGTTTGAAATGAAAACCTTGTAATTCTTAAACGAGGTGGATCTTCCAGTGAAAATGACAGACTTACTTAATTTATCCAATCATTTAGCGCATATAAACCCTGCCGCTTTCTTACAATCGACTGCAATCAACAACAATGGATATAACCAAGTCGCCACCTAACATTTTTCCTTTTCCAAATATCCATTTCACTCGGAATAAAATACCTGTCACTACTTCCATTTTATCGTGAGTTTAATACTTTGCAACATTCACTTATAAACGTGTTTATTTTATTTGCACAGAAATGGTTCTTACACAATTTCCACCCGATTACTCTCAACGGGTAGGCATGTAAATTTTTCTAATGTTAATGAATCCAGATTATTCTACATAAACGTCCCTAAAGTTAGCAATTAGCATAATTAGTGCTCTAACCATCTCCATATAATGGCTTTTAAATACAAAATAAAGACCTTTTATATAGGCCTGACAATACATTTTTATGCAGAACTCATTCCAGATCTAAAATGCATGTCATTTTTTAATGCTAAATTATTTTTGGGTCACACAGCTGTTCAAATTTCCAATTCCATATAAACTTTTCGGCTTAAACCATTTCATGTTTCTAAGGCCACCAAGACTGATTTTTACATACATACAGTTTAGTTGGTTCTAAATGTTATGCTAAATGTAGGAAGAAAAAAAAAAAATCGAAGTGCTAAGATAATGAATTATGATTTCTGTGCCAAAAAATTCATACACACACAAATACGGTTAATGAATGAGACCCACTCTTCTCTCATCTGCTTTCATCACCACAATTTCTTGTTTCTTCCACCAGACGCGGTGCAACACACAACCAAGACAAGTCCTGTCTAACCCCAATGCACCTGGTTCACTCTTCTCAATTTCTGAACAAGCAATTCTGCTTTTATTTAGTGTTTTGGCACGATAAGAGCACTCAGTTGGTAAACATAATTAGACTTTTTCCTCACACTAGGTGCACTTCTTCCTCCCACTCTAAAGAGAGGTCGGTTACCTGCGCATCCCGATCAGTACTGCTCTCCGGACAAACTGTGCTAGTGATATCTACACTGCTGCCCAAACCCTCCAAGTCTGGCTCTGCTTTAGGAGGTTGTGCATCATCCACACATTCGAGCTCCAAAAGCTGCGATGCCAACACATCTGCGCTCTCTTTCATTAGTGATAGGGAACCCTGCTCAGGACTCCCAACCTCATTCTCCTCGTCCTGGGCTTTGGCAGGTTGTCCCTCTCCAAAAACGGGTGGCTCGGGACTGGCATCTGAGGTGGCTGAGGGAATCAGTGCAATGCTCTGTGGATTCATATCGTGGAACCAGGCCATAATGTTGCCAAGCAGGTTGGCATTGGTGGAAGGGTCCAGGCAGTCTGGGTCACTAGGGGTGAAGGCGTTACCCAAGGCATCAGGGTAGGAACTCATGTTAAAGGGTGTATAGTGGCTGGTAATGTTGCCCAGTCTCATAAGGCTGTCTCCCAGCTCCAGAAGCTCAGAGCTGCTCATGGAAGCTCGGGGGGGATCCGCAGTATGGGGCGCAGAATCCAGTCTAGAGGGCAGAGAGGACCCACTAGCACCGACAGAGGCATCATTACTGAGCACATCCTGAGGCTCAGGGTCCAAGGCCAGCCCGGACTCCTGTAGGGACAGCTGAATAGCCAACAATATATTGGGGTCATCTTCATCCAGAGACCCAAGTGCCTGAGGGGTAAAAAGGGTTCAAATTCTCAATGTGTGCTTTTTGATTACTTTTTGAGCTAAACCGCCGATCAAATGTGTGGGGTCAGTAAGATGGTTTTTTTCTAAAGAAATTACTTTTATTCTGCAAGGATGCATTAAAAAGTGATATTAAGACATTAATAATGTTACTAAGGATTTCGGTTTCAAATAAATGCTGCTTTTTAACCTTCAATTTATCAAATTCTGAAAAACAAATGCATCACAGTTTCCACAAAAATATTAGGCAGCACAACTGTTTTTAACATTGATCAGAAATGTTTCGGCATGCAGTAAAACTTCACAATACTGTTTTACTGTGCTTTTGATCAAATAAATGCAGCCTTGGTGAGCATAAGAGACAAAAACATTCAAAAAATCCTACCAACCCCAAAATTTTCAATGGCAGTTTAAGTTTTTAAATGTTGTTTCATGTTTAAATAGCATAGAAAATACTTTCTGGTTTCTGAGAATGTATGAAATATATTGTTTAATTTAGCTAATTTTTTGACTAAATTTAGATGCCATTTTATTAGTAAATCTGCCAAAAATGAAAATATGAAATGTAACAATTATTTTATTCAAAATACAAAAATATGACAAACAAATAATTGTGGAAAAATTTACGCTGCATCAGGTTTAAGGCTGCAAAACGATTAATCTTGATTAATCACATTCAAAATAAAAGTTTGTTTACATACTAAATATGTATGTGTACGTGTATATTTATTGTGTATATATATATAAATACACACATACATGTATATATTAAGGAAAAACATGTTAGATTTATATACAATATAAATGTATTTAATTTACTTATAAAAACAATTATAAATATATATATACATAAAATATTTTTTTAATATGTACAATTATATACGTGTGTGTATTTATATATACATAATAAATATACACAGTACACAAACATATAGTATGTAAACAAACTTATTTTTAATGCGATTAATCACGATTAATTGTTCTGCAGCCCTAATCCGGTTAGAAAATCTTTACATATAAACAGTATATTCACCGTGGAGATCCCATGCCTTTGTGTATAGCCTCCCTCCTCATGTGTTTCTGTAGACACAAATTGGACATACAGAAGTTTCAAACTCTGTAACACCGACATAAAGCAGCTCTTTCAGTTATGTCTATCCTAACTTTAGGTGGGGTCACTATCTCGGTCAGGAGCTTTACCTAAAGTGTTGTCATTGGAGTCATGTGGTTCAGGGGTATTACTGCGGAGGCTGTGCAGTCTGAGAAGGTCTCCTCTACGCCTCTGCCTATGTCTCCGTCTGTACTGGAAATCTGAGTATTCCTGCAGTAACCATCAACCTCAGTTTAATAATAAAAATACATGACTTGTTGTCAAGGAGCAGTAATTAAGTAATGGATAGATCCTTAAAAAAGTGGACAGAGTCTTGCAAGAATTTTGATTGACTTCAAAATTACAAGTAGTGAATAAAAGAATTAATGAAATGATTATTTGAAAACCGTATCCTGCATCTCTAATCCTTACTACTAATATGGATTAAAATAAAATACAGTGGCCCAACAACATATTTGGACACTCAAGGCACACTTAAAAATTAATTTCTTATAATTATATAACAAAATGTCTAACCACAGTTTTATTTTATAACAATTTTCAAGCAAAACACTCCACAAAAAGAAGTTTGGATTGTTTTATAATTAAAAAAAAAAAACAACTACTGCAAGTATTTGGATATTTTCTGATTGTTAACGCTTTAGCTAAAATGCAGTAAAATGTTTATGGTTAATACAATGAACTACAATGGTAGTTATTCTGCAAAACGGACAACATGATTTATTTTTTAAAAAGTCATTGAAAAAATAATTAAAAAAAAACAAGTTTAGAAGGCTGATGTTAGTTTTGAGAAAATATGTTCAGGACCATTTGTTTGCAGATGCCTCTTAGCTTAACATGTAATTATCCGTTGCAAAAGAATTCATACTTTAAGAATGATTGAGAGTCCAAATCATTTTTGAGGTCACTGTATTAAAAAATTATATATATATTAAAAAGCTAATATTTTAATAATTTTGCAGTTGTTAGAAAGACTGAAATGCAGATTGTTTGCACAGGCAAACTGAATGCATGACAAAGCAACCTACAACAGTGTCCACATTTCAAGAACGGTGAAGTTGACCACAGGACAGGAATTCTGGTTTATTTAGTAACGGCATAGTCTTTTATCGGAAATATTCCTGGAGATGACCAGCCTTAACAGCTAAACACCAGATTACATTTATTCTGACAGCATCATATATATTATGTCATACTGGACATATGAATGACTTTCAAATTGATGCTGCACCAAATTTTGTTAATTAAGAATTGTTAAGTAAGACTGTTTTGTTATTTTGTCTTCAGCAGTACCTGCGGCTGGCCTCCTGCATTGTAATTGCTCTCACGTTGTGCATTTGATCCCCGTACTGGGTGATTCCTCACCATCTTTGGACAGAATGAGATTCGGTGACTGCTAGTACTTTACAACAACACACAACTCTCCAACATTATTACAAGGACATCGCAGAGAGTCAGAGGGCATTAACAGTCTAGTGAGTTACAACTCTGGCTAGCTGTGTGAGCTTTGCAATAGCAGAGGTTAGTTAGAACAGAAAAAAATTTAAACACAGGAGCAGTAATGTAGTAATACCTCAGGAGAGGCAAATCCAAGATACTCCCAATCCCACGTCCCACCAGCAAAACTGCAAAAGAGGAAAAAAGTTCTGTGGCTGTAGGGTTTTATTTCTGTTAGTATAATATATTTTGGACATGGAACCAAAGTAATATCAAAGTATTATAATACCATCATAGTGTTCTTCAACGAGATGCAATATGACCATACAATAAGTTATAATATTTGTATAAAAATAAATCAACTAAAAAAATCCTTTACTATAGTACTAATGCTATTTAATATACTATTTAATGATAACAATACGCTTATTTTACATAATAGAAAATATTAATACTTATGGATGTCTTAAATTATTCGCTGTCAAGCATTAAACCACAGAGCTTATACTGCATTTCAGCAGAAAACTGCAGGGAGATCTTACAGTTTCTCTTTTGCTGACAAAAAAACCTGTGTTTTTATATGGCGTTTGCATATGATGCATATTGAAAACGTATACTATTATACTGTACTAGTACACAAGCAAAAATGATAACCTGATAAAAATGGTGTAAATAGCAGCACAAGGATTTACCTGCGGCGGGGAGCCTCGGGAGAATCATTTGGAGCGACACCTCGAGCCACAGAGGCCAGGAACTCCCGTCTCTTCTGCTGCACCATATATGTGGCACTGATGATCTTATGGCGAGGGGTGCGGAGGTAAGGCCTGTTCACCTTCTGAGCAAGGTCTTCGGTGACCATCTCTAAATCAGTCTTTGTATGTTGGAGAAAGATTAAACACCTCAGCATATTGTGCAAGAAAAGGTTAAATGGAAACCAATCACACTGCATTTCTCTTAAGTGGTGAATAGATAGATCTCGATCGCACTACCTGCATAAGTTCAAATATTTCTTTCTTTGTGCTTTTGGGCTCCAAGAAGAAACTATACGGATAAGAGCACTTAAGGATGCGTCGGGTCTTGAGAAGTTCATGCACACCATCCTCAATGAAAGTGGTGTCAGGTGGGGCTCCTTCCCCTTGAAGAAAAAGAGATTGACATTTTTACATATTTACAATATGTAAAATACACCAGTTTATAAGAACATACTATATCACGCTTAAAACTAAAGTCATGTACAGTAGTAGGTGTAAATTATGTTCCACTCACTTCCAATGAAAGCTTTGCTTAGTTGCTCCATCTTTTCTTTGGCGGTTTTCAGGAGTCGTTCTTCTAACTATTTTAAAAGAAGCACCTTTGATGAATGACTGTCAACAAATAGTGAGCCAATCACTCAACTGGAACGTTTTTAAGACATTCATTACATAAATATTCCTACCTGGTAACTGTGTTCATGATTCTTGTATCGGGTATAATAATGCATAAAACAGTCAAGTTCCTGAAAACTCTTGTGCTTTTTTTCTGCCTGTGAGGACACAATCACAAAAGCAAGAGTAACTTCATAATGGAAATTCAAGCTCATAACAACACGTGAACTCGGAACAAAAGCACAGAACCTGTTTTGTTACTTTTTATACATGAGAAATATGAGCCTGGAAAGTATATGTGAAGTGCTGAGCCTTTTATTGACTAGCACCATTCACAATAGTGCACAAACAAATCACAAAAGATCCAAGTAAATGCATTTCTTGAATGGCTGCCATGTGTGTAAACTCATTTTAGGAGCTAGTACCTCTACAGTCATCTCCTTGGACTGTTCCTCCACCTGTTGGATGACCTCGTAGCGCGTGCAGCGATAGTATCCTCCGGTAGAGGAGCTATGTTTCTTCCATTCCTCAAGACAAATCCAGCAGAAATCATACTTGCACTGCAAAGAGATCCAGATGAGAAAGAAGAGCAAAACAGAACTCAAATATGTATGAATTATACAATCAATTCCAACTGTCTTCCCTTCCTTTTAATCAATTACATGAACCAGCTAGAAATTCCACGCGGCATGCGTGTTATTAATCAACGAAAAGAGTGTACGACTATGGAGCAGGTAGTACAAGACCCTTTATATTTATATAGCCACCCAGGCACGAGTGCGCATTCAACATTTGTTTTTGTGAGCGCGTGACGTTGCCTTTCCTCTACGTGCTGGTGGTGTGAATAGCTTCCCCTTCCCCCTGCCCTGCGCCTGTCACTCATAGCCTTAGTTAAGCCTTCATTAAGAAAATAACAGTGAGGCTATGGCCTCCACACTGCCTTTGTTCAAACACCTGCCTCTGACGTCAAAGGGCCGCTTCGCATCACACATGCATCTTGTGTCAAGGTCAAACACACTCATATGAAGTCTATAACAGATTTTATAATGGCAACTTTACATTATAAGGGGAAAGGGAAGTGGTGTGTGGCCAAGTGTGGTGACCCATACTCAGAATTTGTGCTGTGCATTTAACCCATCCAAGTGTACACACAGTAGTGAACACACCAGTGGGCAGCCAATGCTGCGGCGCCCGGGAAGCAGTTAGGGGTTCGGTGCCTTGCTCAAGGGTCTCACCTCAGTCGTGGTATTGAGGGTGGAGACAGTGTTGGTTATTCACTCCCCTACCTACAATCCCTGCCGGACCTGAGACTCGAACCCACAACCTTCAGGTTACAAGTCCAACTCTCTATCCGTTAGGCCACGACTGCCCCCTATATTGTACATTATGGAACAAATAGTATGTAAATGCTCACTTAATGCCTGCGCATGTGGACAAGCATATAATGACAGGAGGAAGTTATTTTTAGTCAAATAGCATCTCAAAAAAGCATTAGTTGAATCTTTTCACTCTGTGTGAGTTTCCTTTAGCTAACAATTAAAATGGTCTAAAAATGACAAATTTGCCAAATTTGATAATTGGCAAAATCTGTTTTGAATTTCTTTTATCTACTGAATACTAATTACATTGCAGTCCTTTAATTTGATTGGACAAGCAGTTTTCGAACAGTGCTGATATTTCTAATAACAATATTATTTCTTATAAATAAGATAGCTGGTGTGTTGTGTTTAAAATGTAATTTACTCAACATTGAGAAATTGTATTAAAAAATTGTTTAAAAAGGAATATATCGCTATCTTGCTTCTGTACAGAACATGACAAAACTGCAAGTAAAATCTATTTATGAAAATAATAAATCTTTATTAAACTTTATTTCCTTTCAATTAATTGATTAAATTGATGTTTTTAACATTAATGGATGGCTTCCTTTGTTTTTTATAGTTAAAAACAAATGCCCTCATAGGGTAAAAATGTTTCTGGAGCTAAATATTGGTCCTTAATAAATGTGCCATACATATGTGATTACAAACTTTTTCACTGACAGAATACATTTTGGGACATTTGACCTCATTAGTCCACAATGTATCAGCTGATAATCATCAGACAGTCACAATTTAGCGGGCTGACATTCGAATGACTTTTTTTTTGCCCACATACGCCATTCTGTACTGACCTTCGCGCACTGCATGTGATTACAGCCTTCATTTTTCTGGATGGGGGATTTGCAGTTGGCACAAGGTTTAGAGTTGGTGAGTAGCCACAGGCAGTTGGCAGCATCTTCATAGGCTTCACTCACACCAGCCACTGTTCAGAGACAAAGAGGAGCTCAATATTAAAACCTACAGCAGTAAGTTGTATATCATGAACATACATTAAATAAAGTTACAGGTGAAGGTGCATATATTAAGCAAAGGTGCAGACTGAAAAGTCTGGAGCTCCTACATTCTTCAGGCTTCATTTCAGACACTTTCTGCAGCCACATCTTCCATGTCTCACAGTCACATGGTTCATGAGCATCACCAAGGCACTCCCTGAGAAGAATCCCGAGAGATAAACATGAATAGTGCTTTGATGGCATTTTCCAGGATGAATGTTAAGATGGTGATCTCATGAAACCTCTCAGGAACATGACTGTGTCAGAGTATCCCATCAAATTCAAAAGAAACAATATATTATATTTTAACAAAAATATTTTTAAAAATGATTTTTAGGGTTGTTATGGGTTTTTGTATCCACCAGCCCCCTAAGCTAAATGCACAAAAAATGAAATGGATAAAAAGTACAGCATTATATTATGGACAAGTGTAATTGCTTTTATTTACTTTTAAAGTATTTAGTTTTTCTATATATACAGGGTTCTTACAGAAATTGCAAAATGAAATTCCAGGACTTCCAAGGACTTTTCAAGCACAATTTTTTTGTGTTGGCATAGGTTTGTAAATGATTTACATTACAAATCTACACAGAATTTTGAAATCGCGATGTACAACAAATCGCATGTTTAGAAATATGTTGATGTATTCTCCTGTGTTGGCATAGGTTTGTAAATGATTTACATTACAAAGCTACACAGATAACACACACTGTTTTCCCAGATGAACGTTAAGCAACCCAAACTCCAGCATATGCTGAGGAAGAGTTTGTGGACTGAGCTGCTGAGATGGAGACGCGCGTCACACTTTTAAATGATAACAGTGCAACACAAAGCGCGTCAGACTTCATATGCGTTCCCAAATGAAACCCAAACGTAGCACATGCAATAAAAGACCGAGCAATATAATGCAAGCTGAAATATCGCGAGATCTCGCGCGCTCCCAAAAGCCGGGAGAAATGGTAATAATTAACACACGCAGCATTGTTAATTTTGTGTGAAAATATTGTTTTTATCGAAAACTAATATGAACACTAATTTCATGTATACTGCCTTTTAAAATTTCAAGTACCTTTTCATAAATATGGCTGTTTTCAAGGGTTTTCCAGGACTTAAATTTCAAAAAGTCAAAATCAAGTACTTCAAGCACTTTAAGCACCTTGTACGAACCCTATATATATATATAATTATTTAGTTTAAGCCTTTTACTGCATTTTGAAGAAATAAATTATTTTATTACAGTAATGAGAATTAAATCACAAAGAATAACAGGAATTTCAAAACTCAAAAAAAAAATGTGAAGACATATTATAGTAATGCAGGGGAAAAAGAAGAAATGTGCTCAACTGATATTAAAATAGTGACAAAACATTAAAAAAAACAAAAACAATGATCTTTGATTTTTGAATACTATAATGTATAGTTTAGAGGTTAATTAGGTACAGCTTTTGTAACTTACAGTACCACCCCAGACACAGCTTTACACCTTTTTTCTGAGCGTGTAAATAAAGGAAACAGCTGGTTAACGTACCAGCAGAAGAGATGGCCTTTGCCACAGTCTACAGCGGGGGCTTTGAGCAAGGGGAAGCTCAGAGGGTCAGAGGCTCCAGGGCCTGGCCTAGTCAGTCGTACGGCTCTTTCACATCTGGCTACGGGGGCACCAGCGAATGGCAGGATTATTATCCACAAAAGCCTGGTGATGGAAAAGAAATGTATTTAAACTTCCTCTGTGTTTTGGATGACGTAAACGACCCAATATCCAAAACCGATTTTAATCTGTAAATCATCCAAATCAAATCGATGTGATATTTACCCAACAATCAAACATTTGACTTCTGAGCATGTGTGTTTACAAAAGCTTTTTTTTGCTCAAACAAACACTGGCATAAACTCAACAGCAGGATGCTGTCAGCATTTGATTCAAAGCCAACGTCAGACAGACTATGATAAGAAAAATAAAAAGGCAGCTTTGAAATGTTTCTGGTGCTTTGTGAGCTGCAATTGTACCTTAATGTCAAACTGCAGGTAGCGCTTATCCATCTCTCTGGAGACCACGCTTTCAATGACCTCCACAGGAACCAGCTGGAAGCAGTCGTAAGCAGGGCAAAAGATGTTATGCGCTTCCCCTTCTTGGATCTTCAGATTCAAAAACCTGACATCCAGACAAACAGTGTTCAAAGACTGTGAATGCATGGACCATAAACAACCTGCAATATAGTGTGTGTGTGTGTGTGGTGGTGGGGGGGGGGGGGGGGGGGGGCGTTTAGCTGAGGTGGATTTTCCTATTCATTTTTATCCACAGGATTTTAAAAATGTCCAAAAACATCAAAAGGTTTGTTGTTGTTTTTTTAGGGAAAGAACTACTCCTCACATGAAGCACTGCAAATGCTATAAACAAAAAGGCAATGGTAAAATACATATCTGAAATTGTCAATGACTAAGTATAAAAAACAATATATTTGACGTTTATAGCTATTCCATTTAGAAACTATTCCAGTGCATACACTACCGTTTAAAAGTTTGGAGTTTGAAATATTTTTGAATGTTTTTGAAATCTCTTATGCTTACCAAAGCCACTTAATCAAAAAACAGTTATGTATGTTAAATATTGTTATAATTGAAAACAACTTTTCTAGATGCTTTAAGATTTTAAATGTAATTTATTCCTGTGATAGCAACGTTGAATTTTCAGCATCATTACTCCAGTCTTCAGTGTCACATGGTCCTTCAGAAATCATTCTAATATTCTGATTTTGCACTCAAGAAACATTTCTGAAAACAGTTGTGCTACAACATTTTTTGTGGATTTTTTTATTAATAAAAAGTTGAAAACATCCATGTTTATTTCAATTTGAAATCTTTTGTAATTTTACAAATTTCTTTACTGTCACTATTGATCAATTTAGTGTATTCTTGTCAAATTAATGTATGCATTTAAAAAAAAAAGTCTCACTGGCATCAAACTTGGTAGTGTAAGTAGTTACCTGTAATGGATGCATTATTAAGAAAATATCTGATATGATCTGATCTTGTGCATTAAACAAAACTTATATGGGACCTGGACCACAAAACCAGTCTTAAGTCGCAGGGGTATATTTGTAGCAATGGCCAAAAATACATTGTATGGGTCAAAATTATTGATTTTTCTTTTATGCCAAAAATCATTCGGATATTAAGTACAGATATTTTATAAATTTCCTACTGTAAATATATCAAAACTTAATTTTTGATTAGTAATTCATCGTTAAGAACTTAATTTGGACAACTGTAAAGGCGATTTTCTCAATATTTAGATTTTTTCAGATTTTCAAATAGTTGTATCTCGGCCAAATATTGTCTTATCCTAACAAACCAAACATCAATGGAAAGCTTATTTATTCAGTATAAATCACATATTTAAGTCACATATTTCATTCCTTACCCTTCCCAGCATGCCCTGCAGAACTCGTGCCCACACGACATATCCACAGGGTCCTCAAACACAGATATGGTGCACATGCAAATCCCACACTACATGGGCATAAGAAACATTGAACAGACTGTGTCAATATTCTTTTCAGTATTTGTACATTGAATGATAAAGAACGTGGATCATAACGTCATGCATGGCGATTAATCTAACCAGGGCAAGGCCATCAGTAGGAGACAGGCTGATCTCATCAGGGGAGGTGACAGAGGAGCGAGTTGTTCTCGGGGTTCTAGGAGAAGGCAGAGTGTCCCAAGCATTGTAGCCACTCGGTGGGGGAGTTGGCATCTGAACACCTGAGCGCTGGCAGCAGTCCTCCGCATTAGACATCCAGTCTTCTAGAAGTTTTTCCCTGTCCCAGTCTGTTCAGCAAAAAGAAGGTTTAAACGTACTGGCATTATTAATTTCCTCTAATGCAGTGTTTCTAAACATTTTTGACTAGAAGTCTGCCATTGTCCAACACAATTATTAAATAAAGTAAATGTTCCTGAGTCCGTCTTGCAAAATAAGTGTGAACAGGAACCTGGTCGCATAGCGCCTGTTTAGGACATGCAACAGTGGCCAGCTATATAATATTCTAAGAGAATTCCACAATTTGCCATTTCTCTTTTCAAAAAAATATTGAAACTACCTTCCATCTCTTTGAATGTTGAATGTGAAATTGGTGCCAAATACTTCAGTAAAGATTAAGCATGGAATGTTCTGGTTTGCCCAGTAATGAAGATGAGCCAAACCCTTTTGTTATAATTTATAATATCTTGAAGAATGAAGGGTCCTGGATATTGGCCAAATATGGCATATTTCTTTAATTGATCAAATGGATCAGCTGGCACAGTGACAGCCCTCTGCAATATATTACCTTTTCATCTCTAATGTTTTACAAATACGTACTATGGTAGAGGGATACTTATACATATGGCATATACTATTAAGTCTTTTTATGTGTTCACAAAATCTAAAAGATTTTACCCAACTACCTCAGGGTTCACTTGTGATGCCAATTATTGTTCAAGTTCAAGTTCAAGTTCATTTGTATAGCGCTTTTTACGATACAAATCGTTGCAAAGCGGCTCTACAGGACATTAAGTTTCCACAATATATTTACAGTATATATTGCAGAACCTTAATATATTTAACTTATGGCAAAATTTGATAATTCAGTATGTTGTCTGAGCTTTGGCATCCTCTGAGGTCCTATGAGGGGTTGGCATTATCTTCTCTCAGGTGTTCGGTCATCTCAGATCATTTAAGGGTTTAAATGAACAAACCATCTTAAAGCCTGCCCTTGAATACCAGTATAGTTTTGTAATCGATCTATGAGTGTGTCATGGTCTATAGTGTCGAACACAACACTAAGATCAAGTAATACTAGCAATAAGATGCAGCCTTGGTCTGAAGCAAGAAGCAAGTCATTTGTAATTTTAACAAGTGCAGTTTCTGTGCTATGGTGAGGCCTGAAACCTGACTGTAATTCTTCAGAGAGATGTGACGCAACTACAGCAGACACAACTTTTTCTAAAATTTTAGACATAAACGGAAAATTTGAAATGGGTCTGTAATTTGCCAGTTCATTAGAATCTAGTTGTGGTTTCTTAAGAGGCTTAATAACCGCCAGCTTGAATGGTTTTGGGACATGGCCTAAATATAACGATGAGTTAATAATATTAATATTAACTTCTGCTACAGCTAACAACTCTTTTCTTTCTGGGTACAGGATCTAATAAGCACGTTGTTGGTTTAGATGATAAGTTTATTTAGCTCTTCCTGTCCTATAGTTGTAAAGCACTGCAGTTTTTCTTTGGGTGCGATGAATGAAGCTGAAATACTAGATGCAGTAAATCTACATTTGATATTGAATTTCTGATGTTATTTATTCATAAAGTCATTACTATCAAACTGTGAGGGAATATTTAGATCGGGTGGCATGTGTTTATTGGTTAATCTAGCCACTGTGCTACATAAAAACCTTGGATTGTTTTGGTTATTATCTATGAGTTTGTGGTCTGCCCTGGCAGTTTTTAAAGCTTGTCTATAGCTATACATACTGTTTTTCCACGCAATTCTAAAAACTTCTAAGTTAGTTTTTCTCCATTTGCGCTCAAGATTACAAGTTTCTTTCTTGAGAGAATGGGTATAACTGTTGTACCATGGCGCAGTACGTTTTTCTCTAAACTTTTTCAATTTGAGGGGGGCAACAGCTTCTAATGTATTAGAGAAGATGGTGCCCATGTTGCTAGTCATTTCGTCTAGTTCATGTGTATTTATGGGTACACAGAGCAGTTGAGATAAATCAGGCAGGTTATTTGTGAATCTGTCTTTGGTGGCTGGAACAATAGTTCTGCCCGGCGATAACGCGGAGCCATATAATTAATATCAGTAATACGCAGCATGCACGATACAAGGAAATGATCAGTAACATCATCACTTTGAGGTACAATATCTATATCGGTAAGATCAATTCCATGTGATATAATTAAATCTAGCGTATGATTAAAGCGATGAGTGGGCCCGGTGACGTTTTGCTTGACTCCAAAAGAGTTTATTAGGTCAGTAAACGCAAGTCCTAACGCATCATTTGTATTATAAACGTGAATGTTAAAATCTCCGACAATTAGCACTTTATCAACATTACCTAATAGATCTGAGAGGACATCTGCAAATTCTTTTAGGAAATCTGTATATGGCCCTGGCGGTCTATACACAGTAGCCAGAGCAAGACAATATTGTATATTGTAAAATAAAAATGTAGCATATTGGAATTGAAAAAAAATTGGAATTGTTTGCTGCAGTAAATTCATACCGTGAGCTCGCAGCAGGGCCTCAGCCGTAAAGAGAGGAGCCTGCAGCATATCCGCCGTCTCCACTATCAACATGTCTTTCAACCGACGCAAGTCTTGCAGTTTCAATCCCTCATGTGGCTGGAAAGAAAAATAAGAGAGAATGACAGGTTTGGGAGAGAGAGGGATAAAGATGAAAAGTGTAAAGGAAAGAGGGTGTAAGTGGAGAAGTGATGGAAAGAGAACTAATAAAGCTTTTCCTTTTAAACTTCTATATTGCTCAGCCTGTCTGGAGCAGCAAAACGAAGCAATCATGAGTCTGCTGCTGGCAGTTGGGTCTATCTTCTTTCAACTGGTGCCCTATCCTTTGACATGACATTACCAAGTTATGATTTATCTTGAGCTCACTTCCTCAGCACACAGCTATGACGAATGAAATAACGGTGTACTCTCACACGCACAGTCAATGTTAGTTTCTCCGTTTGTAGGCCTGCAAACTTCTGCCTATATTATATTTTGGGCTATGAATTGATTAACAAATAGAACAATATATTTAAGTTAATTACAAGATATGCCATTACATAAATTGCAAATAACTGCATAAAGCAATATTTTCTGAGAAAACCTTGCACAGGAAGATATTTTATTTATATAGGAATATATTTTAAATACAGTATATATTTTTATATAGAAAATTGTATTATATACAGTGCCCTCCAAAAGTATTGGAACAGTAAAGACAAAATTACTGTGGAGTCAAGACATTTACAAATATGATTAAAAGATGAATATGAGACAAAACTACAGAATGTCACATTTTATTATTAGCCGTTTCAACACATAGATGTTTTACCAGCTAAGAAGTTCAGCAGTTTTAGAATTTCATCCCTCTATCTGATGTGAGCATAAGTATTGGAACAGTTGCCTCACAGGTCTTTCTAAGTGATCAGCTGTGTCCTGTTGCATTAATTCTTCGGATATTAAAAGCAGGGAATATGTCGTATCAGTTATATCCATTACTTCTGCATTCTGAATCTTGCATTCGAGGATGACACACACAAACCAGGATGAAGACGAGGGAGCTGACTTTAAGAGAAAAGCAAGCAATTTGGATGCTAAAAGAAAAGAGGAAGTCAGTTAGAGCTCTAGCAAAAACAAAGGGCATGGAGAAATCAAGAGTTTGGAAACCACCAGCGACACCAGCAACCAACAACGACCAGATCGGCTGAGAAAACAACAGTAGTTGATGACAGACAAATCATAAAAGCTGTGAAAATGAACCCTAAAAGACATGTCTGTAAAATCACCAACAACTTCCAGAAAGCTGGGGTGATGCTCTTACAATCTACTGTCCTCAGGAGACTTTGACACAGAATTACAGATGCTACACAGCAAGATGCAAACCTCTGACCAGCACCAAAAATAAAAAGGCAAGATTTGAGTTTGCAAAAAAGCACCAAGGTGAGCCAGAAGAATTTTGGAACTGTTTATGGACCGATGAGACAAAGATGAACCTTTATCTAAGTGATGGGAAAGCAAAAATGTAGAGAAAAAAAGGGAACTGCAATGATCCCAAGCATACAGCCTCATCTGTAAAGCATGGTGGAGGTGGTATCATGGCATGGGCATGTATTGCTGTCTCTGGAACAGGCCCTCTCAACTTTACTGATGACTTAATGTATGATGACAGTAGCGGAATGAATTTAGAAGGGTACAAAACCATCTTGCCTACCAATATCCAAGAAAATGACCCAAAACACCGTGCCAGTTCAGTCAAGGAATTTATAAGGGCAAAGAAATGGAAAGTCTTAGATTGCCCAAGTCAATCTCCAGATTTAAATCTGATTGAACATGAATTTCACCAGCTGGAGAGGAGAGTAAAGGCAGAAACTCCCCAAAACAAATAACAATTGGAATTGGCTGCATTAAAGGCTGGGAAAATCTTTTTCAAAGGATGAGACCAAGAGTCTGGTGATGTCTATGGGTCACAGACTCACTGCTGTGCAACTAAATAATAGCTTTTAATCTTTTATATCTGCCTTATGTTCAACTGTCCCAATACTTGTGCTCACGTCAATGCGTGGGATGAACTCTAAAAGTGCTGTTCTTTTTATTTGGTAAAACATATGTGTGTTGAAACGGCTAATAATAAAATGTGACATTCTGTAGTTTTGTCTCATATTCATCTTTTAATCATATTTGCAAATGTCTTGACTCCACAGCCAACAGAGCACTTTTGTCTTTACTGTTCCAATACTTATGGAGGGCACTGTATAAACGGTACCATTCAGGGTATTTTTTTTTTTTTTTTTTTTAAAGATTTGGTGCTCTGCAAACATTTCTTATTATTACCAATGTTACAAAACAGTTGTGATGATAATAATTTTTGGAAACTGTAATACACTTTTTTTCAGTAATCTTTGAAGAAAATTCAAAAGGACATTTATTTGAAATGAAAATCTTTTGTAACATTATAAAATGTATTTCCTGTTACTTTGGAGCAATTTAATGCATCCCTGCTGAATAAAAATGTTAATTTCTTTCTTTCAAAAGAAAAAAAGACTTGGATGCAAAGGCCTCTAAGTGCCGTCTGAAATTCTTATAAAATTAGCATTTCTCATCATTTGAAATGACTGAACATACGCATAGGTGTCTGATAAAAAATGCAATTTTAGAAGAAAATTTCAAATTGCACTTAGAGGCATTGTATGTTTTTTATACACTGTATGTTATATATATAAATATCTTACTGATCCTAAACTTACTAATGTATAAAAAATAAATGCTAAAACATCTAAATTCAGAAAACAGATTTAAACAGACATACCTCTCGTCGGTCGAGGGCGGCATACTCTGCTTCGATCTCCTGAGCTCCAGCATCCTGAGAAAAAACCATCTGAGACTCCAGACTGAGCGCCAGCTCCTTGTGATGCCGTTTCTCTGCACAGTCACACGGCGTCTCCCTGTCCTCGTTCTCCACGAACAAATCTGCATTTTTCTTCACTAATAACTGTAAAACACAAGACTAACCCTTAGTTAGTGTCAATCTTGCATGCTCATGGAGTTTGGCCACATACTAAACAGTCTAACAGAGCTGAATCTGAACTGAGGCTTTGCATTTAATCAATTGAAAATACAATAAATACATACACACTACATAAGAAAAAAAACAATCTTGTTACCTCAACACAGTTCTTCATGCCAGCCGCCGCCGCGTAGTGCAGGCAGGTGCTCTTTTTGTTGTCGGTGGCATTGACATTGGCTCTCTCATACTCGCCCTGGTCCAGCTTGGCTCCGGTCCACTGCAGGATCATCTGGAGGCACTCAGACCGCTTCTGTTCATCCTCCTGGGGGCGGCTGATCCGAGGCTGCAGCGCCCCCTCACTCAGAAGGATCTGCGGGCCCATGCACAGCAGGTGCAACGCAGTCTCATTGTGAACGTTGCATTTGTTGGGGTTGCCATCTTTGGAGAAAAGGAAAGACCTGCAGAAAAGGAACTCGACTGTAAATCAGAATTACATTTAAAAATACAAATTACAACAGCAAAACAAACAGTAAATGCTACGATACTAAATGCAAAAAAAACCTGTAGCTTAGTTTTTGTAGATATTCATTTTGTGCAAATCATTTTGATTCAGACTTGATTCTTTAATGAATCATTTAGACTGATCTGTAAACTGCTTCATCTTGTTCATTGAAAACAATAGACTAAAAAGAACAAATTTAAAAATCAGGCATCCCTATAGCTTACACAAGCTACACAAAAAGCTCTACACAAAAGCAGTATCTCCTGAAATTTGATGATCATAATTAGAAAAATGTATATGAACTATAGAACATTTCATGGATTGAGATTTAATTAGATCTCATGACTTTTTAAGGTCTGAAAAACTAAGTAAATAAGTATTTTTATTTAATTTACAGTCATAAACACACTAGTTTGTAGCAAATATATGGATGAAAAACAAAAACAAAATTTTTACTGTTTACTGCACTGTTATTCTTCCATTTATTTACCTATAATAGCAAAGGAATCAGAAGTACATTCACAGGAAATAGCTTATTTCTGTGTTGAATGATGAGTTGAATAGAATGACATCCAGTTATCAACACTGGTTGATTTTGCATGCTCAGAGCCTTAAGGATGCCAAGCAATGAATAGGACTTTGCACCATAACTGTTAACACTTCGTGGATTACGCCATGTTGTTTTGCCCAATCAGCATCCAAGACCAAAAGTGTCTTATATATTGATTTTATAAGCCTCTATAAAACACCACAGGCAGTATTTAAAGACGACCTTTGTATTCTTCTCAGAGATATCTCTTCAAGCAATAAAGAAGAGCTAGTGGCGGCATCTACCATCTCAAAATTTCATAACATATGATGGTGAGTTAGGATCATAACAATATTAACAATGAAAATGTCATGATGACACAGTTCAATACAGCTGGAGCCCTCGATGTCTCCCTGCCTGGAGGTGATTAGGAAAACTAATATCATTTTCAGGCGATTAATTGTGGGAGTTTCAAAGTAATTGATAACAGGTTTGAAATACACCATAGAATGGACTCAGAAAAACGTACAACCTTGTAAGCTTTAAGAGTGAATTTAGTGATTGCATTCAGCAGGCTTTAATGCCTTTTAGAGGAAATGACTCAGCGAGCTGTTCTGGGAAGTCTGTGATGTGAATCTGGCAATCTGAGTTTATTAGTTGATGCAACTGGAAACAACAGCTCTAACTCCCAGCATTTCCCTAACCCTGCTCTCCAACTGCAAATGCACCTGAGAGGCCAGAAAAACTGGTTGAACTACCATGAAATTTACACGGACACCTGTTAACTACATGACTGTTAAATCTACTGAGATGTAACAATAAAACATTAGTGCAAAATGCTGTAACCACATCATGAAATGCAAAGCCAAGCATTTACAGTGGAATGACACCAACATCCAAGGATAATATCTAGACAAACAGGTGAAAGACATGTTGTGCTTTGTTCTGCTGTATGCTAGCTAATTAAAGTGTGATCATTATAAAAACAAGACCACACAAAGTGTACATATACGTTAGGCCAGATGCCAGAGTACGTGGCATTTGGCCTCAAAAATTCTGGGTGTAGTCTAGACTGGCAGGCTGTTTATCCAAGAATCAGTAGCAGCCACAAAGTAAATCAAAAGTCCAGTTACAAAATACAGAACTCTGGTATTAGCTTTTCAATACATAACCACTTCAAACTGCCCGTTACAGCTTGGGTGGTGGTTCTAGCTAGGATTTTTGTAGTTTTGTAAACATCTTTGTTTTCAACTAGGACACACGTAGAATAGCATTTTTTTGACCGGCTGATTTTAAGCAACTTTGAGGTAAAGTCTGCCTGGAAACAACCCTCTGTGCTGTACAAACTTTCAGTTCAAGCTTATTTTTTGTGGTATGGTCTGTAAATCTGCATATAACCAGCACAGTAGAACACTTTACATGTAGGTCACTTTTAAATCTCAATCAGATGCTCTTTTTCTGTCCATTACACCAGAATAAGCTACAATGTGGGCTAGAAATCATGGTCAAAAGTAAAGATATGACACTATACAGATTTATTCAACTTATATTCTGCCTTTTACCATAAACTTGATGTATCAGAATGAGAAGCAATCAGGCTGTGAAATAATTGAGGTTACTAGTAGTGTGCTCCAACATGCTGTAAAATGAAAAGATGAACATGAAAAGGAAAGAGGAGGGACAGAGTGTCCTCAGTAGCTAGCTGTCCTAGCTGGTAATTACCAACCATTTTCTCAGAGGGGTGCATTAACTACACTAAGTCAGAGTTGGCTTTATGGCTGCAAGTGGTCTTGACTCAAATACCAAGCAATGGAATTCAACAACCATGTAAAAATAACCTTGCATCGCACAAAAACACCTCGGGCTCCACATAAGCTTCCCATTCCATGCATATTTGCTTTAGGTCCTGTCTGTTAGGGGCCAACCCTGAACCTTTCTCCCTGAAGCAACAAACCTCTACAAATGCTGCTGTGCTGTTTGGATTTTCCCATCACATCAATAAAAGTCTAACAATCTTACCTTTCTTTGTTAGGATACATATTAAAATTAAATGTGTTCATATGTTTTGCCTTGACACATTCAGTACTGTTAAGAAGTTTTTTTTATGTTTTTTTAAAAAGTCTCATCAAAAAAAAAATAAAGCAAAACTGTTATATTTTTACTGCCACTTGTTTCAACCACAATACGATCAGTAGAGGATAATGCTTGTATTTGGGTGCCCAATCATTCACCGGTTCCTACCTGATGAGGCGTGTCATGGCATGGCGTGAGGCGTAGTGCAGAGGTGTGTTGTGTTGATAGGGCTCCCCATAAGATGCGTTGGGCTCCAGAGCCTCTTTAAATTGGGGGTTGCTCTCATAAAGCTGGCAAGCCAGGACTTCGTCTCCACAGATAAGTGCTTTACGAAACTTGGTGGCGGTATTCCCCATGGCAGGAGCTGTAGTGGGAGCCGCAGAGCGGCCCACATTAAGTTTTCAGCACTCAGCCAGCGTGAGAGTGGATGGGCCGCATACTGCAAGTCCTGTAAACACATCAACACGATCACATTGTCTGGTTATCTACAGTGTTACATCACGGAATGTAAAATCAATGTGGAAAATCAACAGCACCATATTGCAATCTCTTTTTTTTCTTTTTTTTTTTATTGACACCAGGAAATCAGGTTTTGCTCCTAATGTGATACATAATCTCTACACCCATCACTAGTCCATTACCTTCTCCTCAAAGCTTGACTCAAAAATAGTGTTAGGTTTAAATCTAAAGTGTAAAATTACCACAAGCATTTCTACTGGAAATGCTAAATATCTTGCACAAAAATAAGACACATCAGATCCATCAATAATCTTTCTGGACTCTGAAACTAATCTATAAAGTCTAAACATTTCTTGACAGGTGACAGTTGATCAATGAAATCGACTGTTGGGTTTGCACTTGTTTTGATATTGCCCAAGTGTTAACACATTTCTTTGAAATCATCCAACAAATGGCTTAATTGGGGCCATTGAAACTGTGACTTGAGCACTGAGTTTTTAGAAAGCTGTGTCATGTGCGAGACATTGCAAAAGATGCCAAGCATGATCGCAATAGTCAAACACATCCATCTAGCGTATGTTGACATAGAAAAACAGTGGAAAAGCAACAAACGTGCTCTGTGCTCTGCTTTGTAACATATTAAACAGTAAATAATTATACAGTGCGAAATATAAACAAGCTACTATTCAACTCGCATAACTATCTAATGGAAATCCCTAACTTAACAAAACCAGTCAGCTTCACAAAATGCTAATTTGCATATGACCACATTGTGCAAATAACAATCTTGCACAGGTGTCCTTACCTGATCTTATCTTTACCCTTTTTTTCTAAACATTTACATCAGATAAAATGTCTGTGCCTCTTTTTGATAAAAAAAAAAAAAAAAAGCATGAGTACACTAAAAAAAGAAACATTTTTAAAAGGTTACATGACCTAAGGGATCTATAATGTTTCATCAGCAAAACAATCCAGTATGCATCATATCATGCTCTAATAAATCTGCTTGAGAGGGTTGTGGGAGACTAGAGGGCGGCAGCAGGTGCACTGATAGGGCATGAGTGAGTGGGAGCTGGGTGTTCGACCCGGTTTTTTAGGTCATTCTGTCTGCTCTGTTGTTCTTTTCCACATCATTTCACATCTCACTCACATTCAACAAAAATGTCTGTAGAGTTACATCAGAAACAAAGCACATTTTAGAACGCAGAAGAATCATTATAAACACACTTTGGGATTGTGGTCGAAAGGCTCATTTTCAGGTGGGACGTCTGAGAATGCAGAACAGATGAACTAAGAGCAGCACTTGGCAGGCACACAAAGAGAGGGAAACGTTTCTGTTCCACAAGCTTCCCCCGTACTAGAGCTCAATCATTAAACATACTGTGTGTCCATTAATGGAAAAACTCCCTTTGCATTCATTTTACAGGCAGTGGGCTACATTCAAACAATGCAGGCTTTTTGTTAAACGAATGATCCTCAACTGCCATTTTCACTTTTAACAATGTCTGAAACTGCAGGCTAATTAATTGCCATGGCAGACAAGAATAGCATGCAGTAACCTGACATTTAAAGTGACAGGACCAAACCTTTACTATTATTTTTGGACATCAAATTGAGAAACGTGAAGGACTGACAGTCTCAGAGAATATTAACCTTCAACGCATGGTTACACTTTATCTCAGGTGGCTTTAACTACTATGTATATACTAATTATAATATACATACATGTTGGTTCATGGTTATTACATTTAAAGGACTCTCATTAAAATAACATTTGTAGTTACACTTAACTTTACCCCTAACCGTAATCCCAAAACTGTAACCCTATCCTTACTCCTTAAATCATATTCTATCCTTAAAGCAATTCATACCTCAAACTTGTGGGAATTTTCCAGAACAAAGTGTAGTTACATAGCAAATCCATAGTCTAGTAGGTATTTATTGTTAGTAGACAGTAGTTAAGGCCATCTAATATAAAGTGTGACCCACTGCATATTTGACAAAAGCAGATGGTGACATGGCTAACATGCTGCACAACATCTCCTTTTGTGTTCTTCAAAATAAAGAAAGTCATGCGGGTTTGCAACAGCATGAGGGTGAGTAAACATTTGAGTGAACTACCCCTTTAACAATGCACAAAAAAATCAACACAGTGACAAGCTAAACACATAAAACAGATTACATATGTTGTTTAAAGATTACTTACTGGTTTCAAAAAGAAAGCAGTTGCTTATAATATTCTACCAGACACAAATGATTTGATTTTCATGTAATCCATCACAAAGCATGGAGATAAACGCTGCATACTAGTTCTGTGACTTGCTTATTTGTTTACAGTGGTTTCTCTCTGGTAGCTAAATTTCTCAAGATGCATTTGTAACTATTCTCTAAGAATAAAACTGGGCAGCTCGTTCAACAAACGCTTATTGAACCTCTGCATGTAGTTTTTCAAGGATGTGTTGACAGCTAATCAGCATCATCAGTTCAGTTCATCAATACAGGTCTATAACTGATAGACCCCTTGCATTCAAGCCATCTACCAACAAACACATGTTTGATAAAGCAGAGCTTTAATTTTCCGTCACCAAGGCGTGTTGACATGAGCGATCAACACACAAACATTCACACACGTATATTACCTCATCACTGATTTGGACGTATCCATTAAACGTTGGCACATCAAATGACCAGAACAAGCGGCTTGTCAAAAGCTTAGATCAACATTGTTATCGGACGGCAGACCTTCGATCATGTCAGAGATTATATAAAAAGAAATGATAAAGAACTGTATAATCATAGGGGTGGTGCTCGTGCCTGTGTTTGCTGGTCATGCTCTCATTTCATAGGACAATAATCTGCGTCTCCTTCGCGGTGTTAACGGTAGATGAAGGACCGAATCTAAGAGCCACTCACTGCCACCTACCGACAAGTATGAGGCACAGTATATAAGGTCCACTCAGTACCTTGAACATTTGAAAACGTCATCATATACTCTTAAATGAGTCATATCAGTAGCGTTATAAATAATTTAATTTTATTACTTTTTTTTTTAAATAAACAATTATGGGAGTACACATCAGCAAAATACAAACCTGAAATACATTAATATAAAGCAATTGTCAAATGATTTTGATGAAAGACAGTGTCTTTCCCTTTAATTTACAGGCAGTTTTATAGGCCTACATTCTTTAATTAGGGCACATTTTTGATCACTCTTTGATTTCAGCACTATTTCAAGCAGCAGTCAAAACAGGTCATCCGTTGATGACAGCAGTTCTGCTCCAGCTAGATTACTTCCTTTAGGGTTTGTGAACATTTTTACTCCTTTGGACCTTTATGTAAAATAAGTTGTTGTTTATTACTGGAAGATACTGAAATTGATTCAAATCATAGGCCTACATACTTTCTGCATTAAAACGGTTACACTGGTCTATTTAGAGTGTGCAAGGCCTTGATGCTGACGCTTGATGTTCAATTGAAGTTCTCAAATTGATCTACATCACATGAAAATTATTAAAGTAGCATTATCAATAACACGCAGGACTGCTTTGCTGTGATTTGCATCATTTATTTCACATACAGGTGTTTCGGTAAAGTTTCTGAAGAACCAATTGTCCTTCAGTGCACTTCAAATAAAAAGACAACAACAAAAGAACATGACAGATTTTTTAAACGAGCACAAATGACAAAAAAAACAACAAAATACAACTCAGGTGGACATAAACTGATAAGTTCACTGTTAAACCCAAAGATATTGCCAGTTTCTGCTGACCAACTTGTGCCTGGCATGCCCATGATTCACACAATAAACATTCAAGCCACAGGGCATACAGGAAACCTGTCTGAAGCTAAGAAATTATTCTAACTAATAATAAGGAATAATGCCATTTATAAAAGAGAGGATCATAAGAGTTATGAAAACATGGAAGTCAAATGGACTCGGTAAGATTAAAATAACACTGAAATAATATATCGAAGAACATCTATTTAGATTAAAAAAAGCAACATTCACTACTTTGCAAACAACTTTAGATATCATCACACAGAAACCATTTTAATCCATTTTCAAATGTATACAAGCAAACTGTAAGAGAAATTACTTTAGCAACCATGTTTGCAAACTCATCTTTCCATTTTAATAGCTAATCAAGATTACTTCTTTAATATCAGCAGGCTTAATCTGCCACGATGCTGCGTAACTGTTACCTTCCTTCTTTTATTAATAGGTTGTGTCAGTAAACAATACTTTTATTCAGTAATATGGATCCTGAAATATACATATGCAATCTGAGACCCCAGAACACTTGAATGTGTTTGGTCACGTGAGTGGAGGATGATGTGGTTATGAGGTGAACAGGGAATTAGGGAGGATTGAGGAAGCTATTTAAAGCAACTGGAAAATATTATCAACCGTCTGGAGTGATTCACTCTGATTATTTTTAATAAGTGATGTCAAGAGCTTAGGATCATTGATTATTATACTATAAAGTTGGTTATGTGTTTATTCTAAAATGCTTATTTTAAATAAGTTTATTACATATTGTGGTTTTTTTTATAATTTTTTCATCATTTTGCATATAGATTCAAAGCATTGGTGCCGGATTTCACTCTGGCACAAATGAAAATGTTTTCTCATTGTGTAATTGTTTTAGAAGTACAAAGCTTACTGGAAGATTTGAATGATTCATTTGCGCAGTTTATTTGAGCCATTTTCGCTTGCTTTTCTCATATTTCTAGTTTAAAAAAACAAAAGATATTTCAGCACAAGTATGATTTGCAGCATCCCAATGAAGCCCCACCACAGGCATGCACCGTGGGACTAGCATGCAGAGCAGTGTGACGCGAGTCACTCCAGACGGCACTGGGCGCTCACTAACTTCCTCCACCACCACCACAGATTTGCAGCATCTGAACTCTCCCGAGTTCTGTTACAGAGCTGTCAAGCAAAATGTTACCTTTACTGCCTTGCTTATTGAGAGAAAGGGACAGAAGAGTAGGGGAGAGAGATAGTGGATAAAGGTTCAAGATGTAATACGTACAGGAATGTATAATTAAAGTTAATGAGTCTCCCTTAAAGAAAAGGCCAAAAGACTTTCATGGAATATTATTGTATGTACGGATGCCACTTATAATAATAATCACCTTTTTAATGAATGTCCACTGATGTATGAAATTACAAAGAAAGGGGTGAGATGACATGGTATGCATGTGTTGCATGTTCACAGTATGTACAACTGAACGTGCATGCTCATGTGTCATTACGTGTTGTTAGGGATCATGGCTGTTTCCTGTGGGAGAATGGCAGGTCGGAGGTGAGAGGTCAGTGTCTAAGGGTCACAGTGAGCTAGAATGAGGTCAGACTCTGGGCAACTGCTTTTCAATGAATTCCTTCACAGCAGACATCTCCTGTAAAGTCAATCAGAGAGTGGTATGGGTGTTAGAACTAGCATGAACAAATAATACAGTTTTACTGTAACCACTGCACTAAAACAAATAATATTTAGCATGATTTCAGTTCAGACCTCATCCCGTTATTAGTTTACATGAAGTGTACATGAAGGAGCTTTCTTCTAACTAAATCTAGGCAGTTCTTTGCAATATTTACATTACACAGTCAGGAAAAAAATGCCCAAAAGTTTACACTAGGGTGGAACCTTTTCAATTAAATCACCTTTGTACCTTATTTACTGTATATTTAATGTATGGAACATAAGTACTTTCTGAAAAGGTACCGCCTCAATGGTACAAGAGGGTACAACAGCTGTCACTGGGGCGGTACCTTTTCAGAAAGTACTTATGTTCCATACATTAAATATACAGTAAATAAGGTACAAAGGTGATTTAATTGAAAGGGTTCCACCCTAGTGTAAACTTTTAGGCATTTTTTTTTTAGGCATTTAGGCATTTGACTAGAATGTTCATAAGACATTAATTTGAAACGGAAATCCTTTTTAACATTATGTACTATTGTCTTGTCTCATGTATTGTCTTTTGATCAATTAGTAATCAAGTATTCATTTCTTTAAAAAAAAAAGTATTTCCGTTTCAAATTAATGTCTTATGAACATTCTAGTCATCAAAAAACATGTATCATGGTTTCCACAAAAAGATAAGCAGCACAACTGTTTTCAGCAATGATAACAATAAGAAAAAAAAGTGTTTCATGAGCACCTAATCAGCATATTAGAATGATGTGACTCTAAAGACTGGAGTAACAGCTGCTAAATATTCAGCTTTGCCATTACAGGAATAAATTACATTTTAAAATATATATAAAAATAAAATGGTTATTTTAAATTGTATTAAAGGGGTCATATGATGCGATTTCAAGTTTTCCTTTCTCTTTGGAGTGTTACAAGCTGTTTGTGCAGATAATAACCCTGAAGTTGCAAAGACTAAAGTCTCAAAACCAAAGAGATATTCTTTATAAAGGTTAAGACTTGTCCACGCCCCCCTAAAACGGCTCATTCAAACAGATTTTCATAACACCGCCCAAGCGTATATGCAAAGAAGGAAGGCGTAACTTTTATTCTCGCTGTAGTCTTGTTGCTGCCGCCGGCACCATGTCCTGGAGGCGCTGTGTTTCGTTGTGAAAGCAAAAGTACTTTGTTTGGGCTTCCAAAAGAGGACACAACTAGAAATCAGTGGTTAAGTTGTATTTACAACACTGTTCCAGAGCAGTACAACGCAAATATTTGAGTGTGTGCAGCACATTTTACGGAGGACTATTTCCTGAACCTGGCAGGAGAGTAGCCTACAATGCTGGCTTGCTCAAATGCTGTTTCTATAAAGTGGGGCAATTCCAACTTTGCAAAGACAGTCTGGCGCTTCTGACTCACAGCCTGTAAGTACGTTTCTGCTACTGACTATTCAAACGCGAGTTTTGAGCAGTGTAGAGTAGCTCTTGTTGTTTGTCGTTTCTCTGATCACAGATGCAGACATGGTAATGTTTACACGGCGCGATGCAACGCGACGCGTTAAAAGACAGTATAAGTCATTATAATCAGTAATTATGTCCCCACTGGATGCAACAAATGCTTCGATTGTAATGGGTTTTATTGTTTTATTCTCGTCGCGTTAGGAAACGCCAACACAATACGGTAAGGGGCGTAACATTTCCGTCTCACGCTTGAGGTATTCAGCTAATCACAACGCACTGGATAGCTGGCCAATCAGAGCGCGCCTCGCTTCTCAGAACGATGAGCTTTGTAGAAATCAACACATTTCAGAAAGGCGAGGCATAGAGGAGTAACAATAATGTACAGTATGTGGAAAATAATGTGTTGTTTAAACGTTAAACCACATAAAAACATTGCATTACACCAAATACAGAAAATATTGTTCTTTTTAGCGACGTCATATGACCCCCTTTAATATTTCACAGTATTACTGTTTCTGATCAAATAAATGTGGCCTTTATGAACATAAGAAACTGCTTTCAAAATGTTAAAATGAAGTGTAGTAATACAGAAGTAATAAAGAACTACTAATCAACAGAAGACATAAGCAGGTCTAAAAGGATTTAGCTTTTTTTTGTTGTTGTTTTTTTTGGGGGGGGGGGGGGGGGGGGGGTCTGTGAAAGCCTGCATATTGAATTAGAACATGGTAAAATTTTTAAGGAAATAGGTTTCTTTGAGCGTAACAGTTGAGTCTAACCTGAGGACAGGAGCTATGCATGAGACCCGGGTAGGTGCGGAAGGTGACTTTCTGTGGAGAAACAATGGTCTTGAGCTTCTCTGCCGTCATAGCCCCGAACTGCACCGGGATCATGGGATCCATCTCGCCATGACACTGCAGAATGGGAGTGTTCTTGTTTCCACTCCCACTTGCAGCCTAATGGATAAAAAAGCAGATCCATATTGACAGACATACCTATTTACATACTTATCCTCACACAAACTCACTGCTGACATCTTGTACCTGTGGGAAAGTCTTGTGAAGTGGAAGCCAACAACTAAGTCCGACAACACCCGCTAGTTGCTGCTGAGAGGTCAGAGCGGTGTAGAGAGAGAGAGCTCCACCCTGAAGAGTACAGAAAACAAAACAGGAACTGAAAAGCACCTGCAATGTCAGTCATTTGAGTTATAGTACAAACTTTCAGGATGGATCACTTACCTGAGAGAAGCCACCAAGAATGATACGATTGGATGGTATACCATTCTTTACCTCGTGATCGATGATGGCCTTTACTATTGAAAAAAAGGAGTGGTCTATACTTAGGGCCACATAATCAAATTTCGATATATAACAATATTCTCTGGCATGAACCTGTTTCTTCACTAGGTTTTACATTTGATGACACAGACTAAACCAATTTTTGGATGCTTGTTAGTGATGGGACAGCTGCCCCAATGTGCATGTGTCCAAAAACAAATTTTGCTCACTGTTCTCTGCTGCTCTCTTAATCCCTGCTTCATCCTCCGGTGATTCTGGGGTTAAGCCTATCAGATCAAACCTGAAAAGAAAAACATTATACAAGAATTAAGGGAGAAATCCAAGAGTCCAATAGTGAAAATGCTTTTATTTAGCATTTTATAAATACAATTTTCCCATATTATATGATATATTATATTAAAAGAAAAAAAAAATGTAATCTTTCTTTACTATCACTTTTAATCAATAATGCATCCTTACTGAATAAAAAAAAATCTGAATGTTTTAGTATTTTTTTTGTCCCACTTTGTAACGTTTGACCATGTGTACAAACAGCCACTTTATTTGATTAATTGACTATAACAGAACAGAATCCGAAATGCTTCTTCATTTTACATCATAAAATCCTAAGCGTTTTACATTTTTCAAAATCCTAAGCATTATTTATTCTCAGGTTTAAATTACCACTGCACATTTTATGTAAATGTACTAGATTTTAATGTTATCCACAGCAGAGGAAACTTACCATGAGGGCATAGTCATCTTCATGTTGAGTGTTACAGGGATTCGAGGTCTAGAGTCAGAAAGTATAATAGGCTTATGGTCAATAAATTACAGTAAATCAAGTGATACTAACATTTTTGTATTGCATAATCAACACATCAAAAAATTTTGCAGGTTTTTACTTACGCGTGTGGGCAGATGTATTTGATGTATGGCAGTCGAATAGACGTCATGGCATCAGTCCAGCCGTGTCTATAATAAGTAACACCACAGGGTTATTTCTACACCAGGCTAGGGGGTATTAAAAGATCCTGCAACAGAGGCAGGTAATAAACAGAACGTACCCTGTGTCGCCCAAGCCATGAAGGAAGATTACCTGCAAAGTTTACAGAATATGATGTGAAACTTATCTCTGCAAAAATAGGCCAGATTTCCTGTCTGATGCTGACTTTGTGGTTATTTTATATGAAGATACCATCTCAATAGCAAACTTCAGCTTTCTATGAATCTATTCACCCTTTTTTTCCTGTAAAGAAGGAGGCAGGCAGCCTATTTGAAGATTTGGACTGTAATGAGAATTTGAGGAACGGTATAGGCTGTATGTTGACTATTAAAAGAATGAACTTTCTGTCATCATTTAGTCACCCTCATGTCATTCCAAACCCAAAGACTTTAGTTAATCTTTGAGAGACAAATTAAGAGGTCTGTCTCTCTTTTAAAGTATAGGTAACCAAAACTAAAATATCTAAAAAGGTTGTTATTGTAAAATAAATTAATATGAATAAAAATGTTTAATCCAAGTCTTGTGAAGAGATACAATTGCTTTATATGATGAACAGATCTAATTTAATCTAATTCACATATAATATAGATCACATTACATATGATAAAGACGGATTCCCATGCATGTCGTGCTAGAACCCACCTCATTGGTTTTCATGCAACACACAGCAAGGGTGAGCTTCCATGTTTACAATATGTTATGCAATTCATTTGAGATGCCTTTATGACCTTTTTAAATCTTCTAATCTCTTTTTCTTAATCTTAATAGATTTCTTAATAGAGGGACAGAAACCTCTCAGATTTCATTAAATACATCTTAATTTGTGTTTAGGAAACGAACCAAAGTTTTATTTACATAAAAGGGTGGGTAAATTACTTTTCATCTTTAGGTGAATTAAGGAAACTTAAAATAACAGATTTAGTTTATTTGAAGCCTGGCCTGTGTAATGCTAATGAATAACTTGGACAACATTAGAATTTAGTTAATGATTCGACTGGTCTCTCACCACAGCCGTTTCCTTCTCCGTCCCAGGCACTGTCACAGCTTCAGAGAGCAGGGGTACAGACATGTTGTTGCCACACATACAATGTGAGGAGTGCTTTTAGGAAAATACAAAAACAAAAATGTTCAAATGCAATCAGTACAACATGTTTATGCAAAATAAAAAGGCCCAGGCAATAAGTGTTGGATATTAAAGATACGAACCAGACGATTTTAGAAAGAAACGGTCAGCAGGCTGCAGAATGATTAACAAAAGTTGGTTTAATTACCGGTGTTACTTCCTAAAGCCATTTCAACTAGCAATTCTTGCCCATCTAAAGCTAAAAAGTGCTCCATTGCACCCGCAGAGCATCTAGACGTGAAAAAGCACGCTGAAAGGTAATGTAATAATTACCGGGTGATTTAACCTACTGGATAAGCACTGACGCTTATGTTAATCATACAGACAGAGGCTCATTTTCTGCTGGTGGCTGTGCAGATCACAAGTTTGTACTTGCAGACTTCTGTTTACGATGAGTTCTCAGAAAACTGTTTCTAATGCAGCCTAAAATGAAAACCACGGGTCCCTGTTTTCCTAGAATCACATGACAGCACTAAGAAATTGAATCTTGACAGCTGCAGGAGGCAAAACATTCCAGTTTATTGGTTTCATTCGTCTTTGAGTGGCCTGGGTGACTTTATCAAAGTGTTTCAACATTTGAATGAACTCCATGTGCCAGTCTTGGTTTTATGGGTCAGTCTGCCTTTCTGGACTTTAGTACTGCACATGTTATCAAATACTTCTATCAAATCATTTGCATTCTCCAAATACCAGAAAATTACCCTTTTTTCAATGAAAGAGCATGGTCTCCATATGCACCACTATGCATTTGATTACACCACATTGACTGTATTGATAATCTCTAATGCGTCAGTGCGATAATCCTTCTCACGAACCCTGAATACCACGATCATATATTCAAAAAGAATGGGAAGAAAGGGATGGGCAGCGAAAACAATAGAGAAATGGGCGAAGCTTAGCTCATTTTTTCCAACTTGGCGGAATCAAGGACAGGGTACGTTACATGTATAAATAAAGCCGCCAGGTCGTTTCATTAATACTCGAGCGACATGATCGCAGTTAGGCAGCTTAATCCGGTTTCGCCTGTATGATTGTCACAATGAATCCACAGCCTCATAGATGCAGCTATCTGGCTCTCTACCCCCGCGAATAATCCCACAATTACGATACTCAACGATAATCTTGCGCCTTTATAGCTAGCGATAAAGCCAAGGTCAGGGAGTAGATTAAAATTTAGGGTTCAGGCAGGAAAAAAACAGATATAAACAGCGGCCCACTGCTACAAATGTATTGACTCACCGCTTGCTATCCCAGGTCACAACGGAACTTCCGCTTCTTCTGCCGGAGAGGGGCGGAGTCACTGCGCTGTGATGTCACCGGATTTGTTCAACCGCGTGAGCTTGAATGTTGCTCAATGAAACGCACTGGAAAACGGCTCTAAACATTTTTAGGTAGCAATCTGCAAATAGTACATTGTTTTGTAAGCGCAAGGCAACAAAGTAATGCAAAATGTAAATTCTCTCAATTGTGTATTTTGTACACTCGCAATAAAAGGTCGTTTTAAGACTTTAGAATAATAACTATTTTTGTCACTTTATTCTTATTTTTCATTATTTTTAAAATGTATTAAACATACCGCAATTTTTTTAATAATTAAATTGTCTATTATTTAGCCCATCACACACCCCTTCAGCACTTTCTTTAAAAATCTGGGCCCAGTTGTAACACGCATTTTAAGTCAAGTAAACTGCTAGTTATGCAAAATATCATTATTCATTTTCTTAAGTGGTTTGTTGTATTACAGCAAAAATAAATAAAAATTATGCTACAGTGAAGAGCCATGGATTTGTAGTGATGGATGCTCAAAATGGTTATTCACTGCTCCTGTCACAATAGACATTTATATGTGAACATGAACTGAAACTGTAGAAGTGCACCATTAATTAACTAATAGCAGAATAATAGAATCTGCCAATGAACCACTAATTGGAAACCCAACTGAGAAATGGAACAAGTTCAGGGATATAGTGACGGAGATAGCCAAGGAGGCGCTAGGCCCCAAGGAACAAACTCATCAGAACTGGTTCGATGAGAAAGAAAGTGCCATTGGAGACCTGCTGGGCATGAAGATCAAAGCATTCCTGGAGTGGCAGAAAGACCCAGGGTCCGCATCCAAAAAGGAGAGGTTCAAGTCCCTCCAATCCCAGGCACAGCGAGAAATCAGGAAGATGAAAGATCAGTGGTGGGAGAAGGCGGCGGAAGAAATACAACACTACGCCGACATAAACAACCCCAGGCAGTTCTTTGGCTCTCTCAAGGCAGTCTATGGTCCCTCAAAATCTGGTTTTGCCCCCTTACTTTCTGCAGACGGTGCCACGCTCAAAGACAAACACGGCATCAACAACAGATGGAGAGAACACTTCAGCCAACTGCTCAACCTCCCATCTAAAGTCAGCCAGCCAGCCCTCGACTAGAGCCCTCAAAATCCCACTCTCGAACATGCAGCTGGACGACCCCCCATCCCTAGCTGAGGTTCAGAAGACCATCAAGCAAATGAGCTCGGGCAAGGCAACCGGCAAGGATGGCATCCCTGCAGAGTTGTACAAGGCACTTGGTGAGGAGACACTGCAGGCATTCCATGCAGTTTTGACAAGCATCTGGGAAGAGGAAGATATGCCCTCGCAGCTCTGTGACGCCACAATAGTTGTCACTTCAGTCTACGAACAGAACCTGCCTGAGTCACAGTGTGGCTTCTGCCCAGATCGCAGCACCATCGACATGATCTTCACTGTGAGACAGATGCAGGAGAAGTGCCTAGAACAGAATATGAACCTCTATATAGTCTTCATCGATCTGACCAAAGCATTCGACACGGTCAATAGAGACGCCCTGTGGGTCATACTCAGAAAACTCAGCTGGTTCACCAAACTGATCCAGCTATTTCACATCGACGTGACAGGAAAAGCCTTGTCAGGTGGAGAGCCATCTGATCAATTTAGCATCTCCAATGGCGTGAAGCAAGGTTGTGTCCTTGCTCCAGTGCTCTTCAACCTGTTCTTCATTTAAGTGCTGCTACATGCTGTGAGGGACTTGAACCTGGGCGTGTACATCAGGTACAGTCTCGACAGCGCACTGTTCGACCTTCGCCGCCTGGCCGCCAAAACAAAAACACTGGAGAGGCTCTTCACAGAAGCTCTCTTTTCAGACAACTATGCTTTCATGGTGCATCAAGAGAACCATCTACAGACCAGCGTAGACAGATTCTCTACAGCAAAAAGCTGTTTGGCTTAACCATCAGCCTCAGCAAGACATAAGTTCTATACTAGCCTGTGCCAGGGAGAGCTGCAGATCAGCCGTGCATCACCATCGATGGCACCAAGCTCTCAAATGTTACCACCTTCAAGTATCTGGGCAGCACAATCTCCAGCGACGGATCCCTGGACCAGGAGATCAATACTAGAGTCCAAAAGGCCAGTCAAGCTCTTGGGAGACTGCGCTCCAAAGTTCTACAACACAGTGGCATTTGCCTCTCCACCAACCTCAAAGTATACAGAGCAATGGTCCTGACCTCACTTCTGTACAGTTGCGAGACATGGATGCTCTACCGGAGACATATCAATCAGCTGGAGCAATTCCACCATCGCTCCCTCCGGTCAATCATGAAGAATCACTGGCAGGACAAAGTCACCAACCAAGATGTCCTGGACAGATATGGCTCAAGCATCGAATCCATGATTCTGAAAATGCAGCTCCGATGGTCTGGCCACGTCATACGCATGGACCCGCAGAAGATACCAAAGCATGTGTTTTTTCAAGAGCTGGCCACAGGGTCCAGACGCCAAGGGATGCCCAAAGAAAAGATTCAAAGATAACCTCAAGTCACATCTAAAATGGGCTGACCTGAACCCAAAGCAGTTGGAGTTTGCCGCCTCTGACAGAGCCAGTTGGCGCGCCCGAACTAATAAAGCAGCCACTGTATTTGAAGAGGACCATCGCCATCATCTTGGAGCTGCAAGAGAACGCAGCCACAGAGCTGCCCCAACTACTGGCGAACCTTGACCCCTTTGGAACCACCTCTGTGCTTCGAAGCCACATGAGGACCCACAGATGACTGCGCAAAGCCTCGATCGTCATTCTCGACTCCCGAGAGACTACGCGGATGGGCTCCTGTCACAATAGACATTTATATGTGAACATGAACTGAAACTGTATAAGTGCACCATTAATTAACTAATAGCAGAATAAAAGTTGTTGTAAAATGTTCTTTAAAACTTTCTTTTTACACAAACTGCATGAATCCATCAATGTTATACACTTTGAGGAATCAATTAAAAAACATTTTGTAGTTTTTAATGCCAGATTATTTTTGCCCAAGGTAATAATGCAAAATAATATTAAATGGATGACATTGTAAAAATGAGAACAAGAACAACAAAACTTCCACTAGATGGCATTGTTGAGAGATGTTTTATAAGGAACAGACTTCTTGCACAGCTCATCTGTTCTGTTTGTTGAAGCATACACTGTTTATTTGACAAAAGCATACATTAAGTAATTATGCTTATATAGCCTAAGGTTTATTGGCACATTAGCAGAATTGCAAGTGAACAAACCCTGGTAAAGAAATCCCTGTTGAACACATCAAAGATCACATAGGCTCTCTCAGTTCATCATCTCACCATTATCAAAACATGCACACTTTTATAGTTTCACACAGCACACGTGAGATTTTCTCTTCTCCATTTGTCATGATATGAACTGTGTTTGGGGTGTAATGGTCTCCACTTTGTGATCTGCTGGATTGGCTGCTGCTTCATAATTGCAGATTGTAATTTCATGCCTATGAGCCTGAAAGAGAGATAAAAAGATACAAGATTAAGGTGACCGCAAAAATGCAGATGCTTCTGGATCTCTTTATCTTAATTTTTTCCAGTGTAAAACAAATATTTATAGAAACAGCAACACTAGCATAATATTGTCAGAATATGGCGCATCTTCCACCAGTTATTAATAATGATGGAAGTGTTGTTGTTATAGCAGAAATACAGCATGTTTTATTCAATACTGACCTCTGTGTACTCTCCCCGCAGACCAATGTAATACACACGAGTGGATTCTGCCCCAAAGTTTCGAGATATGTGGATTGATAAGTGCTGCACGTTGGAGAATCTCGCAATCCTATATAAAACATTTGGGCATGGTCAACATAGATTAATAGTGTCCAACATACAGGATGTACACGTTAACTTTTAAAATTGCTTACTTGGTTGGATACTCAAGCTCAGCAAGCGGATCCCTGTTTAGACGAAACGCTTGCTCTGGCTCTCTGCTTGTATCGTCAAATGACATTTGGGGGATGTTCTTGTACCTGCTCAAAAAATACCCAGTTGCAACACTCATTCATGGAAATTGTAACTGCCTTATTCATGTGATGCTGCAAGAGATTTTGTTTTTTTTATATATACACAGTGAAAGCAAATTCACAATCTGATTTTAGCTGGGATGCATTGTGGATGCAAATACTTAAATAAATGCATGAGCATAGTTCAACCAAAAATTAAGCTCTCCCACAGGCCAACCAAGATGCAGGTGAGTTTTTGATCTGAGACAGCTGATAAAAACTTGTGGAATGCGTGTGTGATGATTTTATCAGCTGTTTGGACCCTCATTCTGATGGCACCCATTCACTGCTGAGAAGCCATTGGTGAGCAAATGATGCAATGCTAAATTTCTCCAAATTTGTTTTCGATGAAAAAAACTCATCTACATCTTGGATGGCCTGAGGCGGAGTACATTTTCAAAAAAGTTCATTTTTGTGTGACCTATTCCTTTAAAGCAAATTTTAAGTTATATAGATCTTTTATTAAATGATTTGCATAAAACAGTGTTAATTTTTTTTATTAATATTTTAAATAAATGTACAACAATAGACAAAACCATTTAAAATTTTCTAATATTTATCCTTTTACACAATGTTCTCTTTAATAGTTTAGCAGCTGCAATGTTATCATTATTAAAAGAAAATGCTTGGATACTCATGCTCAGCAAGCAGATTCCTGTTCCCAGTTGCAACACTTATTCATTCATGTAACAGCATTACATTTTATATTACATTGCATCCATAAGTGACACTGCAAGTCTGGGTTTTTTTTTTTTTTTTTGCAGTGAGTGCAAACTCACAGTCTCATTTCAGCTGGGTGTGACTCATCGTCTTCTCCAGAAATAATAATCCCTTTCAGCTTCACGCTACCTGTAAACCTGAAAATAACCATATGCACCAACTGTATCCATTTCTGTTGGTAAACCACTAAGTATTTAGGCAAATCTTTAAAAAAAATTATATTAAATAGTCGCTAATTAATAACAAGAGAAACTGAAATGGATTCTGCTTGCATCAAATCTTACGGTATATTGAACAGAAGCTCCTCGTCAGCATCGCTTTCGACAAACTGAAAATAAAACCGGAGACATACATTAAAACAAACAGAACAGCAATCTGACAACCGAGTTTATTAACCAATCAGTTTATTTAAATTCTCGAAAGACAACCATTGACTTTAACTTAGAAGAGTTCATATAAAGTAAATACATATATGCAATTAAGTATGTAAGTTACATATGTAGCACTACAGGATAATGTAATTAACGTCTATCACTAAGCCAGGTTAATTGGTACCTTCGCCCTGTCAGTGCGTTGATCCCAAGGCTTGAACACCAGTTTACCGTCTCCGTCTCGGCTCTCATTCAAACACTGAAGCTTCTCGATATCAATGCGTTTGTAGAGCTCATATTCCACTCCTCTCTCTGCTGGCTCGTGGTCGCATTCACAGCAACCGTGACTGTGTCCGCCACCGTGGCCGTGACCGTGTCCAGACATGGCGTGAACCTGCAGTTCTGGACCGAAAAAGTACCGAAACGCTCACAACTAAGATTACTGGAGAGATAAGTACAACAGCTCTAATAGCGGCTTCTGTGACACATGACGAAATCGTAGTTACACAGGTGGTAGAAGTAGGAAAGTAGACAACACGCGAATACAAAACGTGAAACGTGATTGGACCACAAAAAACAAGGGAACCAATGAGGAGTAGAGTTTGGAGTCGCGTTCTTGTGACGCATTAACGTCTCATTGGTCGTTGGCTTCGCGTCATTGTAAATAAAGTGTAAAGAAAACAAGCTGTGCCATTGAAGCGATTCAGTTAAACCAATATTATGACATTATTTACTCGGTCTAATGTTGTTCTAAACCTGTATCCTTATCTCTTTTAGGTTTAACACAAATGTTAGATGTTTTTTGGCATAATGACAATCACCTTTTACTGTCTTTAGTGGTCCACTGACGAAAAAGAAGGTTGGGACAACATGAGATTGAGTAAAAATTACTATTTCCATTTTAGGTGATATAACAGAGTGATAGTGAAACGTTGAAAATTAAAACTTTCATCTCATTATTGATCATAATTACCAAGATGTAAAACTCCCATAAATAAGAACATGTTGAGAGCAACACATGGATTTTATTAAAAATGTCCATAGAACACTTCATAAAATCTATTAAAACGACTTGATCTTTCATTCAAGGCAAGGTCCAGGACTGCCAGGTCCAAGTTTTCAAATAAATATGATGGTGTGGAAGTGTACAGTTACAGCTCTGGACCGAAACAGTACAGTCCTTGAACTTTTTACATCTCATCTCTTTCTCCCTCTCACTCTACAATAAAATCGTATAATTAGTCACATGAAAATGCAATGATTATTGTAAGCAATTACATAAACATATAACAGAGGGTCTGGGTTCTGGTGTCACATGGTAATCTGTAGTGTACCACTTGTTTTCCGTGTTTGTAAAAAGCTTACAACATGCTATGACATAATTGAGTATGGATGGTTCGTTGATGCAGATATTTTCTATGATTGCGTCCAGTGAGCTGTACTGATAATATTAAAAAGCATAAAAAGATAAAAGAGGTGAGAGGGCATTGCACATTTCCTATGAAGCGTTACAGCAAAAAAAAACAAAAACAAATAAAAAAAAAAAAAGTTTCCTCTTCCAGTCGTTCTCTCTTCTATCACACACAAAAACATTTTTTCCTTTACCGCCGGGAAAATCTGTTCTTGAATGCCTTGATAGTCTTAGCCATCATTGGAGCAACTTCTGAAAAACAAGCACATTTTGGACATGATCTTAATAACATTCACGGTGAATATACAATACATAAATATCTGTAAAATAAATATGTAAAGAACAACATTTCCTCTTAAACTCACTTTTGACCTGTGGTTTGTCTCTGGCACTGGGAGCACTAGCACTGCTGGGAGCAGAGGGGCGTGAGGAGGACTCAGGGGGACTGCTAAAAGAAGACTCACCACCATCACTGGATTTGCTATAAGCACTGTAGTTTGTTGCTGGTCTGATCCTGTATATGAAGAATTAGCATAATATTTAAATGGAGCTACAAAAAACTAAATAAAATCCTTCTCTTTTTTTGTTTGGAAGAAAACCAGATTGTCAGCTAAAACGACATGATAAAGTTTCATCTACATGACATCTTTGTGACTAATGCAGCATTCACTTACTTGGCAGATGGAGGAGCAGCACTTGTGCTGGTAGAACCATTTTTAGTGCCAAACTTCTCCTGTCTACGGCGGACATCTCGCGGAGGCTTAGCGACAGAGTTGACAAAAGCCATTTTAACCTGCCGTCCTGTTAAAAGTGAACAATATAGAGAACTCTGAGTTGTTATTATTGTGAACAGTTTACTGAATCCTCACCTACATTTTTTTTGCACTCACTGAGCTACAATGTTAACATTTTCTATGCAAAGATCTATGCAATAAGTTTGATCTAAGAGTATTGATTACCGCCTGTGTGTACCTTTAGGTTTGTTTGCATGGGCAGAAGTGATGTTCTCTGTGAGCTTTCGCAGACGCTCTTCCCTTTCTTCATGGAGCCGGAGATACAGCTCCCTCCAGGATTCATACTCTTGTCGAGGTTCATGTTTAAAATCCCGCTGGCAGTGTTTCAGCCACAGATCATCTGAATCTTCTGTGAAATACTGAGTAGAGAGGCTTGAAATTAAAGATTAGTCCAAAAATAAGCCCTAAATCACCATGCTAAGTTCTAACGGGAAAACTTCTAATGCAGTGTTGTTCTAAAAGGGGTGGTTGATTGCGATTTCACTTTTTTAACATTAGTTGGTGTGTAATGCTGCTGTTTGAGCATAAACAATATATGCAAAGTTGCGGCGCTGAAAGTTCAATGCAAATGGAGATATAGTCTTCTAAAATTTTGGCAGTTTAATGCCTACAAAAACAGCTCGTAGGGACTACAACGAGTTACTTCCTGGGTTTGTGACATCACAAACCCAGACAAACCCCGCCCCCGGGAATATGCAACAAAGGGGGCAAGGCCATGCTGGGCTGTTTAAAGAAGAAGAAAACTAGGGGTGCACGTAAAAATCTATTCATATATGAATCGCGATTCTGTCTTCTAACGATTCTAATGGATACACAAGTTTCAAAATCAATGTTCTAAAGCAGCGGTTCTTATCCTGTTCCTCGCGTCGCCCTGCTCTGCACATGCGTTGCATCTCTCTCTCTCTCATTCAGATCATCAGCTCAGCTCCAACAATGAACTGTTCTTATTTTCGCATAGCTATGAGAAGTGTTATGAGAGTGCTATGAGAATTGTGTATGTGACAAATAAAAAAATCTTGTTATACATGAACGCGCGTGCGGTTGCCGTACTGTATGAAAGCTTTAATCAGGCTAAAACCGTATATTAAAAGCTAACAGAAGCAGTAGCATTTACAAATAACAGCGTATCTAAAAGTATGAGACAACAAACAAAAAACATACCATTAAGAGCAGTGCTTGCACAGGTTCTGCGCGATCCTCTTCACTAATATTCTCTGGGTCTCAATCGGGCTCACGTTGATAAGCAATATAGACAACGCCACTGTTTACAATACAACCAGAGCACATGCAGCTGAAGTGAGGGTCGGGACGTTTAGACGGGCACTAGAGGCGGTTTAACCAATCACAACACACTGGACCAGCTAACCAATCTGAGCCCATTGCGTATTTCTTAGGGAGGGGCTTCATAAAAGCAGGAAATGATCAGCGCATTCATAGGAGAAGGGACAGAGCGGTGTGGAATAAAGGTAAATTATGTGAAAAATGTGTTTTTTTGTTTTGTTTTTTTAAAACGAAGCATTAACACATGTTAGACTGCACCCCTTAAACACAATGAAGCCTAGAAACCACCCCTTTAAGATAAGTATTATGACAAAGAATGTAAACTAACATTCAAAAGTTTGGGGTCTATAAGATCTTTTTAAGTTTTTGAAAAAAAAAAAAAAAGTCTCTTATGCTCATCAAGCCTGCATTTATTTGATAAAAAATGCAGTAAAATTGTAAGAATATTGTGAAATATTACTATTTTAATATATTTTAAAATGTAATTTATTGCTATGATGGCAAAGCGGAAATTTCAGAAGCAATTACTCCAGTCTTCAGCGTCACATGATCCTTCAGAAATCATTCTAATATGCTGCTCAAGAAACGTTTCTTATCAATGATGAAAACAGATTTTTGTCATCATACTTTTTTCTGGATTCTTTGATGAATAGAAAGTACAAAAGAACAGCATTTATTTGAAATATTACAAATTTGTCATCATTTGTAACATTACAAATGTCTTTACTGTCACTGCTGATCAATTGAATGCATCTTTGCTAAATCAAAGTAGTAATTTCTTTAAAAAAATCTTACTGACCCGCACGTTTGAACAGTAGTGTACATAGTTTCAAAACTGAATAGAATACATAAAGACAAGCAGTTTAGTAAGAGAACAAATTTAGATTAGATTACAAATGTGAAATAAATAATCTGCACGTGACCGTGTTGAGACATACTGGATTACACTGCTCAATCCGGTAAAGCTGCTCAGGAGTGCATCTCTCCAGAACCGGTTCCAGAATTTCAAATGGCACTCCACCCACTTCATCAATTGCTAAGAGAATGCAAGAAATACAAGTAAAAAGCTGATTCATTTACAGTCAATTGATGATTAATATTTCAGCCAGCCTGAAACATCATGGCATTCTTTACAGATGTGATTTGAACAACTATTTATTATATAGGGTTAAAATGTTTAATTAATAATTACTATTATAACAAATGATAAGAGAATGAGAAAACTTACAATCTATATTGTTCTGTAGGACTCTGATGCACTGTTCAAACAGAGACATCATTTTCGGCAAATACGAAGACTTGGACCCAGAGTACACCACCATTTTAGAGTTCAGTCGACGCCCTGCGTAGCCACCATCCTCTTCCTCATTTGATAGTGGGACTGGGGGAGAAAAACACGTCCATGCAGAAAAATCACTGGGATTTATCCACTTAAAATTGTTTTGAAATTCGGATTCTTTCAAGTATGATCTGTTAGGGTTATAAAAACAAAAAACGCATACCTTTGCGTCTCTGGGGGGACAGTGGTGTAAGATCAATGGATGGCAGTGGTCTGTAGTTGGGCTGGATGGCTGGCAAAGGGATATCAGGCAGTGCGGGAACCACATCCACTACCTGGAGAAATAATGATTAGAAATCCTTCGACACATGGACAAAAGCTGGTTTCCCATCACCTAGACTGAGAAACAAGTTCAGCCTCACCTTCCTGCGTTTCTCGGGAACAGGCGTGGTCTTTGAGGAAGAGGATGGCTTTGAGTGTTTACTACTGGTCCCGTTGGCTTTGCCAGACTTAGAGGAAGCAGAAGGAATCGAGGCAGGAGGCTGAGGGGGTCGCAAGGACTGCTTTTTCTTCTTTTTGCTTGGGGTCGGAGCATCATATGTGAGAAAGGATTCGAAAGACATAGTTGGAGCCTCATATGGCTCCTCATCCTCATCCACTGGCTCTGGAACTTCCCTCCTCTCCCTTGATTTTCCTTCATAACAAAAAGCAATTCAAGTAAAACCTTATATAACTCAGTTTAAAGTCATTAATTGAGAGGAAGTGTATAAAATTTATCAAAAGTGAAAGTAAATCCATTTTTAATTTTACAAAAGATTTCAAATAAGTGCTGTTTTTTTACTTTATATTCATCAAAGAATGGCAAAAAATTTGTTTCACAAAGAAATATTAAGCAACACAACTGTTTGATTATAATAAGAAATGCTTCTTGAGCAGCAAACCAGCATATTAGAATGATTTATGAAGGATCATGTGACACTGAAGACAGGAGTAATGACTACTAAAAATTCAGCTTTGCATCACAGGAATAAATTACTTTTTAAAAATATATATTACAAGAGAAAAATTTTTAATTGTAATAACACAATATATATTCACAATATGACTGGGATATTGTCATGTCAACCACAATAAAAGCAAACAAAACTTTCTTACCATCACTTCCTCCTTTCTTTTCCCTTTTGCTTTCGTGTGGGCTTAAATGTCGATTGTGTTTAGATTTGTGACTCGTCCCACCCTGTTGCTCTCTGTCGGTTCTGTGCGACCTCTCTTCACTGCTGCTGACACCCGTGGGACGATTCTTCCGTCTCTCCTGTTCCCGAATGTCTTGGGAATTGTGCTCTCTGACTGGCTCTTTGTGTGGCTTGCTGTGTCTAATGTCACTGCGTGGGGGACTGGGCTCTGGCTCCTCTTCAGGAGGGCTTTCATATTCATCTGACTGATACTCCCTTGCGCTACTGTGCCTGTACTGTGAGCTGCAGTGCTGTGGAGGGGAGGGGGAGTAGCCATGTTGGTATCCCATCTCTTCATGTTGTTCCTCCTCAATAAGTTGAGGCTCATCTGTAGACCGCTCCCGGACTCGTTTGTGCCCTCCAGACTCATTAATGCGTGAGTGAGAACGCCCTTCCTTTACACTTGGTCTTTTGACAAACATGAAACATAACATATACTTATTCATCTCTTATCTCACTAGACAACACCACCACAACCAGGTTTCCAAAATTATTAGCCGCCAAACATCAAATCTTACTAAAACGCATCAGTACTGGTAACCGTTCAAAGGTTTGAGGTCAGTAAGATTTTAAAAAATATACTTTATAAATTTACTTTTATTTAGCAAAAATTTATTTAATCTATTTCAAATAACTTTCTAGTTATCAAAGAATCCAGAAAAACTAAATGCATCATGGTTTCCACAAAAATATTAGGCAGCAAAACTGGTTCTTAAGAAGCAAATCCACATGTACACTGAACAAAATTATAAACACAACACTTTTGTTTTTGCTCCTATTTTTCCTGAGCTGTTCTCAAAGATCTAAAACTTTTTCTATGTACACAAAAGACCTATTTCTCTCAAATATCGTTCACAAATCTGTCTAAATCTGAGCACTTCTCCTTTGCCAAGATAAGGGGAAAGGGAAAGGGAAGTGGTGTGTACTCAGAATGTACTCAGAACTCCCATACTCAGAATTTGTGCTCTGCATTTAACCCATCCAAGTGTACACACAGTAGTGAACATGCACCCAGAGCAGTGGGCAGCCCGGGGGAGCAGTTGGGGGTTCGGTGCCTTGCTCAAGGGTCTCACCTCAGTCGTGGTATTGAGGGTGGAGAGAGTGTTGGTTATTCACTCCCCCCACCTACACCTGAGACTCGAACCCACGACCTTCGGGTTACAAGTCCAACTCTCTAACCATTGGGCCACGACTGCCCACCTCACAGGTGTGGCATATCAACATGCTGATTAGACAGCATGATTATTGCACAGGTGTGCCTTAGCCTGGCCACAATAAAAGGCCACTCTAAAATGTTTTACTGTATTGGGGGGGTCCGGGAGGGTCCGAAAACCAGTCAGTATCTGGTGTGACCACCATTTTCCTCACACAGTGCAACACATCTCCTTCGCATTGAGTTGATCAGGTTGTCCACTCCTCTTCAATGGCTGTGCGAAGTTGCTGGATATTGGCAGGAACTGGAACACGCTGTCGTATACGCCGATCCAGAGCATCCCAAACATGCTCAATGGGTGACATGTCCGGTGAGTATGCTGCCCATGCAACAACTGGGATGTTTTCAGCTTCCAGGAATTGTGTACAGATCCTTGCAACATGGGGCCGTGCATTATCATGCTGCAACATGAGGTGATGGTCGTGGATGAATGGCACAACAATGGGCCTCAGGATCTCACCACGGTATCTCTGTGCATTCAAAATGCCATCAATAAAATGCACCTGTGTTCGTTGTCCATAACATATGCCTGCCCATACCATAACTCCACCGTCACCATGGGCCACTCGATCCACAACGTTGACATCAGTAAACCGCTCACCCACACAACGCCATACATGCTGTCTGCCATCTGCCCTGTACAGTGAAAACCGGGATTCATCTGTGAAGAGAACATCTCTCCAAAGTGCCAGACGCCATCGAATATGAGCATTTGCCCACTCAAGTCGGTTACGACGACGAACTCCAGTCAGGTCGAGACCCCGATGAGGACGACGAGCATGCAGATGAGCTTCCCTGAGGCGGTTTCTGACAGTTTGTGCAGAAATTCTTTGGTTATGCAAACCGATTGTTGCAGTAGCTGTTCGGGTGGCTGGTCTCAGACGATCTCGGAGGTGAAGATGCTGGATGTGGAGGTCCTGGGCTGGTCTGGTTACACATGGTCTGCGGTTGTGAGGTCGGATGGATGTACTGCCAAATTCTCTGAAACGCCTTTTGGAGACGGCTTATGGTAGAGAAATTTACATTCGATTCACGGGCAACAGCTCTGGTCGACATTCCTGCAGTCAGCATGCCAATTGCACGCTCCCTCAAAACTTGCGACATCTGTGGCATTGTGCTGTGTGATAAAACTGCACATTTTAGAGTGGCCTTTTATTGTGGCCAGCCTAAGGCAAACCTGTGCAATAATCATGGTGTCTAATCAGCATCCTGATATGCCACACCTGTGAGGTGGATGGATTATTTCGGCAAAGGAGAAGTGCTCACTAACACAGATTTAGACAGATTTGTGAACGATATTTGAGAGAAATTGGCCTTTTGTGTACATAGAAAAAGTCTTAGATCTTTGAGTTCAGCTCATGAAAAATGGGGGGGGGGGGACAAGTCTTGCGTTTTTTATTTTGTTCAGTGTAACAATGATTTCTGAAGGATCATGTGACACTGAAGAGTTGAGCAATGCTGCTGAAAATTTAGCTTTGCCATCACAGAAGTAAATTACATTTTACAATATTAAATTAAATAACATTTTAAATTGTGATAATATTTGACGATATTACTGTTTTTACTGTATTTCTGGTTTAATAAATGCAGGCTTAGTGAGCATAAAATAATTTTTCTCAAGAACCCCACTTATCAAAACCCCAAACTTTTGAACAGTATTGTATATATAAAAATAAGCAAAAGTGCAATACACAGTTGACACATACATACATTTTCCTCAATTCACCTGCTACTGGCAGTTGTGGCAAAAAGGTTAATTTTGGACCATAACAGCAAAAATATTCTGAAGAACAGTTGTTTCAGTTTCAACTTCTTCATTAAGAAATTTTGCAGTAGATGCTTTGTCAAGAATCTTTATGATCAGATGTTAGGCTTTTATGTATACCCTTTGTGGAAAATTACACTATTCTTAATACTATAAAAGGTTAACTGCAATGATATGAATCCGTAATATATCACTTTAAAAAACTAACCTGTCTGCAGATCTCTCTGGCACAAGCTTTTTCCACTTGGCCACAAGGTTCTTTGCTGCCTCCCCAGCAAATTCATGTTTGCGTAGGGAATTCACTGTCTTTCCAATGCCTGTTTCCTGCAACAATTGAAGAAAACGTAAACATATTAAAAGCTATAGAACCAACTGCATTCAAAAAAATCTGTTAGACCAAATCAAGAGCAATACTTTAGAACAAAAGTAATATTTTAATGAATGAATGAATGAACTTACCACCAGGATGTCTACTGTTATAGGAAGCTCCCCCAGCCTTTTGAGATTTTTCAGCAGCTAGACAGAAGGTGAAAAGGGGCGGGAAAAAAGTATTTATGGCTGGTAAATTTTCCATTAACACTCACCATTGGCAGTTGTGGCAAAATATTAATTTTGGACCATTACCACAACAATATTGGAGAGAACATATGGTCAAAATCTGTGATCAAATTAAGCACAAAACTGCAAACTTTGTGAAAAACTACACTACTCTTATCACTTAAAATAATTTACAATGTATTTAACACATCCTAAAATACCAATCACATCATTCTATAAAACGAACCACAAAAAAAGAGAAATGTACAATTATACATAAATTGTACCCAAATACATAAAATATTTAGACAACTATATAAATAAATAAATAAATAGACAAACTATATAGATGTAATACGTTTAGGGGAAAGAAACTGACAGTAGTATTTCATGCACCAGGATACAAATTTCAAAGAGTAACTGGCATTGTATATGTACAAAAAAAAAAAAAACATTGCACAAATGTGGTGCAGTGCCCAAATAACTGCAGTAGTACTGTGGTATTTTTTTGTTTACACAAAGACAACATTGTAAGTAAGGCCAAGAAACAAAGATATTAACGTTAGTAGGTTAAGCAGTAGACTCGCTTTGATTCCAGAATTGGCTAAACAATTTTAATTACACATTCAAAGTGTCGTCGTGGCCTACAGGGGAACATGGGGGGTTGCATCGACCAGAAAGCTGAGCAGAATCTCAAACCGTGTCGAGCTTCCTATCTAGACAACATTCTGAGGCATGGAATGAAGCATTCTGCCCAATAATGCCCTCTTCATAGGCCGATCGCTCGGTTTTGAGACACAACCTTGGTGTAATAACTATTCTCTATTAAGAAGGAATCGTGTCTTACAGGGAGTAACTTAAGAGAAATTCTGCCGCATTACTCAAGGCCTGTCTTCATCTGTCACCGCTATCGCATTAAATCGCTGTGGTTGACATTTCTGATAACTGAACACAAGCTTCTGGGAAAGTGCCTCGATGTTGTTTTTGCTGTCGTGTCGAGGCATATTTGAAGAGAAAGCTAAATCCAGATCTATGTAAACCGATCGTCCATTTCACGGTCTGCTGCTCTTGTAATTGTAAGACGTGGGATTTCTGGATAGCAATGTTGATCGAGCCTCAGGCTAGACACTCGCCGAAGTGCGTGTAACAGCCATACACGGGGCGAAAAGGGACAACGTAGAGCATTCGCGTCGTCTCATCGAAAAGGTTTCTTACCTTGCGAGGCTCTTGATTCTCTGTGAGCCTTAACTGCAACTTCTCGACTGCTTCCAGTAGCTCCTCCGCCATGTTTACAGCTGGTACATGTTACCCGGAAGCCACAACAGCAGTGGTGGGGGCCTGCTGTTGTTTCAGGCTGCTGCGAAGTGCGAACTTCCGTCACTCCAAATGGAGATTCCGGAAGAACGTAATACTGCCGTTATAAAGTCATCCCAATTACTTGGTGATAATTCAGCTTTAAAAAAGTCAAATTAATCAGCATGTAAAAAAGTGATTTAGAATTATTCAAGTATTTAATTTGTTGCATTATTCAAATGCAAGGACTCACCACAACATGAGTTAAGCATCTTCTTGGCCCTAGGATATAATCAAATGTTAAAGCATCATCACTGACGAGAGACTGAAGCTGCTTATATTATATACCCTGTTAAACTTCATATATATACTAATTGAAGAATGCATACTGTATGGATAATGTCTAGGGCGGTTATAGCCCTAATCTTGTCATGGCTGTAAGAATAATGCTGTCTCTGTGTGGCCTATCAGGTTGGTGTTTGGAGGACAAGCTGGATATGGACAGTGTTTTTTTGGGGAGGGGTGTATGGCTGTATAAGGAGAAGGTTATGTAGGTGGGGTTGAGGACTGGTAGGTTTGTGTTGCAGAGCTGTGGTTGGTTCATCTTCTCCACTAACTCCTGCTGCAAACAGAGCTCTGACTGACAGACAAACAGTGAGAGAGACAGATTACTAAGAAGAGAAAGAAAACAGTGTGGATTCAAGAACTAAGAGGAAGCGAATTAAATAACAAGGAAGGACAAAGAAGAGTGGAAGAGAGCTATAACGTAGAGGTAAAACATTCTGACTGTGCTTCTCTTTGTTTTGATGAATGCATTAAGACATACTACATTTACATTAAATGAAATTAGACACTGACGTGAATGTTTTAAAAAGCAACAGAACATTGCTTACACTTCTAATGCACGAATCTCCATGTAATTTAAAACATGGATTTACAACAAGCCTGAATCATAAGACATGCTTATTTCATATAGACATGCTTCAATTTATGTGAGTTTATTGAAAACTAAACATCACTTTTGATATGCTTCACGGACATCTCACAATCTAAACACAGACTCATAGAATTTCTTATCAAAGGCATCCCACTGTAGTGGGGTGGTCTAAATTTAAACAGACTCATGTCAGAAACAGAGAATGACATGAGGGTTGTTTATCACTCTATAAATAACAAGCAGAGCAAGGAGCTTGTTGGAGGTTGGCATGCAAATACTTAGTCGGACTTTCCATGATACTGCAGCATTTTAGACTGAAGACAGACAGCCAGGCCTTCAGCTTTAGGAATGACGTGTGTACCAGCTGCTTCTTTTCCATCTCCTCTTACCCTCTTAACCTTTCTTATTATCTTTCTCTTTTCAAGGTATAGAAATGTCCTTGTCCCCCTGCTTACCTCTCACCTTTTCATATTGAGTGTTGTGAAATCTTCTTTAAAGCATCAGATAAAAGAACATAAACCTATAATTTTTCTGTTAACCTGAAAGGATCTCCAGATGACTTCCATTGAGCTATCTGGGTCAGATGGTTGTATGACCATTACTGAAACTTTCATCAGACTACTGCAAACCTGAAAATTATTTCAGTCATTGATTCTTTCCCCTCAAGGCTTTTCCTCTCTGTGCTGTAAATAGCTGTAAATGTGCTGTGGTTTTGTTTGTGCATGTTATAGCCCATGCAGGGCCAGCAGGTGCTGTGGTGTAATAGAAGAGCTAACAGTCATGTTAGTGTCTTATGACTGACATGATGTTGCAATACTCCTGAAATCATTTAAACATCTGCTGAAAGAAATACAGACCTGATCCAAATTATAGTAAATGTTACAAAAGCATGGCAGGCAACATATAGCTTATTTATCTAATGTGCCATCAAGAAGGCAATATAGCTTGTATTAAGACTTAATGCATCAAATGCTCTTTTATAATTCATGTATATACATATATATATATGTGTGTGTGTGTGTGTGTGTGTCTTCCTTATTCATTTACGTATAGTAAATCTTGCCATGTTAGGGACCAACTAGGAATAAAAATATTCTGACTGGGAAAAAACAACTGTCAAGATGGAAATAAGCACTGAAAAGTTTGTACAATATGCTAAAATGGTATACTACAAATTCTTTGATACTGATACTGTTTATATAAGCTAAAAACATTGTTGCCTTTTGCTGTCATAAACATTTGCTTTTCTAATATTCACGATTTTAAGCATTGTATTGTCTAACATGTATATTTAAATCATATAATAATTGCTTTTTGATGCTGTTATTATTTTTTCTTTTTAAATGAGACCCTTCACATTTTGAACACCTGTTGATTACACTCAAGCTGCTGCCCTTTGTGTATCTATGTCCCTGGTGAAAAAGGTTGTCATGGTAATTGGGTGGCTTCACTGTGCTCCATGACTGAGTCATATCCATGTATTTCTGCATGAATGAAAACAACCGCACCAGATTTTGAGAACACTGAGAAACCTTTGTGTTGTGGCACAGATTTTAAGGTGGGATGGGGGTGAGAGAGGGGGCAGGAAGGGAATGATGACAGTGTGAGGGTAATTTAAGCAGCACAGCCCCTGCCATTCTTTCTATGTGGCTTTAGAATATTTTTAGAAGAGATGTAAGCACACCTGTCTATCACAGTCCAATCATGCTTGTTTGTTTGTCTATGAGGGGTCTGCTTTGTTCTGGTTTTGCAAGCATAACAGAACAATCTCCTCTCTGAAACAATACACATTGGCCACAAAAGTGAGTACACCCCTAAGTGAAAATGTTCAAATTGGGCCCAATTAGCCATTTTTTCTCCCCGGTGTCATGTGACTCGTTAGTGTTACAAGGTCTCAAGTGTGAATGGGGAGCAGGTGTGTTAAATTTGGTGTTATCGCTCTCACGCTCTCATACTGGTCACTGGAAGTTCAACATGGCACCTCATGGCAAAGGACTCTCTGAGGACCTGAAAAAAAGATTTGTTGCTCTACATAAAGATGGCGTAGGCTATAAGAAGATTGCCAAGACCCTGAAACTGAGCTGCAGCACGGTGGCCAAGACCATAGAGCGGTTTAACAGGACAGGTTCCACTCAGAACAGGCCTCGCCATGGTCGACCAAAGAAGCTGAGTGCACGTGCTCAGCGTCATATCCAGAGGTTGTGTTTGGGAAATAGACGTATGAGTGCTGCCAGCAGTGCAGAGGTTGAAGGGGTGGGGAGTCAGCCTGTCAGTGCTCAGACCATACGCCGCACACTGCATCAACTTGCATGGATGTCGTCCCAGAAGGAAGCCTCTTCTAAAGATGATGCACAAGAAAGCCCGCAAACAGTTTGCTGAAGACAAGCAGACTAAGGACATGGATTACTGGAATCATGTCCTGTGGTATGATGAGACCAAGATAAACTTATTTGGTTCAGATGGTGTCAAGCATGTGTGGCGGCAACCAGGTGAGGAGTACAAAGACAAGTGTGTCTTGCCTGCAGTCAAGCATAGTGGTGGGAGTGTCATGATCTGGGGCTGCATGAGTGCACTGGGGCACTGGGGAGCTACAGTTCGTTGAGGAAACCATGAATGCCAACATGTACAGTGACATACTGAAGCAGAGACTGGGCTGCAGGACAGTATTCCAACATGATAACGACCCCAAACACACCTCCAAGACGACCACTGCCTTGCTAAAGAAGCTGAGGGTAAAGGTGATGGACTGGCCAAGCATGTCTCCAGACCTAAACCCTATTGAGCTTCTGTGGGGCATCCTCAAACGGAAGGTGGAGGAGCGAAAGGTCTCTAACATCCATAAGCTCCGAGATGTCGTCATAGAGGAGTGGAAGAGGACTCCAGTGGCAACCTGTGAAGCTCTGGTGAACTCCATGCCCAAGAGGGTTAAGGCAGTGCTGGAAAATAATGGTGGCCACACAAAATATTAACACTTTTGGCCCAATTTGGACATTTTCACTTAGGGGTTCACTCACTTTTGTAGCCAGCGGTTTAGACATTAATGGCTGTGTGTTGAGTAATTTTGAGGGGACAGCAAATGTACACTGTTATACAAGCTGTACACTCACTACTTTACATTTTAGCAAAGTGTAATTTCTTCAGTGTTGTCACATGAAAAGATATAGTAAAATATTTACAAAAATGCGAGGGGTGTACTCACTTCTATGAGATACTGTATATTTAACTATAATAACTGCCAAATGGGAAGGTATTACTGAATACTGATATAAGAATAAACACACATTCTAAGACATGCTGAATCCTATAATAAGAGTCAGATGTCAATGCAAATGTACATTACATCTTTTATAAAATTTAGTAACAAAACTGCATATAGTGTCCTGCAATATGCCCTGCTATACACCATCAATCTATGAAATGTAAAATAAAATAACATTTATATATATATATATATATATATATATATATATATACATAAGGTTTTCATGCACTTATATCAACAGGGAGACTACATGGAATTTACTTTACAATTTTCTTTCAATTTGAAATACAAAAATATGCATGTTACTTGTAAACTACTCCGCTTGCTTATAATAAATTATAACCATGGTCCATGGTAATTCTTTTTGGAAACTCCCCTATGAGACCACATGCACCTGTCAATCAGCCTTATATCCTCCCACTGTAAAAGAGAGAGACGAGATCAAGTGTAAATCCATCCACGTTGACCATGATATTAGAAAGCATATGGTATTTATTGAACTCATACTTACTATATGTTGTGTTTCTTTTCAGGTGGTGTGCACTGACACGGATCAATCGCCCTCCTCCACTGGTAGTTTGCAAGTGTAGTGTGTCTGTCTGTCCATATAGCATCTTGGTTAATCGGTGCTCTTGTGATACAATAAATGTGTCACATCTTCAAAGTCAGTCTGTCAGTAAAAACCTTTAAAGAAACAAAAAATACACAAAAAATAAATAAAATTTGAAAAAATAATTAAATAAGTGAATCTATTTAAGTGCTATTGGGTCATTGTGACTGTCGGCACAAAATCTGTTAGTTTGACAATCTGTTGACCTGACTGATAAAAAGCTATCATCTAATCAGCCTACACATCTCAATGGCTCCCAAGAAGAAGTCACCACGCCCTAAGAAGTCCATTCCTGACCCAGCAACAGTTGAGAATGGAGTGGTTGTCCCAGAGCCTGGTGTTAAGAAGCTGGAGCTTCCTCTTAATGTTGAGCAGCTGAACCGGCTCAATGGGGTGCCCTTGACACCCCCTGTGATTCGACCTGGGGAGAGAGGTTTTGGCCTGGGCAGTGAGCTCACCCGCCCCCTGCATGGATCCGCTCTGCTGGAGGAGCTGAGCCGCATGAGACAGGAACGATTCCTCACTGATATGGAAATGGCCTGTAAAACCAAGGCATTTGATGTCCACAAGCTAGTCATTTCCTCAGTCAGCCAGTATCTTCGTGAAGTCCTGGCCAAGGACCCTGGACTCAAACGGCTGGAACTCCCTACCCTCTCACCTCTCGGTAAGCTTTAAAAGATATAATCTAGCTCAGAGGTTTTCACTTGTGCGGCTGGAGACCCACTGTCCTGCAGAGGTTAGCGCCAACTCTCATCAAACACACCTGAACCAACCATTCAGGACAATTCTTAATCTGATTCAGGATCAGAACCAACCAGGCAAGTAGGTTGGAGCAGGTTAGAACTAAAATTTGTAGGACAGTATGTCTCCTGGAGCAGCATTTGTTAAAGTTCCCCAATATTTTGAATGATCCAAACAACTGGAATCATGCCTGACATTATGGCTAACTCATACATATTAAAACACCATAACATATACTGTATGTATTATATTTATCTTCAGGACTTGCCAATGTGATTACATTTGCTTACCTGGGCCGTGTGCACATGTCCCTGTACACCATTGGCTGCACCGTGTCTGCAGCCAGCACCCTGCAAATACCTCATCTTCTCCAGATGTGTATGGACTTCATGGTGGCCGAACTGAATGTGCACACTTGTGTGTATGTGTGGAACATCGGTGCTGCATATGGCCTGATGCCTGTTCGAGAGGCCGCCCGGCGCTACATTCTGGAGAATGTTACCCAGTTTTCTGAGACAACCCAATTCAACCAACTCACCCTGGAGCAGATCACATCTTTCCTGCAAGATGACAACCTATCTCTTCCTTCAGAGGTCACCACCTTTCAGGTCAGTGTAAGGAAAGATGGATGGAAGGGCAAGAGGAGTAGGGTATCACAAAGGCTAAGGAAGTCCTATTTATACCCAAAAGCTAAATATGTCAGCAAACACAGCACATACTGTAAAAAGAGATATAGAGTCATGAGAAGGATATAAATATGTACGCTATTCATAAAGTAGACTGAATTAGATACTAAACTTGGACCACTCATTTAAAATTTTCTTGGAACCTAGATTGCAATGAAGTGGATAGACTTTGACCCAAAGAGGCAGGAACATGCTGTAGAACTGCTGTCTCACGTGCGCTTTGAGACCATCCCTGCGAGCGAGCTGGTTAGTGAGATCCAGCCAGTGGCACGCATGATGCTAGATCCTCGGTGTCACCGTCTTCTGGTGGATGCCATGAACTACCATTTGCTGCCCTACCAGCAGAACACACTGCAATCACGGCGCACAAAGGTCCGCGGAAGCAAAAAGGCTCTTCTAACCATTGGGGGTCGTCCTTCACTAACTGAGCGTGCCCTAAGTCGAGAGGTACAAACCTTTGGACATAGTCCATGACATGTAATACTCTTGATATCGTTGGTTTCCACTTCTACTCCTGGAAGAGCACCTTTCAGTAGAGTTTACCTCTGTCCTGCTCCAACACACCAGCCTAGAAGCTTCTAGCAATCCCAGAATATCTTTGCTAAGGTGTTTCTGGTTTAATTAGGGTTGGAGTCAAACTCTGCAAGAATGTGCTCCTTCAGGAGCAAGACTAAACTCCCTGCTGTGTCCACATAAGGAAATTAATTTTTTATTTCCTTTGATTGCTCACTTGTTTCACTGTGCAAAGGTGCTTTGGAGAGATCCACGAGAGGGAACGGCTACATGGCGTCATCTTACTCAGCTGCCAGCCAAGAGTTTCAACCAGTGTGCGGCTGTGATGGATGGATTCCTGTATGTGGCAGGAGGAGAAGATCAGAATGATGCCCGAAACCAGGCTAAACATGCTGTTGGCACCCTTAGCAGGTATGTTATGACAAATAATTTAGTCATCAGTAGACCTTATCAATCAGTCTAAAACTGGGGTGGTCCAATCTTGCTCCTGGGGTCCCACCTTCCTGTAGAGGTTAGTCCAAAACCTGATTAAACACAACTGAACTAGCTAATCAAGGGCTTTAGTATTACTTGGTACCTCCAGGTAGGCACTCTGCAAGAAGGTAGCCCTCCAGGAACAGGATTGGACACCCTTAGTCTAAAATCAAATTTAGTCTAAAACACAGATTTGACCACATTACCTTCTGATCCTCAGATACGATCCTCGCTTCAACACTTGGCTACATCTTACCAGCATGCGCCAACGACGTACCCATTTCAGTTTGGTGGCCACTGGTGGGCGGCTGTATGCCATTGGTGGCCGTAACACTGATGGCCTCTTGGCCACCATTGAGAGCTACCAGCCCTCTACGAACACTTGGCAGCTCCGTACGCCAATGGATATGCCACGATGCTGCCATGCTAGTGCCGTCCTTCCATCGGGAGACATCTTGGTGACTGGTGGGTATGTTAACTGCGCTTACTCTCGTTCTGTCATTCATTATAGCATTGACAGCGACACTTGGAGTGAGCAGGGAGAATTGGAAACACCTCGTGGCTGGCACTGCTCTGCAACAGTAGGTGGCAAGGTGTACGTGGTAGGAGGTAGCCAGCTTGGTCCCGGTGGAGTCCGCATTGATGTGATGACCACGGAAGTCTTCAACCCTGAGAGCAAGGAGTGGACCAGAGCTGCTACCCTGCCCCTGGGAGTGAGCACAGCTGGTATGTCTCCACAGGGAAATCACCTGTACCTGTTAGGTGGATGGAATGAAGCAGAGAAACGCTACAAGTCAGCAGTCCAACGCTATGACCCAAGCACTGACAGCTGGTCAACAGTGGAAGACCTGCCAGAACCCATAGTGGGAGTGTCCTGTTGTGCCCTTCTCTTGCCCCCACGCCACACGACCCGCAGACACCGGAACACACTTTCCCATGAAGATCAGAGCAATGTGAAACATAACACTGCATGAGAAAGAAAAACTGGGGAAAGACAGAGCAAGAAAGAGACAGGGTGAAAGGAAAGATTGAGTGTAGAAAAAAGACAGCAAGAGAGAGACGAATAGGTGAAATGGAAATTAGGAGTAAAATGTAAAGAATAACAACAGGAAGGGAAAAGCACAGAAGTCTTTGTTTTTAAGTCTTGTTCTTAAAACTCCAAAGATGCATTAGGCATACAGCGAGTTCAAAGAAAAGGTACTACCTAGGGCCCATTTATAAAGAATGTGAAAGGTACATTTCACAAGAGCCTCTGCAGTGCAAGGAATTTAGTGAGTTATCTGCTTATGGGTTTCTGTGAATGAGTTTTAGAAATTGAGCCATACAGTTCTATTAAAAATATCATAATGGGATTATCACCATTTTAATTCAGTAGTACTGAATTAAGTAGTATCTATTTATTTCTCACACTATTCGTTTTTTTTTAATCAAGTTTATCAGTTTTCTCTCTTAATAATCAAACCCAATAACTGCAAATGTTGTTCAGGGGTACATGCAAAGAAGTACAATGCAAAAGTCAATACCCCCTCAGACATAAAATTAAGTACCAAACCATTGATACCGCCCTCCAAAGAATGTGCATAATATCACATATTAATCAACATTATTTATAGACTGGTTATGAATAAAATAAAAACACATGCTTACCAATATTTACTGTTTTAACCCATTTATGTATTCAAGTTATATTTAAAGGCCTTTACTTTCCTGTGTAGAGGTCAAAACAACTACCTATAATGGTATATGATAAAAACGATCTAAAAGAACCAGTAAAAATACCAAACAAAAATGTCAACAATTGAATAACCAAATGGAATTTAATGCGTAACATGTAAAATATAACACATTAGAGAGCCTGGAGTGTATCTGGTACAAAATCTCTGGGATTTCACTGAATAAAACTTAAAAAAAAACCTTGTTTCTTTTGCAATATTCACTGCAACATAACCATCCAGCCCTCAACTGTCAGAAACTACTGTCTTTGTAATCAAATGTACTTGTCTAGATTTAAAGAGGTCACACCCAAGGACATCAAGAAGCTGGCAAAAACCATTACCTAAAACCTGTACTACCTAAACAAGTACAGCTGATATTTCAGTTTTAAAATGACTTAAGTTCAACAGAAGTCATATTTCATATACTTCATTGATAACTTTGTCACATGCCACACTAATAAAAACTATGTGAAGTGAGCAACACCAGTGTTGTACTTCACAAATAAAAACACATGGACAGCATCACATTTGGGCTTTTCTTTTATTTGTTTGTTACAAATTGGGGAAAAAAGGTGGTCCTTTACTTGCCAGGGAGGATGATGCCATCATACTGAAAGACAAAAAAAGAACATGTAAGCAAATTCAGGAATACAGAGAACAATTTCCATACATTTGCTTAAATGTAGACCGTTTAGAAACTAAATCAACATGGGTATCAACTATTTAAACACCTTCTGTTGGAACCAGCGCATTGACTCCTCTTTGCGGATACGGTGCTTGGCGCCGATGCGGCCCTGCTTCCTCTTTTTGTCAGCAATGCTGAAACCAGGTCTGCCAAGAACCTACAGTAAACAATTAGGACTGCTTATTCATATTTGCCCAAATAACCATGAAATGACAGATTAAGGTTAAAAGATGTGTTTGCTTTCATCTGTACTGCACCACAATAGACACACATTAGTAAAATATCTGTTGTAATATGGATGATTCTAGAATTTATTATTGGCTGAGCTGCTTTTGAAGCCATTGTAAAATATGTATATACAGTCAACTGTGTGAATCTGTGTTGCTCGAGAACCATTCTGCCACACACTGGTGAAGAACTATATGGACCCTTTTCACAGATTGCATTGACATGTTTTAACAGTCATTAGCAACGCAAAATTTTTATATTTTAATTTTATGTACATTTATGACACTTTACATGCATTATATTATCTTTGGATCAAATTACAAAAAAATAGTTGCCACAGCTGTGAAGGTGTTTCTTATACACTGTCTTTGGGAGTGAAGGTAAATTTGACAGTTTTCTCCTCTGACTGGCTCTATTTTTTTGCCTCTTTTTGACAGTCATGAAAACACCATGTTTTCAGTGAAACACCATGTCAAGTTTTTCTTTTGCTATTTGAGAAAACGGCAATGCAAAACAAATTTGATGTAGTCTCTCCAATTCACCGCTATAGAATTTTACCTAACCACAACAACTGAGAAACCTGGAAATGTGAAAAAGGTCCATTGCTTGGTGGGAGGATTATAAATCATCAATAAAGGGCTACATTATTGTTACTGTTTTTAATACTCTGTTCTGTGTTATCGGTTCTAAAATCACTGTACATTACAGCTTCTTGAGGCTTACCGCTTTAATCAATCAATCAGGAAGAATCCCTTCCTAAAAAATTAGTACCACCTATAGTAGTACCTATAGTACAGTTGGTATTTTGGTCTTAAAATGGATATTCTTTTAAGTAAGTGTACTGGCAGATTAACATACATAACTCAAACTCCCTATCCAAGAGGAAATAAATAGGTTCCGCAGCTGTAATGTAAATAGATGCATCAATGTGACTCTTTTGGATCAATAAAATGCCACTCACAACATAAAAGTCCAAGCCGTAGATTCCAATGCTTGGGTCGTACTTGATGCCCAAATCAATGTGTTCCTGGATACCAAAGCCGAAGTTTCCTGTGTCTGAGAAGTTGTTCTTTCTCAACTCGTACTCGCGCACCTGCACAAAAATAAATAACTGCTTAAAAACAATACAACATCCATGAACAAAACATGACACTGAAAGAACCCACTATGAGTGAGGTACAGCCCTGGCTAATTTGAGCACACCAAATACGAAGGAATACACTTCCATAAACAACACGTTCCTCTCACCTTCAGTCCCTTCTCCAGGATTTCCTCAGCCTTGGCTCCACGGACAGTGCAGTGGACTGCGATCTTTTCATTTCTACGGATACCAAAGGATCGCACAGTGTATCGGGCTGTTGGAAGACATTTACACTTAATGCATGGCACAACTTTACAAACACTAATGAATATAAATCCACATTCATAACATGTAGCAGAATGCAACCATTTTCAACCACTAGCAAGAGATGGAAAGATCCACCTACCCTTGGAGAAGACAGGAGTCTGGCCTGTCAGCTGTTCCAGCACCTTAGCAGCACGGGTCAGTCTGTCACCACTCTCACCCACACAGATGTTCAGGCACAGCTTGCGGATGCGCAGCTCCCTCATAGGGTTCTCCTTCTTCTCACCCTTTTCCTGTACAATGACATACAGTCCAATAACAAGCTGTCCTGAAAGCGGTTTCTTCACAAACCTCACCAGCTCCCTCAATTTCATGCTAAAGATTAACAAAAACAAAACCATATCTCTTAAAAAGTAGGTGCTAAACAAGAGACAAACTCTAATGAACCAATAACTACTACATTATGGCCATGGCTCCGAGATGAACATGCCCGGACATATCCACCATTTGGGAAGCTACTAGTATGATTTATATTTCACATTACATACAACGGAGCTGCCGGTTATTCATCCGGACCCTGTCGTTTCCACAGAACCAGAGTACAGGGAGTATTGGAAGCACACAAATAACTTTTAGTTAGTCAATAACATGCCGTCTCGGCTCTACAGCACACTCTAAAACTAACACCAATATCCGCCGCATCGAACCATTCTGGCCACAAATACTGCCATCGTTCTGTATTTCACAGCGGCAGGGACTGATAACAGCGTGCTTCACATGACTATCGCATGCAGACAAGCAGATGTTTGTTGATTTTAATAATACTCCTTCATGATCTCAAATTCTCCTGTACTCACCGCCATGTTTGATCACTACGAAGAGGACGATATGCTTCCGGCGCAGAGCATTTATGCTGCGGTTTGAGACCACATAACTACACTGACCAGCATGCTTTGCGCAGCGGGGCGAACTTCCGGTAATATTTAAAGACTCAAAAATTGAAGTCGAAGACGACATTTTATTTTTGAGACACTTACACGTTTGCTTAAGAGTTCAGAATATAAGGGAATAGAAATTGGTGAAGGGAAAATAGTTTTCAGTATTAGGAAAGAAGATACAATATCACTCGACTCAGAATAGGAAATTCTGTTTTAAATCATGTTCATAATAGGGAAACATTAAACAGGATAGCCTAATCAAGCAGAAACTGTTCAGCATGTATTATTACATAGCTTTTATTAGGGAAAGAGAATAGTTGAATAGAAATTCAGAAATAGCCTATAAGTTTAATCAATTTCACTCTTATTAAATCCATCAGGCTGTCGTCAAAAATACAAAGTTAAATACTCACTTACATACTTGCTCAGAATAACAAATGATATACTGAAAAATAAATTGTGTAGAAAGAATTTCCACTCAGAAACTGCAAGAAAATTTCAGCAAAAATTACAAAGAAATGACAAGTAATACTGAAACATTGTTACATTGAATTAAACATAAAATTTTGAAGAAGAAAAAAACTGAAATAGTATTTTCTAGTAAAACTTACTCCAATAAGCCTTGTTTTATTTACATCTTCGACAAATTATTTTGAACTAGAAGAAAATTGTAGTTGTAGTCTTTTAGTCCATCCCTGCTGCACAGAAAAAAACAGCTAATTTTTGTTGCACTTTTTTGTATCGTCCCTTAGAAGTTTATTCAAGTGTGCTATTAGTATACTTCTAAAAAAAAAAACAAAAGGAAAGTATACTTTTAGTCTAATTTTTATGTACTTTTCAGAAATATACTTAAAATGGCATTTAAGTATACTTGACTTATACTTAGAAAAAGTCTAAATATATTTGAGCTATACGTGTGCTCCTAGAATCTGTTTTCATTGTTATGCGGTAGGGGGCACTAGTACACATCTTTTGCACAGAATTTCAACAAAAAGCAAAAAAAAAAAAAAAAACAACAGATGCTTCCACGTGGTAAAACACCATCAAAACTTTGTAACATTATGGAATAAAATGTCGACCAATGAAGAGGTAATAATGACTGTCAAGCTTTGGGGTGTTGATCGACTCCATCTACGTTTTGATTATCATTATCATTCTGAATCCAATTCATAGTCTTTTTCAGCTTTTTGTTCAGTTGTTTATTTCTTTATTTTTTATTTATTAAACTTACCCACATTCAAGTGTCATAGAATGCATGAAGCTAGAATAAAATGTTTTTGTTTACAAGCAGATACTCTGTTCTTTCTTTTGGTGTTTTGTATGTTCAAATATTCATATAACAAAATATATACAAATTAATACCTAAATAGGGACATAGTAGTATGATTTAAGTATGTTCACTTAAAGAAAACGTACGAGTATACTTGCAGTATAAATCTACTAACTAGTAGTTTTCTGAGACTATACTTCAAAGTGTACTAAAAATGCTACTACAAGTAGTTATTTAGTAAACTATTAGTATTCTTATAAATTCACTTTTAGTATAGTTGCAGTACAAGTTAAAAACTTTGATGTAAACTAGTTGTGTACTCAAAATTTACTACGGTTATACTTTGGCCCGGTTTCACAGACAGGGTTTAGACTAAGTCAGGGTTTGGCCATAGTTCAATTAGGACATTTAAGTACTTTTTATAAACATTCTTAGAAGAAAAACATTACTGGTGTGCATCTTGAGACAAAACAAAGGCACTGATATATTTTAAGATCAGTCAGTGCAAGTTTCTTTCAGTTGAAACAGCTCAGATTTACATTTTAGTCTAGGACTAGGCTTAAGCCTTGTCTGTGAAACTGGGGGTATAAGTACTTATACTAGAAAGTGGGCCAATTTAATCTCAAGGACTATTGAAATAGTACACTTACAAGTATACTACTAGTACACTGATATTTGTATACTTACTACATAAAGTATACTTAAAATATACTTGAACTTTACTTAAGTATACTTAATAAAATTAACTTGAAGTATACTACTTTTTCAATGTGAGAGAAGGATATTCGCCAGCTCTCTGAAAACGAATACCTCAAATATATAAATCCTTTATGCTAAGGAATGAAAGAAATGTTTTTGTAATGACTGAATATGTATTTTGCCAGCATACCTTTGGCATAATTTTTGAGGTTTCTTCCTTTTGGTCTCTTTGGGACGAAATACACAGCCTTACTTACAAATTGGCGACGAGATTTTTTTCCAAGCCATTTGTCTATATTGGGACCTGGCCGTGCTGCTTGTGGCCAACCTTGTGGCACCTCAAGAGTACGATGTTCACAGACATCACATCATCGTCTTTCTCTTTCGCCTTAAATTTAAGGGTCACCGCCGGTGAATTTACTAGATTTCTGCGTATCACCCAACCTTCACCTGTGAATGGGTGGCAGAACCACAAACAATCTCAAGCTTATACACTACCTTTCTAAAGTGGGGTCAAAATGTTTTATGTTTTTTCTTGAGCAGCAAATCAGCATATTAGAATGGTTTCTGAGGGATCATGTGACAATAAAGACTGGAGAAATGGCTGCTGAAAATTCACAGTATCAAACATGTATCAAATATATGCATAAAAAAATGTTACCCCAAATTGTAGTGTATAAAAAAAGCTATCTGAACATGGTAATACATGGTGTTGAGAGACAGATCAGTGAAACGCACCTTGAAAATTGTTGCTAATGAATTTGCGGACCAAGCGGTACATTTCTGCTTTGATTTTGGTTGCTGAGACGGTTCGTTCATCTTCCAGAAGAAAGTGCTGGATTTCAGTTCGTGTGGCTTTTAAAAGGTTTACCTTATAAAACAGTCCTTGATATTCTTCCAGTTCTAACAATACAAGCCTTGGGACTTTCAGTTTCAGCATAATGTCAAACTCATTGGGTTTGATGATCTGTTGGTGATAACATTATAGTTTGTCATTCCATTATTCCAATCATTTATGAACAATTTTAATCAATCTTTGTTCTTCAAGATGTGGAGGATTGTTGCACTATTGTTCAGAAGTTTGAGGATGGTAAGATTTTTTAAATGATTTTGAAAGAAGTCTTCAGTGTCACATGATCCTTTAGAAATCAGTCTAATATGCTGATTTGCTGCTCAAGAAACTTTTCTTATAATTATCATTGTTGAAAACAGTTGTGCTGGGTTTTTTTTTTTTGTGGAAACCATGATAGATTTTTTTTCAAGGTTCTTTGACGAATTAAAAAGAACTGGTGGTGGATGAGGAGATACCCCCTTACTATGTAAAGCGCTTTGAGTGCCTAGAAAAGCGCTATATAAATGTAACAAATTATTATTATTATTATTATTATTAAAATGTTTGACAGAACAGTGTTTATTTGAAATTGCTGAACTTTTTAAAATCATTTGAACACTGAATAATTTGTAACATTGTAATTGCCTTTACTGTCACTTCTGCTCAATTTAATTTAAGCTTTCTAAATAACAGTATTCATTTCAGGAATAAATAAATCTCCAAATGTTTAATCGGTAGTGTATATTAAAAACAGACCATTTCTGATACTAACTTGAGCAACTCTTTCTATTTGATACTAGCTGATTTTTCTCAAAATTACCATTAAATTTTTTACCTTCACCATCTCATAATAGCTGCCACTGGTGAGAACTGAGACCTCCCTGAAGGGGGAAGTGGTGTGTGGCCAAGTATGGTGGCCCATACTCGGAATTTGTGCTCTGCATTTAACCCATCCAAGTGTACACTCAGTAGTGAACATACACCCGGAGCAGTGGGCAGCCAATGCTGCGGCGCCCGGGGAGCAGTTGGGGGTTTGGTGCCTTGCTCAAGGGTCTCACCTCAGTCGTGTTGAGGGTGGAGAGAGTGTTGGTTATTCAATTGAATTTTACTAAAAAGTATGAATGAATGTTTTTTTTAACAATATAAACAATGAGAAAAAGTGCAGTATGTGTACATAGTGCTATTTTTGTATTATTTTTATACTATTATAGTATTTAACATTTTGATTAGCTTTATTTTTAGTATCAATTTAAAAAAATATTTTTTTAGTTCAGTTTTAGAAAGTTTAGTAGTTCAGCTTATTTCAGTTAATTGGCAAGGATATATTTTTGTTTTTTTATTTTTAAATCTAATATTTGTATTTTCTTTTCTTTCAGCTTTATTTCTATTAGTGTAAGTTTTAGTCAACTATAATAACAAAGATTCACAATTCAAATGTAAAAAAAATTCTTAATTATATTGATCATGCTCAAAAAGAATTTATTTATGAATGCACTTACAATAAAACCCATTCATAATGCTTTGATTTTGACAAGAATAATGGCACAAACTGATGAATGGTCATTCTTTATTTTTATAATCGTTTTCTCCTAAGGTGTTCAGAAAGACATGGTTTCCTCCTTTCCTTCTGAAGCTTTTACGGTGGGTTTTTATCAGCATAAGCCAGTCCTTTAAAACCGTGCTCAGGTTCTGAGACATTGCAGTGTAGGATATCAATGAGACTTGCTGGGTGTCTGACGGGACGATTCATTTGGTTTTGGCAGCCTTCTGAGCAGACTTGGTCACCTTGCCACTAGTGGAAGCTTTCTTGTCAACAGCCTTGATGACACCAACAGCGACGGTCTGCCTCATGTCACGCACAGCAAAACGACCTGGAAAGTAGTAGTGGGATAGTAAGGAGTTCAAATTAAAGCAGAACGTTTGATTAATATTCAATATAGAATATTTATGGCAACATAAATGATGACACTTACCCAGTGGTGGGTACTGAGAGAAGCTCTCCACACACATGGGCTTGCCAGGGACCATAAGAATAATGGCAGCATCTCCAGATTTGAGAGCCTTGGGGTTGTCCTCAAGCTTTTTGCCAGAACGACGGTCGATCTTCTCCTTGAGCTCAGAAAACTTGCAGGCAATGTGAGCAGTGTGGCAGTCCAGCACTGGGGCATAGCCCTGAGCGATCTGACCAGGGTGGTTCAGGATGATGACCTGCGAGAAAGAGCGGTACGTGATAAAAAGCCTCTGACATTATGAAGATCATGCAGATAATATGCTATTATTTATATCTAACCTGAGCTGTGAAGCTGCCGGCCTCCTGAGGGGGGTCATTCTTGCTGTCTCCAGCCACATTACCACGGCGGATGTCCTTGACAGACACGTTCTTAACGTTGAAGCCAACGTTGTCACCGGGGAGAGCCTCAGCAAGAGACTCGTGGTGCATCTCAACAGACTTGACCTCAGTGGTCACATTGGCAGGGGCAAAGGTCACAACCATACCAGCCTTCAGAGTTCCAGTCTCAACACGTCCAACAGGCACAGTTCCAATACCTGAGGGAAACACAAGGAGAAGGTTTGAGTGACAGACACTGGTTTTTCAGAGAAAACTGTGAATGAGTTTGGAGGCTGTGTTGTTATTGTTAATGAAAACTAAAAGCAGACACTTTCGTTCAGTGAAATTAAAATAAAAACCAACATAACTGGGAACCATAGAGACTAAATTTATATTTACAACTTCAACACTAACTCGGGGCTGTTCCATAAAAGACGCTAAGAAAAGCGGGGATTAAAGTCCAAAACCTGACTTGAAATAACCTAACAAATCAATCGGGACTAAAGCGGTTCCATAAACGACAATTCAAGTTCACGCAATCTGCCTAATGCTATCCAGGTTCAGTGAGTCAGGCTAATGTGACGTACACGCTTATTCTGAAGCAGCCCTTAATGTCGATCATGGATCAAATCGATCCACCATAGCAAACAGCGAATATTTGTGCTGTTTAACGCATTTGAAACATTGTGTTTTCCTCAGTGCATAACTGATACGTCACAGGTATATTTTTTACATCTGTAAATGTCAGAAAGCCATGCAAATATATCCATTTAGCTGTCAGGAGTGGGCGGGGCTTATGCGAGAGAACGAGCGCTGCGGCGCGCATGCGCGCTACACAGACGGAGCAGAATAGAATACTAGCGCAAGAATTCTGAGTAAAATATACATTCTGCTAAAATATTTGTTGTTGGACATTAAATGTGACACATAGAATTTTACTACATATAAGTGTATTTTTATGATAGCAGCAACTGTTAATCACTAGCTCAATGAGTTAAATGTGTGTTCCTCTTATCAGTTAAAATGTACTCTGATTTCTATTATAAATTTACATTTTTAATTCAGTGATTTTAACTTTTGATTGTGTTTTTATGCTTTAATGCTTTAAAGAGACATTTTAGATTGTAATGTTTTAATGTTCTAATAACCATAAAAGGTACAGCTGTCATAAATTCAGAGAGAAAGGCTGCATGGCTAGAAACTTCTGATCAACTTCTGATTTAACTATGTTAAAATGTCATTCGCCTACATTTTGGGCACAATACATTAAATACAGTTGGTTGAAGCCTATTTTTTATTTATTTGATTATTTAAGGTGTATTTTCTGTATACTTTTATTTTTGGACCGATAATAAATTAAACTGACTGTATGTGAGAGAGTCGGTGGTAATATGGATGCGTTCCTATTGGTCAGAGTTAGAGGAGCTCAGCTTAGCCTGACAGTTAGCCTGCTCTGGACCAGGTTAGTTTGCCAGCATAAATTGCCGGGGTAACTGAGTTTGAACTTTTTTAAGTTTGATTTATGAAACCGAATCTACCAAAAATAAGCCTGACTAACCGAAATAAGCCTGGTTTATACTCTAATCTTGGTTTATGGAACAGCCCCCTCGTCTGCAAAATCATTTGTTTAGTTTTTTCACGGTATACTATAAAATGTGAAACCTTTGCAATACTGTCTGCATTAAACATGAAAATGCTGTTTGTGATTTACTGGATAAGGATTAAACAAGGATTTTTTCTATGGATTTCTTATGGATAGAACAGTAGAGAGAGATGACAGGAATGCACTGGGAGGAGAGAGGGAGCGGGATCGGTAAAGGACCTCAAGACGGGAATCGAACTCGGGTCGCTGTGAGCTCAGTGTGTCGACGCACTAACCACGAGGCTATTAGCGCTGACAAACGAGGATTTAAAAAAAAAAAATAATAATTTAAATATGCCCATGGAGTTTTACGATTGTATTAATTTGCACGAGTTTCCCAGATCTAGAAATCCCATCCTCATATTTACAGGTATCCAAGATTTATAAAAAAAAAAAAAAAAAAAAACAGTTGTTGAGAGACCAAATGAAGAAATTAAAGAAACATCTTGATTTTTAATTAGTGTAGCTTATGAAGCTTTTTGATGCTTGTTTGGTCTTGGAAGTATGCCTCTTGAAAGTTTTTTAGGACACGTTTGAGCATCACTGCAATAACACTAGACCGTACTAAGAAAATTATAGCATTTTTTAATTATACTGATTACAGTCTTAAAAATAAAGGTGCTTCATGATGCCATAGAAGAACCTTTTAGTCTAAATGGTTCCATAAAGAACCTTTAACATGTGAAGAACGTTTCTGTTTTTCAAAAGGTTCTTTGGGGAGAAAGAAGGTTCTTCAGATTATAGAAAGGTAAGGAAGAGATGGTTCTTTAAAGAACCTCTAACTGAATGATTCTTTGTGGAACCAAAAATGGTTCTTCTATGGCATCGCTTTAAGAACCTTTTGAGGCACCTTTATTTTTAAGAGTGTAGCGCATAAACTATGGCAGCCCTAAAATACTAAAACTGATATAATAACAAAAAGCAAAACTAGAAAACAAAAGCTACAAATTCAACACCAAAGGCAAATAAAAACATGTAAATAAATTTAAAAAATGTAATTATTTGAAATTCAAATCTATAATAACCCTGGTTGGTGGTTAATGCTTACCTCCAATCTTATACACATCCTGCAGAGGCAAACGGAGAGGCTTGTCAAAAGGCCGACTGGGTGGCAGGATGGAGTCCAGGGCCTCGAGAAGAGTAACACCGCTGGCAGCACCTTCCTTCCTCTCAATCTTCCATCCCTTGAACCAGCTCATCTATCATCCATAAAGAAAATACAAAACAAAAAGCATGAACAATCGCAGTGATCACAAACCCTAACGAAACCCTTCCAACCTAGGAAAAAACAGCAGATTCTCACATTTGTGCTGGGCTCCAGCATGTTGTCACCATGCCATCCAGAAATTGGGACGAAGGCAACAGTGGCAGGGTTGTAGCCGATCTTCTTGATGTAGGCGCTGACTTCCTTGGTGATCTCCTCATAACGCTTCTGGCTGTAGGGGGGCTCGGTGGAATCCATCTTGTTGACTCCAACAATAAGCTGTTTGACTCCCAGAGTATAGGCAAGCAGGGCATGCTCACGGGTCTGTCCGTTCTTAGAGATACCAGCCTCGAACTCACCAACACCGGCAGCGACAATCAGCACGGCACAGTCAGCCTAGGAGGAGGATTGAATAAATTCACAACATATAAACAATAATAATGCATTAACAAAATCATTACATCCAGTAATCTGTGATAGATTTGCTGACATGAAGAAAAACCTACCTGAGAAGTACCAGTGATCATGTTCTTGATGAAATCTCTGTGCCCAGGGGCATCAATGATGGTGACGTAGTACTTGCTGGTCTCAAATTTCCAGAGAGAAATATCAATGGTGATACCACGCTCACGCTCGGCCTTCAGTTTGTCCAGAACCCAGGCGTACTTGAAAGAGCCTTTACCCATCTTGATGCAGAAAAAAATATTCAGAAGCATATTTGAGAAGTTTGTGAGACCGAATGGACAAAAGAATAATACATAAAAGATTAGATAGACAGAATGAAGACTTTAACATCTTTTCAAAGATAACATCTATAAGTGATGCATTAATGGGACTGTTTTAGTTATCATAATTCTCTACATTTCATAAATGATTAAATAAATAAAAAAAATGGAAAGAATGTGTGTTCAGTTTGGACATTTTGAACTGACTGAGCCCAGTAAAACTAAACTGTAGATGTCGCTCACAACACATGGTGTTTAAACAGACACGCCCAGAATATACTGGTCATCGAGAGACATTAGTCATCCGGCTGTGATGTCTACCTCAGCGGCTTCTTTCTCAAACTTCTCGATGGTTCTCTTATCGATGCCTCCACATTTGTAGATGAGATGTCCGGTGGTGGTGGACTTCCCAGAATCGACGTGGCCGATAACCACGATGTTAATATGAGTCTTTTCCTTACCCATATTGTAAATTTACTGTGGAAAGACATTGCTGGGTTTAGTTTAGCTGGCATAAACATTATCCGGACATTACACAAACATTCGAGGAATTCTGGAAACAAATTCACAACGAGACGGCATATAAGCGATCGAACAGGATCAAGCTCGCGCGCTGAACGACACAAAGGGGCGCGGGGTAATCTCTGCGTCAAAGCGCAGCACCGGCGGTGTTGCCATGTCCGCCTGTTATAAGAACATATATTATATAATGGGATAAATTCGCTGGTTGATAGTCTTTAAAAAAAAGAGAGAGAAAAAAAAAAAAAAGTGTGTGTGTGGGGGGGGGGGGGTTGCTAGAGCTTGGTTCACATAGCACAAATTGATCATTTTTTGCAGCTGTTAATTCTCATGTAATGTTTGAGACTTACAACGGTTTCCATAATGCGTTTGTTTTGTGGGACTTAATTAGAAAACCCGCATTTACGTTAAATGGCTCGTTTCCATTTGTTTTCAGCCCAGGTTCTTTTTGCAAGACCTGGCAACACCCACCCCTCCCTCTATTCTCTTCGTGTCCTCCATGTTGAAGGACTGGAATGACAGGACCAGCCATGTTCTGTCCAGCTTTGCCAACAAGTGCTGTCTACATGCGCGTCAGTGAAAACTGGGTAGAGAAATCAAAAACCTGGAAGTGAAAAACCTGGTCTGAATCAGCTACCCTGAAAATGACAAATTAGACCACCTTGCGATTTTAAATGCACTTCAGGGAATTCCCTTATGACAAACAAAGCCTAGCAACTCTAGGATTAAAACTGAATAAAATGAGGCAGTAATAAACTTACCGGACTACAAGCACTACAGACAGCCCTGAGCAGACCGGAGAAAAAAGGAACGAGTCGCACTGCCCGTCTAAATTTATACGGGTTCAGACAGGGGTGGGTTATGAAAAACACCTAGACCACATAGATACTGCTCAGATGAGGAGTACCATTGGTAGATTTGCTGTGCACTCACTATTTGCGATTGGAGGAGAAGACATCAGTAAAGTGGGCACACTGTAGAAGCCCGGCTTCAACACGTGTTAAACAGCTGCAAGGACCATGACAAATCATATTACAGTTGCTTATCCCAAATCCCACCCAGTTCCCCCATTGAGGACAGGAGAAAGCGCAATTTCAATTTTTAATACCTTTATTAGTTTCTTTTTCAGCAGCTTTCCAAATTTTACTGTGGCAACAGGTGCAGTTCTAAACCATTAACACAAATTTAACAACTGAAAGAGGCACTATCAGTCAATAAAATGGAGCCACACTTAAATCCAAGTTGGTTTCCTTTCCTGCGAAAACTTTTCCGATGGGTTTTAATCAGCATAAGCCAGTCCTTAAGTAGAGTGCCCAGGTTTAAAGAAATTCCAGGAGGTTGGGAAGAACATGCCGCAACCTTTGGAACGGTGTGATAAAGGAAAATTCACTTGGTCTTGGAAGCCTTCTGTGCAGACTTCGTGACCTTGCCAGAACCACCAACTTTCTTCTCAACGCTCTTGATGACACCAACAGCAACGGTCTGCCTCATGTCACGCACAGCAAAGCGACCTGTGAATGGAGAACAATTAACACACAAGGCCATGGCAAATTGCAGGATATGGATGCAAGAGTCGATTGGCATGACATGAACTTACCAAGAGGGGGGTAGGTAGAGAAGCTCTCCACACACATGGGCTTGCCAGGGATCATCTCAACAATGGCAGCATCTCCAGATTTGAGAGCCTTGGGGTTGTCCTCAAGCTTCTTGCCAGAACGACGGTCAATCTTCTCCTTGAGCTCAGCAAACTTGCAGGCAATGTGAGCAGTGTGGCAGTCCAGCACTGGGGCATAGCCCTGAGAGATCTGGCCAGGGTGGTTCAGGATGATGACCTAAAAAGAAAAACTAATTAGTATACACATTCACAAAGAATCCTGGAATTAAAGTGACTTGGTGATCAAGATGAGGAAAAAGCCTAACCTGAGCATTGAAGCTGCCGGCCTCCTGAGGGGGGTCGTTCTTGCTGTCTCCAGCCACATTACCACGGCGGATGTCCTTGACAGACACGTTCTTAATGTTGAAGCCAACGTTGTCACCAGGAGTAGCCTCAGAAAGAGATTCGTGGTGCATCTCAACAGACTTGACCTCAGTGGTTATATTGGCAGGGGCAAAGGTTACAATCATACCAGGCTTGAGGACACCAGTCTCCACACGACCCACAGGCACAGTTCCAATACCTGAGAAGTTGAAAGTGTTAAAAACCAATTCAAGTGTTTGACTTTAGAACTTGAGTAACTCCACTTGTTATACAAACCTCCAATTTTGTAGACATCCTGAAGTGGCAGACGGAGGGGCTTGTCGGTGGGACGGCTGGGGGGCAAAATGGCATCCAGTGCATCAAGAAGAGTAACACCGTTAGCGTTACCGTCCTTGCGCTCAATCTTCCATCCCTTGAACCAGCCCATCTAAAAATAGACAGACAATGTCAACTAAGACGTGACCTGAAATGCACCAAGAAAGCCGTTCCACAAGCGGAATTCATTTCCCACCACTCCGGTGAAGTTGCATAGACACTTACATTTGTGCTGGGCTCCAGCATGTTGTCCCCATGCCATCCAGAAATTGGGACGAAGGCAACACTGGCAGGGTTGTAGCCGATCTTCTTGATGTAGGTGCTGACTTCCTTGGTGATCTCCTCAAAACGAGCCTGGCTGTAGGGGGGCTCGGTGGAGTCCATCTTGTTGACTCCAACAATAAGCTGTTTCACTCCCAGAGTGAAAGCCAGGAGGGCATGCTCACGGGTCTGTCCGTTCTTAGAGATACCAGCCTCGAACTCACCAACACCACCAGCAACAATCAGCACGGCACAGTCAGCCTGGAAGGGAGGGAGGAAAAGAATTAAAGCCATGAAGTTAAATCATTACTCACAAAAGCAGTTCTGTGTGGGGGAGAGTAGTCATACCTGAGAAGTACCAGTGATCATGTTCTTGATGAAATCTCTGTGCCCAGGGGCATCAATGATGGTGACGTAGTACTTGCTGGTCTCAAATTTCCAGAGAGCAATGTCAATGGTGATACCACGCTCACGCTCAGCCTTCAGTTTGTCCAGCACCCAGGCGTACTTGAAGGAGCCTTTGCCCATCTATTTTGCAAACAGAAATTTAACAGTAGTATTTAGTCACTTTGAGTTGTGTGTGTAATAAAACATTAAGCTTTAAAGTCACAAGTGGCTTTAAGTGTTAAACTATAAAAACAGAACTGCTTGAACGTTGACTGGGTTCGGCGCACATGTCGCGCGGCCTACTAGACGCCATTACAGAATCTGCAACGTCATTGTGAAGCATCGCTTAAACTCCGCCCACTTCCACACCCAGCCGGCTTGAGCCCAGGAACGTGCTACCGCCGCCATTTTGGCTCTTGATACTCAAGAGTTGTGCCGCAATAAATTCACAGAAATTCACTAAACACCCACTACAAGAGTTTAAACTCACCTCGGCAGCTTCCTTCTCGAACTTCTCGATGGTTCTCTTGTCGATTCCACCGCATTTGTAGATCAAATGGCCGGTGGTGGTGGACTTTCCGGAGTCGACGTGGCCGATAACCACGATGTTAATGTGGATCTTTTCCTTTCCCATGATTGATTAGTTTCTGTATTAAAAAGAGAAGAGTAAAGAGGCATGAGTGAAACGGACTTTCCATCATTAAAACTTTTGAGCGGGGATTCAAGTTATGGATGGCCCAGAGTTTGAAGCGGCCTAGTTCACCATAAGGCAACTGCGACACGTGTTTTTTAGAGTAACGGGGTGTCAAGTTACAGGGAAAATCCAAAGTGTGAAAGGAATCCATAAGGACGCAGACATCTGGCTCTCAGTCATTGATAACAGTTGTTGGATGCGAGAATGTGTGGAAAGCTTTTAACAGGCCCGCGACCCGAAGTCTCTTGGTGCCTTTGTTCTTTTCCCGGTTCCCATTCTTTAAGAGATGGACGCAAATAAAGAAAAGAAAAAAAGAATGGATACAATACTCTTCTAATTAAAAAGAAACCACTATTAAGAACACAATTAGAAAGAAAACCATTATAGAAACAAAAAGTGATAGGAGCACAAAGAGTAGCGAAGCAACGCTGAAAATGTCTAAATACCGTCAACCTGAGAAAAACCTACAAAATTGTTCAAAAGTTCTCAAAAGAGAACTAACGAGCGTAAAAAACAAGGCCTATCCAACAAATAAAGTACTCACCAAGATCGAGAGATCACTCCTCAGCCGCTGCTCCCCTTTGCCAGGTAACAGAAAAAGGAAGAAAAACGCTTTGGTTGGAGAATTTATACACAGGAGGAGGACCGACTAGACTGCAACCCCCCGCTTCCTCTCCCTGCCTCATCCACCCAATAATCAGAGAAATACTCCCCGCCTCGACAAACTGCGTCACTACTTTGTTTTACTGAGCATCTGGTGACTGTATGAAATAGTATTATTTATGTTTTTTACTAATATTTGAGATATGTTGCGATAAACATAATGGGAAAACATATGCCTGAATCCATACCACATGTAATCAGCCAATAAAATAGCATAAATAAATAGCCTAATAATTTTTTTTAACGTGAATGTTAATACATACTAGAATTTTGTCTTTTGAAAGTCTTTCCATTTTAACTTTAGATTGTCACATGATGGTAGTTACACATGTTTATATTGTTGGTCTCTTTATGATGAATGACGGTAATCATCACTATGAAACGTAAACTACGTTATATAGCCTATCACCGATTGAATTTGGTTTAAATATCACTTCATCACATTTAGGCCTATTTCTTAAGCTATTTCACATTTAATTCTCTGGTTTTGGTCAAAGTAGCTGCGAAGTTTCATTTTATGCAACACGAGTTTGTTGTGTGTATAATATGCATATATAGCCAGCAAGCTGATCATTTTATAATTTATTTCTCATCTTTGTGCTTATTCTCACAATAATGACATCTTGTTTACATGCTCTTATTCACAACAGTTTTAGAAGAATGTAAGAAATCAGAATTTTATTTTATGAAACAACTAGTCATTTACTCCAGAGACTAGCCTAGTCTGTGTGCAAACTAGTCAGCAATTTACTACCAGCACAAAGTTGATAAAGGCACTCAGGTCTGTTGTCTGTCTTAGATGCATCTCCACCCAGTGGTTCATCTATTCAGATTCAAATGCAATAAGATAGGACTATTTGCTGAACAGTGAGATTCAAACTATCCTATTTTGAAACATAAGCCCATGGGAGGCAGCGAAACTTTCGTAATTTCCCTTAGTTTGTATGTATTTCATGCATTCAGAGGTCTAGCGTGTGGGGAATTCTCAGTGCCTTACAGGCCTTCAATGCCATCTTCAGTGCCTTACATTCCTCATAGACTTATTTCAAAGAGCTGGCATTTCCCCCTGAACCTCCGATCAACTCTCTCTTCCTCTAGGTAACAGATGCTCGGTCGACAGCTGCTATTTTCAGCCAAGAGCAGCACAGACACACAGTCAAATGACATATACTGTGACAATCAGAGCAGCATGCAGTGGGGTCTAAAAGTCAGGGACGTCATTCAAATGTGAAAAAAAAAAAAGTTTTAAGGTTTTAAAACGTCCTAGCATGGACAAAATAATTTTTAGAACAACCATTGAAGATTCTGCGTCTATTTAAGATTCTTTGTTACATTGATCATGAAAACTCCTTTGTACAGATAGTCTGATGTTTTTGCTTCCACTAAAGTACAATTTGCTCTTTGGCTCATTCTCAAATTATGCTGGAGAACATGATCATCCAGTTTTACACAAATTTATGGAGTTCATGCAGCTCAGAATTGCTGCAGTCATGAAAGCAAAATGGGGACACAACAGACATGATATAATAATAAGTATTTTAAATAATAATAAAAAATTATGAATATAACATAAAAAAAACATAAAGGTATTTCCACTACTGGTTACACAAAACTCACTTCACATTCTCATGTATAAATAATGATTACACAGAGAACAGTGATATGGATTGATTGGCTAGTTGAGTAAAATATACTCAGACATAATTGAATTAACAGTGTACTGTTGTAATTGTCATTGGCCAATGTCGTTCATGCAAGCAATGGTTTGCATAGTCAATAGACAATAAATAAAAATATGAATTATGTACATTAATAATAATGAGACAACATGCAGGGCGGTACAGTATAAACTATTTTTCTAAATGCACCAGTTGTAATAAAGTGTGTGAAAGTACAGGACAATGGAATTTAATATAATTTGTGTCCACAAAAAGTCAATACATTGTACACTGCACATTATAATAATAAAAAACAAAAATAAATAAATTAAACAATCGTGATGTGCTCATGAAATTTATATTAATGTAAAATACATATAAAAATTTTTTTTACTTGAATTTTGCCATTTAGTTTCTGTACTGCTTTGTATACCAGACCTTGCAATAGCTGTCAGTATATAATTCTGAAATATAAAATGAAAAAGTTGAAAATGAAAAAGTTCCAGGTAACTTGATGGTTGGTAAACAACTAATCTAAACAAAAAAGACTGACCAACTCTGATTACGTCAACCCAAACCTACAGATCAAGCAAATAATCAAACAAATCCTTTGAAAAGTCTCTTCAGTCATTATCATGGTCTTCTTTAATAGTAATACTAGAAATTGAAGTAAAAAGAATTATGCAATAAGCAGCAAGTCATTTGAGTGATATCAAAAAGAGATGCCACAGCATTTAAGAAAAAAAGCTGGCACATGATTGTGCTATATGAACTGCAGTGATTCCCACCTTTCTTTCTTATTTTCTTCACACACACACACACACACACACACACACACACACGTCTGGTTTGCTATCCTTGTGGGGACTCTCAATAGGTGTAATGCTTTTCCTACTGTACAGACCGTATTTTCTATTGCCCTACACCTAAACTTAGCCCTCACAGGAAACTTTCTGCATTTTTAGATTTTCAAAAAACGACATTCTGTGTGATTTATTAGCTTGTTTACCCGTGGGGACCTCAGATTAGGTCCCCACCGTGACACGAGTCCCCATGAGTCTTTGTGTATTCAGGTTTAAGTCCCCACCCGAATAGAAAAACAGGTATACACACACACACACCAAAGATGATTAATATTCACAGCACAGCTGTCTAAAGTCCCACCCCAACATACAAACACACCTCAGCATATCCTGTCCTGTTTCAAACCATTTGTCTTTTTGTATACTGTGCTGACCCTTGATCTGGTCTGGCCTGTTTACCAGGTTCATGTAGTAGAAATCCTCCACCTCCCCCTCAAGGCAACAAACCTACACTTGCAAATCCTCTTCATGTGTTATGCATTTTAAAGGTGTAATGCAAATGGGTGGGGGTCAGGGAAACAAACATCTGCATGTGTGAGAACCCCATGGGCCTGTCTCAGACCTTTGGTGAAAATACAAATGTCCATTAATGAAAGGAAGCAATTCCTATTCAGTTCACAACTGCTGAAAAAGATGTTGGTTATAGTCAATATAATAAATTAAATACTTTTTTTTTTATCTCACCCATTTAAAGACCTACAGTTCATATATTACCTTAATGTTTCATCTCAAGCAGGAAAGCAAAATAAAACACATCTACAGTAATATTAAACAATATAACAGGGTATGGTAGGGCAATATCAAGTTCATAGAGCAAATGCTTTGCTCCTTTGAACAGCTAGTAAAACTGTAACACAAGAAAGGTTATTTTATTACTCTACCAGTGTTATTTTTGTCCTCATGGTATGCCGGACTTGACTAAAGATCGCTCATTTATTTACACACACACACACACACACACACACACACACACACACACACACAAAAGATACGGAAAGGGTGCAATTCCAATGTCATGATAGGCACGATTAAAGAGACCAACCTAAAATAATCAAATATATTCGCTGTCTTATTGATAAAATCAATATATCACATCAAAGTTAGCACTATATTATTGACACAAAAGGTTAAAACGCCCAGTAAGGCTGAATGACAATCTTCACGCTTACGTCACTGTCACACATGTAAATAAACACGTGAGATCTTGCCGCATTCAGTCAAGTACATCCGGGTCGTTTTCTCAAACAGTGCTGAGATAAATTGAAAGTGTCGGAGCTTATGTGACTTAAGGCATGATATTGTTCATATATCTGGTATTATTGCCCCTTGACTGTTTTAGTTATAATAATACACATATTTAAGATATATAACATTTAAACACGCAGTACTATCTGATCCTAAATTTATCAACGATGTGATGCGCCATCTGCTGGCTGTTGTTTTGAGAAATCGAGTCCCCAAATGCCACAAGTTGACTGTAACGCCTCGTATATTATTTACACTGTAGCCATTAAAATGATGGGGTTATTTACTCTGTAATCGAACATAGGAATATAAATGTTTGATTAATTATCTATTCATCCATATTGAAGAACACATAACAAGTTCTGACAAAGCAGATGGAATATGACTGCACTGTTAAAATTCAGTTTTATTTATTGATCATGATCAACATCATAAATGAATATGACTTATTTAAAAAAAAAAAAATTAAATAGTAATACAGGGCAATTTTCAGCATTGAGATATTCATGCCATTTAAAAAAAAGTGCTGGCCATTGTGACTCAATGTATGACTCTTTGAGTGTTTAAAATAAACATTAAGTTAAACTTAATGTAAGAACTTTTTTTTTATTGTGCACTAGCTTACCAAACATGTAAAAATTTAATTGTGCAGTAGCTTAATGTAATCATCCAAAACTCAAATTCATTAAACATTTCAACTTGAAGAAAAACAAGTTTCAAAACAATATTGTACCATGTCTGGCAAATTCCAGTAAATATGAATGGACTTTATCTGTCAGTAAATCTGTAACAAACCGAGTGCTGAACTGAATGACACAATTAATGGAGTACAGTTACTTCATTAGCAAGTTTAAAATGACCTGAACAGCACTGGTAACAAGTAAGGTATTTTCATTATTAATGCATTAAAGTGCTTATTAACAAGTATTTTCAAATGTAATTAAATTTAGATAAAACCCCTTAATCTGTTCTGTTTCACCACTTTAATAAATATTACACTTGATTGAAAGTTAGTATAAAGTCCAGAGTATACATTTTTTAATTGAATGAGATTAAGACATGGAATTTCTCTGAATTCTCCATTCCATTGTATTATGATTAATTCTGAATTGTTCAGCAATAAATAAAGACAGACAAATAAACTACACATTGTAAGGCACTTAAAATTTTCCCTTTTAAAACCCTGAGTGAAGTAGAATAACACTTTTTTTTTTTTTTTTTATCATAAAAAAGTATGAAGTTTGTCCAAACTTCTGACTGGTCGCATGTGTTGAGTATAGGATAAAACTCAAAGGCAGTCCTCATGTCCCTCTGAATTGGTCAACTGGAATGTTTAATTGTGTGTATCTGTGTCTGATTCCTCATCAGTCCTTGCCCAGCTCTGAATCTTTCCAGTGCCAAAGATCACGTAAAACATGGCTACAAAGGCGCTCACCCCTGCAGACAACCAGAACACGTGAAGCTTGTAAAGATAACTTAATGGATAGACTGATGGACATGAGTTTCAGTATCCAGTATTAGTGAAGTATCCCTCTGAGTTGGCCCACAAAGTGATGTAATGAACAGCTCTATAGGGCCTACTTGACCAGACCGAATAATTGTCACATAAAAACCAGTCAGACAGTCTTGGTTTTGTACCGTGGAGCAATGTCAATCTGGTTAATGTAGACACCAGCAGCACTGAAATCCCCAAATGCACTAGACAAAGTGAGAAATGTCACAGTCAGCACACCGCTACATCCCGTGAAGCCTACAGCAAGCAGGAAAACAGCAGGTAGAAACAGACCTATGGGACACAAAACATAAAAACTGCAATGCTTTAGTGTCATGTTGTCCTTCAGAAATCATTCTAATATGCTGATTTGTTGCTCAAAAAAATAATTTCTTCTTATTGTCAATCTTGAAGACAGGTTTTGCTTCTTAATATTTTTATTTAAAAGCCTGAGGAAAATAAGACTGGAAAAATAAATAAATACTTTTATCTAGCCAGGATGTATTAAATTAATTAAACGTGACAGTAAAGACATTTATAATGTTACAAAAGCTTTGTATTTCAAATAAATGCAGTTTTTTCCCATCAAAGAATCCTGAAGGTATTACAGTTGCCACAAAAATATTAAGTAGCAGAGATGTTTTTAACATTGAAATGTTTCTTGAGCACCAAATCAGCATATTAGAATGTTTTCTGAAAACTGGAGTAATGGCTAATGAAAAAATTACATTTTCAAATCGTAATAATGTTTCAATACATTACAAAGTATAATATGTTTGTTTTTTTTCTGATCAATTAAAATGCAGCCTTGGTTAGCATAAGAGAGTTTTAAAAACATTTCAAATGTAACAATTCCAAATTTTGGACTACTAGTGTAACTATTCTATTTCCACACTTTATACATGTACTCGGCCATCATAAATGTGTTATTTATAAGATATTTATTATTCATACCAATAAAAGTAAAGATTTTCCGGACAGCTTTGACACTCAGGAGCTCCCTCTCCAGGAGGTTGTCTGCCAGCACACCTGAGCCCACTGAGAACAGTGAGACACAGGATTTAAACCAGGCTGATTTAATCTAGATATCCAAATTGCCTCACCTGTCACAAATCAAAGTGGAGCACAGTGTCCATGTAGGAAGGAAGTGAGGTGAGGAGAGTGTAATAAGACCAGTTAAGAGCACATCTATGGGATGATTATGGCCCAAAGAGGCACAGATAACAGCATAGATAATACAGGCAATGACCAACCATGTGCCGTCCCCTAAAAACAGAGAAAATATCAAATCAGTATAAATGACTGCAGATCTAAACCTCAGATTATTTATGGAGAGGAAGGCATGCTGGAAATTCAGGTTATTTGAGGATTCCTTTTAAATTCAATAACATATTCTAACACATATTTACATATAGTTATTTTTTTTTAGCATGAATGATTTACTTGATGAATAATGAGACCAACTTTATACATCATCAAAAATTAAAATATAAAATTAGTTCATACCCGTGAGCCTATTGAGTTAATTATGTAGTATTTCTCTCTGTCACTAATTATTGGGTGAGTTCGGGGTTCATCTGACACCAAGATAAACCAAAACACTGCCCAGAGGCACCCGACACCACCTGGTGGTAAAAACACTTTAATGTATAAGATATGATGCTATTATATTACATTAAATATGAAGACTAGAGTAAGGAGTGTTGAGTATTTTCATATATCATATGTGACCCTGGACCACAAAACCAGTCTTAAGTCACACAAGTATATTTGTAGCAAAAGCCAACAATACATTGTATGGGTCAAAATTATCGATATCCAAAAGTCATTTGGATATTAAGTAAAGATCATGTTCCATGAAGACATTTTGTAAATGTCTTACCGTAATTATATCAAAACTTAATTAGTAATTATTAAATATAAGTAATTATAGTAATTAAATAAATTAGTAATATGCATTGCTAAGGACTTGGACAACTTTAAAGGCAATTTTCTCAATATTTTGATTTGTTTGCACCCTCAGATTCCAGAGAGTTGTATCTGAGGGTGACCATACATCAATGGAAAGTTTTCTTCAACTTAAAAAAATTGACCCTTATGTTTTTGTGGTCAAGGGTCACATATATAAACAATTACTTTCAAGCATTTTGCTTGGACTAGATGCTACACCAATAAATTCATATAAATAATATATAAATAACATAAATTAATTTTGGCTCAGTAAGATTTTATTTTTAAGTTTTTGAAAGTCCCTTATGCTCACCAATGTTGCATTTACAGTAAAACAGTAATATTGTGAATATTCGTACAATTTATAAAATTGTATAATATGTAAAAATATAAATTATACAAAAAACTTTGCTATTTTAATATATTTTAAAATATAATTTATGCCAAAGATGAATTTTCAGCAGCAATTACTCCAGTCTTCAGTGTCATATAATCCTTCAGAAATCATTCCAATATTCTCAAGAAACATTTCTTATTATTATCAATGCTGCTTAATATGTTTGTGGAAATAGTCTTACATTTTTTCAGGATTCTTTGATGAATAGAAAGTTCAAAAGAACAGCATTTATGTATTATAAATGTCTTTACTGGCACTTTTGATCAAGTTCTGAATACATGCATAATTAAACTATTAATTTCTTTCAAAACAAACAAACAAAAATCTTACTGACCCCAAACTATTATGTATATAAATGCATCCATAAATTAAATGTGATTTTCCCTCACCACAGGAGTAGAAGACTGCTGGCCACCCCAGACTCTGGCAGATGAAGCCAGTGAGAGGAAGAGCCACAAAGGCACCAAAGCTAGAGCCTGCACCTGAGAACGTCATCAGACAAGCCCTCCCCAATGGAGGACCCAGCGGGCCCACATCGCCATCATGGCAGGAAAAGTCACACCCTAGACAAACAAAAAAAAAATTACATTTATTTTATCTATTTGAGAATCATTGTGGAGTTTTTTTGGCTATTACAAACACCCCCTAACCTCCCCAAATCCCTCCAGTGCACGCAAGGCAAACAGCCACTTGGCACCAAGTTGTGCTGACAGTGGAGTGAGGAGAGTGAGGACGGCTGTTCCAAGCACACCACCACCAAGGAACAGGCTTCCTCCAAAGCGACCTGATAGGTAGCCTCCCAGGATCTGGGTAAACAGGTATCCAAAAAAGAAAGCACCGAGCAGCATTCCCTGCGTCTCGGGATTCCATGGGTATCTTGGAATCTAGGAAAAGAAAATGAAATAGAGAGAGTTACGACAAGAACCAAGTATTATTATTTTTTTTTTAAGTATTATAAGTTATAAAAATACATGACATATGAGGAGATCCACCAGGTTCGGTGCACGAAATGCTGCATGCGGTTTATTCTTACCCCATCTGGCTGTTCTGAACTTTGGCTGTTGTTGTCAAGTGTATGGGTGGGTACTGGACACTCGTTTGATATATTGCTATTGGATGACGACTGGTCATTGGGTCCATTAACCATAGCAACACTGAGATTTACACATAGACCATAGACCACAGCAAAGCCAAAGAACATCATAGCAGCCAGATTGCATCGTACAGAGCAGCATTTGAGAGGCACTGTCACACATACAAACACATTCTGAAATTTTAAATAGCTACATATATTAAAAAAATTGGTAAAGATTATAATCACTTAGCACACTACCCTTCAAAAGTTTAGGGTGCACCAGATTTTGTTTCTGTTTTGAAAGAAATGAATACTCTTATTCAGTGAGGGCACATTAAATCCTGAAAACATTTATCATTTCCACAAAAATATTAAGCAGCACATCTGTTTCCAACATTAATAAAACAACAAAGTAATAGCCGAAGAAAATAGAAATAAATTACATTTTAAAATATATTAAGCTAGAAAACAGTTGTTTTAAATTGTAATAATATTTTGCTGTATTTTATTCAAATAAATTCAGCATTAGTGAGTTGATATGGTAGGGTATTTCTTTCAAAAACAAAAAAATCTTATCAACCCCAAACTTTTGAATAGTAGCATATGGGTGACAAGACCTATTTAAAGCACAAAACAAACCACCACATTTCATGCAGACTGCAAGAGGATCAAACTGCAGACCAACCTGTGATTTTTTCCACTTCCTTCTCTAGAAGTGTTGCAGCATTGCTGTCCTGGTCGTCCGCGGTCGAGTTAATGGAGTAACTGTCTTGTAGTGGCATGATTGCAAAGGTGTAAGTTTTGGACTGTACTTGAGTTAGTTTAAATATGACATCCACAAATCCTGAAACACAGACATTTCAGAAAATGCAATTCATCTCATTTGTGTTTTGTCAGAATCCATGAGTTTGAATCAATCTGAGGCGCCATTTCATCAACAACTAATCAACATTTATGGGATCAATGCTGTATTTATTCAGTTTTCATAAATCGCTGTTTAGTTCAGTGCTTGATATCAGCAGTCCATTTTCTGTTAGTCTTCCTCTTCTGTTTGGACCATCCATCATGCCAAATACCAATTTTCCTGTCATCATTCATTATGCAAATGTGTCTGTTTCAACTTTCACTGAATAATGTTCTGCTAAGATTTTTTTTTTTTCAGATCTTTTCTATGGCCTTTTCTCAGAAAGCTCCTCATTTGCAAGCTGTAATATGCTTTGAATATTTCTTGTTTAAATGGTTTTTGGTAAAAAAAAAAAAAATAGCAAAAACAAAAACATGACACTCACTCACTCAACTGCATCTACTGGGAAGCCCAAACCTCTTGTAGCACCTTTCTGAAAATGTCCAATCAGATGACAATGTAAAACACCGTATCATGTAGGTTTTAAATTCCCATTATCTCTAGTGTAGCACATGTCAGTATCTGAACATAACATATGACCATTGACCAGCACAAAGATCAGCTGACATCCGCCACAACATCCAGCATCTTTATGTCAGGAGCATCAGTGATACAGATGACATACGTCTCACCTGAATCCTGGAGAAAATCAAGATGCAGTTACTTTACCCTTCAAGAGCTAGTTTTAGGTCCCTCTATTATCTTTACTAGACTCAGCATATGAAATGAAATGTAAAAAAAGTGAGAAAAACGTCAGTTCAGTGTAAAAAAAAATATATACAAAAGCTTTGTATTTTCATTTTTATGTTACATTATACACACAAATAATGTTATTTATACAAAAATTGACATATGGTGCGATTTTTATTTATTCTTACCATTATTGCTTCTTAAACAGATGTAAAAATTCAGTCGCTGTATGCTTTAGAAAAAATATGATCCCTTTTCGACCCCTCCATAGCCATACAAACCGTTAATTACTTCTATAAGTGCTAAATATTTAATACACCGGGAACATCGATGCAGACCCGGCTTCACATTTCAGGAAAGCCATTGACTGTTCCTGTTTTGTCTTAATCACATGACACATTGAGACTTCCTGCTCTGGAAAGCATCATAATCTAACCACTCTGGACTGACTGACTGTGTCAGGTTTAATGATATGACATATAAGTCTAATATCTGCAGCCATAAACGCTTTGTTTGACTTGAGCGGTGTTTTCGTCTGTCATGTGATTGAATGAACAGAAAGTTATCACAGTAAGTACACCATGGCTGTAACTGAAAATATTTCTACATTTATAAACATGTTTATAGCAATTACTAGCAATATTAAGGCTCCCGGTTGTAAAGGGAAACGATTTCGAAGGCCATTAATCGTTAAATTGAGATTAAACTGTTTCTTTATCTTCTTACTTTTGATCTGTTTGTGCACCATGGGAAAATATTTTTTACATTTTAAAAAAAGTGTGTCGCAGAGAGCCCACTTAATTAATTGTGGGTGACAACTTGACTTATTCACTTCCTTATTTCAGTGCTTTCCCTTCCTGTAAGTGTTTTCTGTTAACAGGGATGTAAATGTGTTCAGATCTTCAAGCATGGGTTTATCCGCGGCTCTTCGCCTCATCTCGGTGTCTGGGTGTCTGCTGTTGCTGTGTGGCTCATCGTGGGGAAATAATGCCACAGTCCCTCTGGTGATATGGCACGGCATGGGTGAGACACATCCGCACTTGATCAAATAAATAATAGAGTCATTAAATAATGTCAATCATTAGAGTAATATACATTGGTCACGTCACAAAAAGGCTTTTGTGTATACAGTGACTTTAGGTTTTGCATACATCATCTCTCCATTTTTTTCATATTGCACCCACATACAAACACTAACCATCAAAGTTTGGGGTCAGTTATTTTTTTTCAGTAAATTAATACTTTTATTTAGTAAAGATGCATTAAATTAATCAAAATTTGTAGTAAAGACATTTATAATGTTACCTATAGTATTATTTCTGTTTGAAATAAACGCTGTTCTTTTGAAACTTTATATTAAATAATAAAATAGCAATACTATCAAATAATCATGTACAAATGTATCACAGATTCCTCAAAATATTAAGATATTATGTTTACATTTATAAGGCTGGAGTCTGGATATTTTTGTGGAAACTGTGGTACATTTTTTTCAGGATTGTTTTTTAAATGTAATAATGATATTAATGATATTTAAGTAAGGAATAATTGACGACGGGCCGTTGAATTATTAGAAAAATAATGCACACCCGAGGTGGTGATGCGGCCACGACGCGAAGCGGAGTGGCCGTTACACCTCGGGTGTGCATTATTTTTCTAATAATTCAACGGTCCGGAGTCAATTATTCCGCTTATACTACGGTTGCCACACCTCAAGACATCGATCAGATTATATATTTCAAGGGATTCGTCCGGTTTTTCTACTTAAATCGCTATTGTGAGTAGGATTATTTCTTCCGCATCTCATCCAACGACTCTTTTGCTAGTTCCAAAACGTCATTTTAAAGCTGGCAATGGAGGCTTGAGCCGTTGATAGCAGACTAAGGCCGTGTTCACACTTGGCATCTTTTTTGAATAGAAAAAGTTGACAAGAGCATTTTTTTAATGAAAAACAAAGCTGGCAGCGTCTGTTACAAATAGCAGCCGAGAGCGTCTTTTGTTGCCATAGCAACAGCTGTAACAGTAGCCTAGCCTGTGTACTGCAGAAATGTCAAGAAAGAGTAAAAAGTTGGCTCTTGCGTTGGCTTTTGAAGTTAACGGGAAATAAATTTTCGATTCACAACGACGTTTGTGGGGACACGACATTATACGGGGAAGGAACTAGTACAATCAGTCTATCTACCGGCACCTTCTCCATTTTTCTTCTTGTTGTTATGGAAACGACAGATCTCGCTACTCGCTTGTCATTGGTCAGCTGTCAAAAAGGCGCTTGACGTAAGGCGTTTTTTTCAGAAAAGTAGAATTTTTTTCAACTCGAAAAAACGCTCTGAGCTGCAGAAAAAGACGCCGGCGGTGCCGTTTTAAAAAGCGCTCAGGACTTTTTTGAAAACACGGTTTACTCCATAGGATTATAATGTAAAACAGACGCCGGCAGCTTCGAAAAAGACGCCAAGTGTGAACACGGCCTAATGCAGTTAATTATGAAGTTATTAGAAAGAGAGCGAGAGAGACAGAGACACAGAGAAAGAGAAACAGAGAGAGAGAGAGAGAGAGAGAGAGCTTGTATGAATTAGGCTACCTCTGTGTGTCCCTCAACAGTGTTCTGAAGCACCGTCTCTAAACTGTAAGTCTGCTTTAAGATGCAGCGCTGTTATTACCTCGCTAGTGAGAAATGTCATGTGTAGCCTTTAAGTTGCTACACTAGGCTAACTGATAAAATCGTCAGGGCAGCGCTGACAACGATGCGAAGTGATATGGAACTGTAATGCGGTCAAGAAAGCTGCCTGGAACTACGTTCGCCGTGCGTTTCCCTGAAAATAATTGCACACCTCAGAACGTTCGTCAGCCAATCAGATTCAAGCATTCAACGGCCCCGTAGTATAATGATAAATATTTAATGTACTTTCTGAATATAAGTATTAATATCTTTCAAAAAGAAAAACCTGACCCTAAACTTGTGAATGATAGTGTATTAAGTGACTTTAATCTTTACAAGTCTTTTTTTAAATGTATAATTTTTGGACATTTCATTTGTTTGTACTCCACATTAATCCTCATTATTAATACACAATTTCATAAAATAAAATAGCTCCTATTTTATTTTTTTCCATTTAATCTAACATTTTGTCAGTAGGGGTTATCATGATCTTCTGCAGTACACAACTGATGATTGAAAAATTCTTATTATTTATAATATTAACATAAAATTATCTCTCTCCTTGTAGTGCCATGACCTATGGAAACATGTTTACCAGATTCACAGAAACACACCTACTCAGTTTACCATAAAGATAATTGCTAATTATCACTGTTATTTGTTCATTTTTTTGCAGGAGACAGTTGTTGTAATCCACTGAGCATGGGTGCAATAAAGAAGATGGTGGAAGAGGAAGTCCCAGGAATATATGTGCTTTCCCTGATGGTCGGCAAGACTGTCGTACAGGTAAAGCAGGTCCACGTCCTCCTTTCTTCTCATTCCTGTTGTTGTTTAAAAATAAAATGGTCTGATTTAGCTTCTGTTTTTTTACAGGACACTGAAAATGGCTTCTTCATGGATGTTAATGAGCAGGTGTCTTTTGTATGTGATCAGCTGTCTCAGGACCCTAAACTGAAGGGAGGCTACAATGCAATGGGCTTCTCCCAGGGGTCACAGTTTCTGTAAGTTGTTATTTATTGAAACCAGTCCATGAAAGGGATTCTCAGAAGTTTTATCCATGTTGTTTTACCTTTCTTTTTTGTTTAATGTTTCGTAAGGCGAGCAGTTGCACAGCGCTGTCCAAATCCGCCAATGAAGAACCTCATCTCAGTTGGTGGGCAGCATCAAGGTAATATGACATATGCTTTGCTCACTCTATGGTCGATTTACTTGCTGAAAACAGCAGTACATTTGTTCCTAAAAGTGGTTAGCACCGTGGCACAACAACCCTGTTATGATTTCTCAAGTTATGTTGTTTCAGGAAAAGCAACCATTTTAAATTATTGAGTAAAAATAAAATTACTTGCAGTCATATTACAGCATGTAAAATTATATATAAACTACCATTTGGTAAAATTTTTAAATGATTTTTTTAACACTAGTGAAAATAATATTAATTAATAAATCTTAATAAAAATGTTATCAATTAATAAAATAATTGTTTTTATGCTTTTTTTAAACTTAATCTTCAGTGACTAAAACCACATGATTCAAACATATCTTTTTTAACATGCTTTTTTTGTCAGACATGTGATTGTCTCTTTTTTTTGGAAATCACAGGAGTGTTTGGTCTTCCACGATGCCCTGGTGAAAGCTCTCATATCTGTGACTGGATTCGCAAGATGTTAAACTCAGGAGCCTACACTGATTTAGTTCAAAAACAGTGCGTGCATGACTGCTTTTGGCTTCTCAACAGATCATTTTATGTTTCAGAAACACATCTGAACATTCACTAGTCAAGCAAATTGATTGTCATTTGATTTTAGCTTGGTGCAGGCACAATACTGGCACGATCCCCTCAATGATGACTTGTATAAAGAGCACAGCCTCTTTCTCGCTGACATCAATCAGGAGCGGGTAAGTCACAGGATAAGGCAGAAATTATTATTAAAAATATATATATTTGTGCATGTGGGGTAAATGAATGTTATTTCTGTCAGGTGGTGAATGAGACCTACAAGAAAAATCTCATGTCTCTGAATAAGTTTGTCATGGTTAAGTTCCTGCAGGACACTATGGTAGATCCTGTGGATTCTGAGGTACATCAATCTCTCATTTATTGAATTAGAAGAGCACTGAACCATTACTAATTGAATTGTCTTTATCAGTGGTTTGGCTTCTATAAACCTGGACAAGCTAAAGAGCTGGAAACACTGCAGGAAAGTGCTATTTATACACAGGTAAACTGAAGAGTGCTATTTTCTTTTTAAATACTTTGTATTCTGCATAATTTTGCTATTGATTTTATTATATTAGTTGTACTGTTATCATATCTTTTCAATTGAACCTTGCCCTATTATGTATACATATATCTACCTTTATTTTGTTTGGCCAGGATCGCCTGGGTTTGGCAGAGATGGATTCTGCAGGGAATCTTGTGTTCCTCGCTACTGATGGAGATCACCTGCAGTTCACCCGAGAGTGGTTTAATGACAATTTACTTCCCTACCTTCGCTAAATACAGTAACAGGCTTATTCATAATGAGGGAGTTTACACACACATACACAGTCCAGTGTCTGCTGACTTTAGCATGCTCCTAACTACTGCCTTTGTATCTTATACAATGTCTTCTATACAGAAATGAAGCCAGTCTTGCTTGTTTTATTGCACTGATCTGATTTTTATTTGATTTAATCAGAAAAAACATCCTTATCGTCACACTCCAAATTTTTATTTGTTTTAATTGTGTACTATTTTTCAGTTCATTTTTGTTAGAGAATAAAACTTTAAATCTTACAAACCCTGTGGCCTATGTGGTATTTATTTATGAATCACATAACGAGTGTACCATTACAGTAATTAAGACTAATATTAAAGTGCATCAAACATACCCCCGGTTTCACAGACAAGGCTTAGCCTAGTCCCAGACTAAAATGCATGTTTGAGCTGTCTCAACTGAAAATATCTTGCTCTGACATATCTTAAAATGTCAGTGTCATCGTTCTGTGTCAAGATGCACACCTTAATGTTTTCTTCTAAGGCATTTTTGTAAAAGTTGCTTAAATAATTTAACTAAGGCCTAATCCTGGCTTAAGCTAAACCCCGTTTGTGAAACCAAGCCAGATATTTGTAAACTGGTGCTCTAGCTTGAGTCAGAGAGAGCAATGTTTCTTATAACAGGATATATTTTGTCCTCTGTGTAGACATAAGTATTTGTTAGTATTTGTCATACATTTGTTAAAGAATTTGGGGTCTTGAAGCTTTTTGAAAGTCTCTTATGCTCACCAAGGCTGAATTTATTTGATCCAAAAATACTTCACAATTTTTCTTTACCATCACTTTTGAATAATGAAATTCTTAAAGAAAAACAAACTATTGAACAGCTGTGTATGTCTCACAAATGCTCATTCTAGGTTGTTGTTTTAATGTTCTGCTCAACATCACCTTTCTGGAAATCTTAAACCATAAAATGCAAGATACTGGACTCTTGCAACAAAATGTATCTGCCAATTATATGCAATAAAGCACATCAAAGACTCAGAAACAAGTGATGTTATTTATTGAAACTGTTTTAATGATGTTTGTTCTCCAGTACTAATTCTCAGCCAAATAAAGAAACGATACAAAAGAAATTCCAAACTCATGGCCTCAATATTATGGAAAGTAAAGATTAAGCGGTTGGAATTAAAGCCTAAACTTGTTAAAGCATGTGATGAGAGCAAGAGGTGGACACAGGTCACGAAAATCCAGTATCTGTACAGCAGATAGTCATCAGATATCAGACATGGACAGTACCACGAGCATAACAACGTTACGCTGTGTCCTTCTCTGCATCCTCTCCAGTCTGTGCCAAGAACACTCAAGACCTCAAAACGCTTTCCACACCTTTCCATCATGAACCATGGAATGTTCATTTATTTGTATTACAGGGAATGTGCATGTGCTCTGGAATACAACATGAAATAAAGAGTGAAATGAGAATTCCTAAAACAATTGTTTTTAAACATTGTTTCAGTGTCACGATTGGAAATATAACTGAATCTTGCAAGGCGCCAATTGGTCCTCTAAGATTTGACAAATCTTCATTCTAATTATCCCTAGAAAAAAAAAAATTAAGTTATAGTAAATGTCTGCATTGGTGGTCTGTAGAAGGACATTTATGTGCTTCAGATCTGAATTGCATATGTCAAACAGAAAACGGAATACCCCCCCAACACCTGCCCCCTGACCAGAAAATGCTAATTAATAAAGAATCGAAATGACATCAAAAATACAAAATCTGAGTAAAATGACTTGCTTCCTTATGTTGGCCATTGACATGTTATTTTGCTCAGTATGGCTGCAAGACAACAACAAAACATAACATATGAAAACACCTCAACTGTTGGCAATCAATTTCAAGTGCTAATGTTTTAAATCAAATGGAATAGAAGAGAATGGAGCCCTGCCGCTGACTGAGCAAGTGCTTGTGGTAAGCAAGCAGTCATGTCATTAGCTGAAGGAAGATATGATTGCCGCTGCGATTGGCTGATAGGAGAGTGGACCTGGTTGGCGTTCCATTCTACTTTGTAGTTTAAGCTCGTTGGTCAGTCAGGTAGGACACTGCAATGGGGGTGGTCTCACACAGGCTGGTCCTCTATCCCGCAATTTCGGTTGCTGTGGTGACAAGCTTGCTACCATCCCATACGGTTTTGAATTGTTCAGGGACTGGGATCTCAGTCTGGAATAAAACAGAAATAGAAAAGCAATTATTCCTATTCTTATAATCTTTATAATAGTAGACCATTCACTCAATTACTTACATATTCTCCATCCTTTTTGGGCACCAGCACGTTCATCTCTGAGCTCTTAGCGCTGATGATTTCACATGACAGAGAGTCCTTGCTCAGGTACACATGGCATCCATCTGTCTTGTTGATGGAGATGGTTGGCACCTTACCCATAACCTGGAAATCAACAGAAGAACAATGACTCATACAAAAGATACAGATGCACAAAGTGATAAGAAAGAAAAAGTGGCAATATGTGGGAGTTTAAGAGGATTAAATATAAGACCTTTAATTAAAATTCATTTTCAAGAAAACATCAGTGTGATCAGTTTCACTGTTTTAATGAGACTTCTTCATTTTTTACATTTGAAACATCTGTGAGGAGTTTAAAATTCAGGAGCAGAAGGGTTTTTTTAAACCAACAAATGCAGTCACAATCAGTTCAGCCTGACCAAATGTGATCGGACTGACGTTAATAACTTAAAACATTCATTTGTATCAAATTAGTGCAGAAGAGGATAACATTTATTTATATGTATCAGTATGTTAATACATACTGTAAATAAACAGCAATATTTACCTACAAATATACAAAAATGTTGAAAATAAAAATGTTGTAAGTGCATTTACATAGGTACTTTAAATTTATTTATTTAAAATTTGAATACTTTTTACGAACATTTCTATGGAAGCTTGTTTTTGCCAAAGGATAAAAAAAAAAAAAAAAAAAAATTAATTCTTGCAATTCTGAGTTTGTATTTGGGAATTCTGAAAGTGTCACCTTTTCTTTGTTTAATAGTAATAGGCAAAACCCCCCCCCCCCCAAAAAAAACAGTGTAAAATTATGTAAAAATTGAAATGCAAACTTATAATTGTGAGATGTAAACTCTGAATTCTGAGAAAAAAAAAGTATATAGTAATAGAGTTTACATCTCACAATTCTGAGGGAAATGATTAAGAATAAAAAGCCTTAAGTTTTTATTCAATTTTATTCATAACTTCCATTCAGGATCAAATTAAGATAAAAAAAGAAAAGAAATCCAAGACATTTTTAATGCTTAAATGATACTGCAGATACTCAACTACATCTAGAATGAGAAAAGTACAAAGCACAAGCATACACACCTGGACCTTAACATCTTTGCAGTTGATCACCTCGATGATACCCACAACATCATCAAAGACCAGTCCCAATTTCTTACAGTTATCTGAAAAGACAACAAAACAAACTTATGTCTAAACATTCTACCTATATAAAAACAATGGAAGACTGGAGGAACTAATTGAAAGTGCATACATACCTAAAATAATGGAGTTGATCTTCCCCTTCACCTGTAAAGTGCTGTTGTTGCACTTGAAGGCATAAACCACCTGCTTCAGTTCTGTGTCACTGATCACAAGACCATGAGCGCCTTCCTGATTTTCCTGTACGGGAAAAAGCCCAAGAGAGAATCAGCATAAGAACTGGCCAAACAGTGTCATGTCTTCACAAAAATTCCCAAAATTGCCCCGTCTATGTTTAGTTCAATACTAAAACAGCAAATCTTTGCTTAGTATCTTTTCTACTGGCATGTATAAAGTAAACGTATCTAAGATTGAGATGGACAATACCTTTCAGAATGATATTTTCAAAAATACAGACTCTAACAGGCATACTGACTCACTCACCACTTTCCATTTCTTGCCGTCCAGCTCCAGCACTGGGGGCAGGGTGCGGGCTGGGCTGGCTGCTGCTGTGGGCCGAGCAGCGAAGGGTTTGGGCCCAGAAGGCAGAGGACCTCCTTGAGCTTTGAGCCCAGGATTCTTGTGGGTCTTCTGGTCATCAGACACATGCTTCAGTCCTTAAAGAGAAATAAAAGACAGGGATATTAAAGGCAAGTCTTCAATAAATTCCTGTGCCAGGGAACACAAATACTAAAGAAATGTATACCCTGATTTTTTTCGGTATTATTAATTATTATTATTAGCCTATTACTATTAATAATACTATTGTTAATACTGTCGTTCTTTTTTTTTTTAAATTGTCATTTGTTGGATTTTTTTCCCTCTTAGTCCAGTCTTCTGCGTCAAAAAACAACTGATAAGATGGGCAAACAAGGGACATTTGACTGTTTCTATTGATCACTTATAGATTGTGTTGACCCTGTTCCTTTTATTGCTGTGTTTGTATGGGTGGGGATTTGAAAAGTATATTGGGTACTTGTTAGTTACTTCATTGTGAGAATGACTGTAATTACAAAATTCAAATAAAGTGTAAAAAAAAACAACAAAAAACTGCATGAATAAATTAAGAGTTACTTTGGATAAAAAGTGTTTGCAAAATGCACAAATAATAATAATAATAAATTACTGCCATTACAATCAGGCTGAGTTTCTTTAAAGTTGGCAAAAGTTTGTTAAACATTTCTCTTTAGTTTATTAATTTAACCATGTACTAAATAAAGCAAATAAAATGAATAAAAACTATATAGACTTACAAAATTAAACTACTAAAAATGACAAACACAAATTACTATAACTACAATTAAAATAAAACCTGGTTCAATATATTAAAATCAATTAATAGTCTCGGAATGATGTTAAAATATCAGTTATAATGGTTATTTAATAACAACGATAAATTAATAAAATGACAAATGGGACAGTCTCATGGAGGTGCACAAGCGAAGGCCACAAGATCATTTAGGAACTAACTGTGCCCTTTTTTTTATCATGAAGGCTGCACTGACCTTTATAAATCTATAAACACAGTGAAGCTCCCATTACATTGCATCAGTGGAATAATCTGCATCATTTCCAATTAGTCACAAGGACTGTTTAATACTTTAGCAATGAACTTTCCATCATTTGACAAGCAATAAAAGTGTCACTGAATGTTTTGTGCACTGTAGGCTCTACTGGACACATTTTAAACCTATTTTCCCAAACAACATCACATCTGTTTGCAGTACTACATCAAGTTAGGGATCCATTTAATACCTTTAGTAATATCAGCTCCCTTGTTGATGGAGGCAAAGAGAGCATTGTGAGTGGTTGCTCCAGAGTCTCCACCTGATGATTTGCCTAAGTCCATGGGGGGTGGAGGAGGACCTGGGGGAGGTGGGGCTGGCGCTCCTCTCGGGGCTCCTCCAGAGGCTGAAGCAACCTGACCCTGTAAAACCAAAATGCTTAAATATTTGGGAAATTCATTTATAGAAGCATGTGGGACAAACCGAACACACAAGAATGTGACTCACAGTCTTGCTCCAGCTCAATCCAGTCGTGTGGTGCTGCTTGATGTAGGCCTGCAGCTCAGTCCAAATGGACACATAGGCATTGACCCATTCCACGTGCATCTTATCTCTAAAAATAAGACAATAAGGCAGATGGGAAAATGACCGATATGCCATTTTGCTGGCATATAGACAAGCTGCTTTACATCGCAGACAGACACATACTTTTCCTTGAAATCCTTGAGCACACGGTTTGTGTAAAACATGGCAGCGTCCTGCATCTCCTTCACATAGGGGCCTGGCTTTGGTGCCTAACATTTAGAAAGAAAAAGATTATATGTTTATTCATTTCTTTCAGTAAATTAATAAACATTCTAAATGCACACTGATTATGACTTTTGTTTCTTGTGCATATGTTGTGGGGTTCAAAAGTCTGATGAGAAGGTTTTAGGAGCATTTACGCACCAACGTTTTTGGCTTATTAAAAAAATAAATTGTTAAAATGTTGCTTTGATTATCATAAGGACTGGTGCTTTAAAATCAGCATCCAATCAGTCTGAGATTACTTGTGCTTCTATATTTGTAGTTTATTAATAACTGTTAATTATTAATATTAATTATATAACTTTTTTCCATTACAAATTATATCAATTTGCATTAATCAATAAACTATATAATTTTATTAATTAAATTCAGTGCCACAAATTAGCGTGTATTCAATCGGTGACCTAGAAATGGAGCATAATCATAACTATTTCTTAATTTACATCATAACATTTTTTTATAATGTGGTCTGAGACTTCAATCCCACATATGCATCCCTAAAAAAAAACCATATGCCAAGTATGTCAGTTTAACTAGATATTTTTAAAATGTAGGAAATTCTCACACTTGAGAATGAGGAAACTGATTGGTTAGAGTACACTTCCCGAATATAAAGTCCCATAAATGATTTAATCTCAGACAGAAACACACAACTACAAAAACTGCAACACTCAGTGCTGACAGTCCTAGTCTCCACCCTCCGCCTTACTATGGCAACCCAGCCGAGGGCAGGAACGCTCTCGCTGACAGCAGAGAGGTGGTTGAAGAGAGGCGAGGAGCGGTTCTTCTCACGGAACGCCTGCACCTCCTGGATCACTTTAGACACGGGGGCCAGCAGAGAGGTCAGGGCAGACTAAAATACAGAGGAAAAGAGAAATAGAAAAGGAGAACAGACAAAGAAGATGAGAAAATGTTACAAAAATAATGAATGACATTGGAGTTAAAGATACACTACCTTTCAAAACACTACCTTTTTGTTTTTTTAAGAAATTAATACTTATTACGCAAGGATGCATTAATTTGATCAAAGGTGACAGTAAAGGCATTTACTTTATAATAAAGTAAATTCTAAAGCAAATAAGTAAAAAATAAATAAAGACTACAATAAACAACTTTCTATTCAAATCTGGAAAAAAGTATCACTGTCTCCAATAAAATATTAAGCATCACAACTGTTTTCAACATTAAGAAATATTTTTTTTGCGTAGCAAATCAGAATATTAGAATGATTTCAGAAGGGTCATGTGACACTGAAGATTGGAGTAATGACTGATGAAGATTCAGTTTTGTTTTTGAATATATTATAATAAACTAATTTTAAATTGTAATAGTTTTTCACAATATAATGGTTTTTAAATGCATTTTTGTTATACAAAATGTAGCCTTGTTGAGCTTAAGAGACTTTGAAAAACATTCATTTTGAAATGGTACTGCAGTAGCGAGTCTTATTCTAACATTCAACATAATATGGAGCAGGGACACTTACATCAGAAGGTTTCTGAGAGTTGGAGGCAGTGACCAGAAGCTGTCTTTGATAGGAAAAGGCCTGCTTAATCAACTCAGCCTATGACACAAAACAAAGGATAAGACAAATCGAGTGGAGTCTTTATCAATGTGTGCCAGTGTTCAGGAACTATAATGACAGCTCTGCATTACGCACATGCTTCTGGACATCACCCCCTATCTTCTGACTGAGGGCAGTGTACTGAGCCACAGGGCCAGCAAGCAAGTTGTCATAGGCTTCAACATACACAGAAACCACTGAAGACAAGAGAAACAAGAGCAGAATTACACCACGTCCTAAACAGACACAATACAACATTTCCAGCAACCGTCCGCAAACATGGCCCAATGGCAGAGTTTCACCATGCACTTACTTAGGAGTTCTAAGAAGATAGCAGTTTACAGGACTAAGCCAAAATAAATCCCACTCATAATTATGATATTCATGTCAATGTTCAAACGATTAGTGATAGTACAGTAATATTATTAAAGTAATAGTACTTGCATCTTCAACAAACTGAATGACTTGAGGGGAGACAATTTACAACACAAAGCTTAATTCTTCAAATTCCTAGCTGCCCTTTTGCACTAAGCACTGCTAATTATTTTCAGATATATCTGGTTTGCATTTTTCTTAATACCTCCAGACACAGCAGCAGGGCCGCCTCCACCCCCAGAACTGGACATGGACTCCAGACGGCCCACAGCCACCTCCAGACGCTGCACTAGACCCGCCAGCTCTGCCATGCCTGATTGGTGAGAAAAAGAGAGAGAGTGGGACAGCTCAATGATTACAGAAACAACAAGGTTGTACAGAAATCACTGTAATTAGATGTGATTGTGAGCTTGTGCTCGATTGTTAGTAAGGGTTTTTTTTTTTTTAAATTAACTAAATGATTGGGCAAGTTTAGCATATGTCATCAGAGAGAAAACAACGGGTGAATTTTATTTTTATATACAATTTTAGATTTTTTAATTTAAAATTTTGTTTATATATAATTTTATTTCATGCCAACTTTAAAGGGTATTATTGTATTCTGACTTATTTTACAACTCATTATTTATGGTAGAATTAACGACAAGAGTAACGGCTGAAGTGTGCATAAAAAGTCAACAGATGCAAAACATGCATGCACAATGTGCAGAGCCTGAAGAGAATGCAGGACATGACATTACATGTTTTCCCACAAAAATGCTACAGGAAGAAAAAAATCTGCAATTGAGAGAAAAAAAAAAAAAAAGTGCCAAACCTCTAAAAATACAAAAAGGAGGAAGTAGATCTTGTTTGCCTTCTCTGGGCAACTTTCAAAGGGCAAGTCCGTCTTTACTGCCCCTTCACATTCACACACACTAAACAGGTAGCATTACGTAACATAAACCTGATACGCGAATCTGGCTCACTGACTCACTCCTGCTTTCACCTGAATGGCTCTTCTGGGAAATGGTCAGGTATCCACACGAGCACGTAATCACCTGCCTTTAATGAGAGCTTGCACCAAACCCAGAGGGAAAAATCCCACTTATTTGTGACTCCTTCAGGAATCACAAATTTCCCAAGACTGCATTATAACGATAGTGGAAACTATTAACAGTAAAGCTGAAGTTTTGAGAAAATTTGAAAGTTTGGAGTAAGCAAGTTAACAATACTTTTATAAAAATAATAAGAGATTCCTCTGTGACTACAAGCAGCTGTGGCTGTTGTTTTCAAATGTTCAGGCAACTGGAATGAACAAAACATTTGATCACACAGGAATAAAATCACAGAAGCACATTCACCTTTGAGCAAATAAAAACACATGAGCAAATTAAACTTTAGTTTTTGCCAAATATAATAAAGAGGAGACTGGAGTCAAACTAGATTCAAATTTCTCTTCTCCCCTTTTTTCACATTATAAGAAAATATTCACATTCAAATTAGAGTAATCAAATTGCCTTGCCTCAGGTCAACTATTTCAGGGAGGCAACAACTATTGAAGAAACAGCCACCTACAGATGTAGAAAAATCAATGAGATGATCTAAACTACTGATCAATTGGGTTTAAAATGAACTTTTTCTCTCATGAGCCAATTTAGCTACTAAATGTTTAAGTTTGGTCAAAACTAATAAAGACCCCAGCTTATCAAACTACTAAGATTTAAGCTAATTCTTTATTAATGCGGATTCTGAAAGCTTTCAGTTTTACGAGTCACTCTGTGTTTGTGAATTCCATAAAGATAAACTAAAATAGAAATAAAAGACAAAATTCTCATTGTAATTTTAAATATGTTTTAAGGATGTGGCCCTTCTTGTACTGTGGGCTACCCTCTTTGCACTTTTCTAATGTTGGAGGACATCATTTATGAATAACCGAAACTGTCTAGTGAGTTGATGTGCTGCATTTCATCCACATTAGTGGGTGTTCATTTCAAACCCAGCTTAAGCTTCTGTGCTTCAGTATAGTAGCACTGCATTACACCTGCTCTAAATTCTGCAGGTAACATCCTAAAGATAAACATACCAAAACAAGATAAGAAAACTACAGTACTTTCAGACGTACCACTGAAATGTCAAGCATATAAGGGTGCAAGCTGTGTTTCTGGACATAAAAACAGGTCATTATGCTTCAGGACTAGTAAAACTAGGCCATATCAGATCCATTCTCTGCATAGCGCAGGGTGAGATGTGCCATATTCATTAAATGTATGCATACATACACGACACTACCAATAGTCCACTGGCTTTCTAGACAAGCAATCAAACCATTAATAGGATTGCAATAGGATACGAGGCAAAAAGCAAGCCAAGAGATTTGATGTGATTTGACTGAATAATCAGGCCAGCCGGGACAACAGGTTCAGTCAGACAATACAGAGCGACTGTTTATAGAAAATAATATGAAGACGGAAACAATGTAGCAATCGTTCAGATATCCTGCACTTTACGCCCGCCCCACTTCCTTCATTTACGCTGTAGCGATTTTCAGCATCGGATCTTTTCAGTGAATCACTTGAACCGATTCACAAGATTTTTAATAGGTGCAGCTAAACACCAGAAATTCTACAAATAAACGTACTGGGAATATGTCTACGACGTGATTGCACGAGATTCTTATAAATACGCATGCGAAACTGAGTTCTTTTTAATAAAAGCATTTTAATAAAACACGTGATGACGTAATGACGCAAAAGAATCACAGAATTTCTGAATCGGTTCTTTGAAACGAACTGCTCGAAAGAACCGATTGGAAGAATCGAGTCAGACTTCCCATCACTGGGCGCTTAGCCCTGCAAGATCAGGAAGTTTTCCAACCGACGCATTACACCTCTGTTATGAATTCTGCATACATGCAGTTGTATGATAAAACGCGTTTTATTCATAAGGCCTAATGCCACAGTGAGGATTCATCCCTGTTTCAGTTGTCATGATTTGCGGCGTCCTGTGTCTAGAAAAGATTTCGCCGGCAAGTCGCTTAACGCAGATATCTAACAATGCATTCGGCCTTTTCTCCTTACCTTCACCGTCTGAGAAATGTTACAGTGGTCCTAGCTTTAGTCGTTGATGTTGAATGGGTGTATTACGGGTTCTCCGTCTGCGTTGTCTTCCTGTATGAGCGTGTTGAAGTACCCAGCTGTCACCGCGCGCCGTTTCCGCCCAAACTCCATCAACTGCTCCACTTCCTTATAAGGACAAAGAGAGAGAGAACGAGTGTGTGATAGAGTGATGAAAAAGAGAGAAGCAGGAACAGGAATACTGAGTACGGATGTGTGCGTTTATTATTATTATTTCGAGTTGAGTCTAGGTGATTAGATGTAATATTCATAAAACAAATTCCCCTGGTCTACCATGTGAGAAATGTGACATAATTATGTAATAATAGTGAAAGTGCTTATTCTCTTTTCGTGTTTTATTTCGTTCACTTGCAGTTTTGAAGTCGTGGCCAACAATATTTTTAGAGCCGGAGGGGAAGAGAGAGCTGGGATTCAGTACAGATGCTTGTTGGCTAAACAGGAAGTGTGAATGCCACAGTTTTGATCTGATCAAACAGTGCATGGAATCATAAGTGCCTGCTTTCACTGGCTAGTAATAAATGGACAGTTTTCAATAGTTGGTCAGGGTGTTTTAAGACAGGGCATTTCAGACTAATTTTCTAAATGTTAACGCATTTTTAGTAACTTTATTTTATGGTGCTCTTGTTATGCATTACAAACATATCACAAAATTACAGACATTGTATATTACACTGTAAAAAGGATAGCCTAATACAAAGTGTAACCTATTTTCCTCGTGTTATACTATGAACAATGAAAGAAATAGGTTACATCAAAATGAAAATACTGTCAGTAAATAACTGCACCTAGTTTCCTTTTTTCTTTTTTTTTTTTTTTTGCAGATGACAAATTGTGTTCATCCACTTAGATCACAGTAATTAAAAATAAAAACATAGGCAGATGGAATCTAATTTTATCTCAGATGAGTTTAAGCTCCATTTAAAGCAGTAAACGTGGTTTGATTCTTGCTTTCCTAAACACTGCCCTTTAAGGTAAGGTTTACAAAAATTGTATGCAATCATAAGAGGCTTTGGTAAAAGTCCTAAAATTCAGAACAGAAATCATGTACTACAAAACAAAAGACAGCTGTAAATATATTTCCTTTTTATTTACTCCAGTTATTAGAACAAATCACATGAAACAGGGAATTCTTCACTAAAAACAACAACAAAAAAAGCATGGTTTTAAAAAATCCCTTCATTTTTCCCCATGCATTCAAAATGTGCAAGACTCAAACATGGGGGAGAGAGAGAGAGAGAGAGAGAGAAAAAAAAAAACACACAAAAAAACCGCACACATTGTCTAGATGACATTCAGCTCTTTCATAACAAACCATCAAGGAACACTGTAACTGAAGTGTCTCACCTCAAATGGCTGAGCTGAAATTACGTTAAAACTGAGTGATGATTTCTGATGAATCAACAATAAAAAAAAGTCAAATGCTGAATTAATGCAAACCAAACCAAGTGTAACAAAAGCATGACTTATTGACTAGTGGCCAATTCCAGTTTGAGTAAGCCAGCCAGACCCCATCCTGTCCTATTCATTCACAAAATCAGAGGGGGGTAAGCAACTGGCCCCAGTGCAACATCCAATGCATTTTCCAGTGTATGATACCTCTCCTTTATCCCCTGACAAACATGGCTATTTATGCTGCACACGTCACTTTTGCTGGTGTTTAAAGTGGCAAAAACGCACCTTTGACATTCAGCCACACAAGACCGCAGAGTAGCACACGCACATCTCAATTTAATACATGCAAACCATAAAAATGAACGAGGGAAGCAAAATCTTTCCTTCTCATGCAGTCATACAACATGACATCATTGGGTGCCGTAGGACTCACTCTCTGCATTACTACCACAAGTAAAAATATACAAATTAATAGACATGCCAGGCAGTGTTTGGATGTGACAGGCTGCCTGTCATATCAGGAAGCTTCATAGAAAGGGGACAGTGAGGCAGGCTCAGTTATCCATGGTGAGATGTGACATTCTGGTGGGGAAAAGAGAGCTACTTTGAAATGCCCAAACCTTTCCAGGTTCCGCTGGCACATATATCGCTTGTCTTTCTCTGCAGGTACATTCTCATTGTCTTTTTGAGGTGCATGGCTCTACAGCTTTGTCTTTTTCCACCATTCAGGTTTAAATGCATTTTCATTTTGGCTCAGAACTGGGCTGCTATTCAGCTCAGGGATGCAGGTGCAGAGGTCATCATTTGTGACGTCCTGCAAGTCCCTCCTGAATTAAAGTCATGACACGTGTCGTGGATGAGGGGTGAACAGTGCGTTGGTGCGATACGAGAGGTTTGGTTTGTGTGCTAAAGCAGCTCCTCTCTTTGTTTTTTAGGTTTATGAGGACCTTGGCCGTTACGCAGAGATCCGTTTTGGGGTGGCAGGAGTTTTCCGCGCTCTCGATCAGACCAGGGGATTCCTGCCTGACCATCATCACTTTCCATATCAGAATCAGAGTGCATGAGTGCAGACGTGGGAGCAGGAACTGGCTTCAAGCGACCTGGAGGAAAAAGACAGGGATAGGAGGAAGTATCTTTGCAATGGAGAATGTATCATATACAGTAGTAAAATAATGATACAAAAAAAAAACAAAAAAAAAAAAACAAAAATATATTTATAATCAATTGATTTAAATGTAATGAATATTTTGACTTCTAAAGCTACTTTTTTTTTTACACAACTGTTCAAAGGTTTGGAGCCAGTAAGAAGTTTCTTATCAAGGCAGCATTTATTTGATCAACAATGCAGTAAAACAGTAATAGAATTTAAAATAACTTTTTTATATTCTATGTTAAAATGTAATTTATTCCTGTTATAGCAAGCTGAATTTTCAGCAGTCATTACTGCAGTCTTCAGTGACATGATCAATTTATGTGGAAACTGTAATACATAGTTTTGTCAGGATTTTTTGATAAATAGAAAGTTAAAGAAAAAAAAAAATCTGCATTCATTCTAAACAAAAATATTTTGTAACAATCTAAAAAGTCTTTACTATCACTTTTTATTAATTTAATGCATCCTTGTTGAACAAAAGTATTAAATTTCTTGTACTGGTAATTAAATAAAATATTGTTCAGCAACTGACATCCCTACAATGATAACAATTATCTTCAAATGGATAATTTTTTTTACCAGGTCTTGGTAACTGTAACTCCAGAGATTCTTGATCATCCCCCTCCAGCATTTTATAGCGGCTCTTTCGTCTTACTTTGCTTTTCCGTCTGCTCAAGACATGCACAATTTTAATAAACAATAAATCTTGAATTAAAAAACCCCTGATATATAAACATTATCATCCGTATAACCCTTACCTTCGACAGCAGCACACAATACCCCATGTTACAGTCGCGATAGCAACCACAATCATGAACGATGCTATCGTCACATATAATACACTCCATTCTGAAAGAAACAACATAAAGACCATCAAACCTCATGTGAACCAATGTAAAACAGCTTCCCTCCACAATGTTTTGCTTAGTGTATCCTCACCACAATTGCTCTCAGCATCCCAAAAATAAGTATTGAATAAATTCTCCATCCAGAACGGGTGGCACACACAACGTCTGGTGAAGGAATCGCATTGCCCGTGACTGGAGCAGTTCAGCTGGCAGACTGTGGAAAGGTCAGATAAAATAAAATACCAGCACCGGGCACTGCTACATTACAAACATGAGTTAATGAAGCATTTAATGAATACTCACTAACTGTGTCCACTCGCTGGGCCCTAAAGATAAGGAATTCATTTTTTTGCTTGCGAAATTTGCTGCGTAGTTCCATAGCAACACTATGGCCAACCAATGGAGGTTGTCCAGGACCTCCAGATACCAGAAATACCAAGCGGGTGCTGTAAAAGTAAGTAATATCATCCCATATATGTAAAATATGTTTTTTAAAAAAAACAGCTTTTAATTCACTCATTTCAAAACAAATGTTCCATTTATTTATATGAATCTATGCATGAGTATTGTAAAATGAGAAATTCTTCTGTATTTTCTTTTCAGTGCCGTGAAGCAATTTAATCAGATCTGTGGAGGTGGGCATTAAGTTTAGCACAGTCTATGAAGCCTGAACGTGTGTTAAGCTGTACTGACCTATGCTCATTGAAGGCGCTAATCTCGCGCACAGTGATGTCACTGTCCAGGACACCCAGCAGGACGCCAACCTGTCTGATGAGCATATCCTCCTGTCTGCGGGACACCTGAGCCACAGCAACTTCCACGATCAGCTCCACCAAGTCTCGCTCGTGAACATCTGAGGAAGAAGGAGAGAGTAATATAATTTAATATCAATTTTATTTTTTATTGCCTCCTTTAGCTTAGGAAAAGCTAATCACAGTACATAAATATCAGTAGCTGATAGCGATGCCAGTGAATTACACAAATCAATGTACACTGGAACACTGTAAAGTGCCAGTACTTTACATATCACAGGCTTAGCAACATATTGAAAAATATTAATGCAATGTTATTAAAAATATTCATTTTATGTAATTATCTTTTATAAGCATACTGACCTGGTCGAACCTCTACAGTGCCTCTATCAGTACTGGTCTTTCCTTTACTGTCAGTTACAGTCAGAGTGAAAGTGTACTTCCCTTCCACCAGATTACCAAGAAAAAGCATTGCCTGATGGTCAGAGTTATTCAGGACATCCTGAAAAAAAAAACAGAGGTCACATTTAAATAGCGTCCAAATCACTGTGGTCCTGATATATGACTCCTCAATCAGGTGGAGTTACTACACCTTTAAAAAGGAACAAACTTAAAGAAACTACACCAGATTAACTGGTCTCACTTGTTTGTTCACTACCATGCAGGAGTGAACAAACAGTGTTTGAATATTCAACAGAGCCATGAATGTCATTTGAATGTATGGAGCATGGCTAGTATGTATTTCACTCTACTGAACAGTACGGACCCCTGCAGCTGGGCTGCTGTCTTCACGGGTCCAGAGGTAGCTGATGCTGCCCTTATCATCTGATGATCGAGAACCGTCCAGAAATGCTGTACGGATGGGAAGAGTGATCGGAGGACTGGACAGCACTTTGGCAACTGGTGGCTGATCATCCTCTGATTTAAAAAAGGAAAATTCTTTCTATTATTACAGACAGACAACCATAGAACAGGTTGATGGTGGACTTGCCCACATAAACTGCATGAACAAATCTTTTAACAAAGCCTACTAACACCCACATAAAACCTTTTAATTTTTTTTATTTAATTTTTGGATTTAATTAAGGACACACACACCTTCTCTGACAACGACAGAGACTTTGTCGGAATTCTCCAGCATCCTTTCATCTGTCACTGTCAATGTGAAAATGTACTCGCCCTCCTGCAGACCGGTCACCACAGCAACTGCAGTGTCTGCATTATCAATTTTCACCCCTTCTGGGCCACTGTAATACCATCAAACAATAAAACCATGAGTCTACAGTTAAAGTAATTACATTCCACCTTCTACAAACTGCATGATTTTAGCAATCCTATAAGATCATTGCAAGTCACACTGTGAGACATGGATCTAATAATCTTGGGTACGACATGCATGTAGACTGTACGATGATGACACCCACAGACTTGTATGCTACGATGCACGTTACTATAGAAGAATAAAACATCATCAGCATGCGCTAGTAGAAAAAGAGCATGATGAATCACACTTTGGCAGTTGTAGTTTTGTGTGCTGAAAAAAGGTGGAAGCAGCAAAAGAGGAAGCTGATCTAGCTGATTTTCCGATACTGTCAGAAAACTATCGTAGGCTCTCTTTGGCAATTTGACCTTGACAATGCCCATCTTTGAACCTCTCACTGTGTGACAAGACCGCCGATTAGGAGCCATGATCACAGAAGCCAGCCTTTCATCTGGGACAGCCGAAAATGCAGTGCGTCTTGGGCTTAAGACATTTATAAAACAAAAAGTAGGGCCATCAAATAAAAATTAAATTACTTGTATATGCAGATTAATTAATCAGCTTAATTCAAAAAATTATTTCGTAAGCTTTGCTTAAAAAGCTCCTAAATAAAGATAATTTAAATACTTTACACTATTGTGGCAGAACAATATTGTAACCCTTGAATAGACAAAAGTAGCCATAGAAGTTAATATAGTATTACAATATTACAAGTAATACAGTGTTTTATTTCAATATATATATATATATATATATATATATATATATGTTTTTCAAAGAAAAATAATAATTCACTGAACCCAAACTTTTCAATGGTATGAATTATACTTAATTAATGTGTTAAATAATTGTCCAAATGAGTAAAGTATATCTAGCCCCGAACATTCAAGAAGTTCAAGAATTATAAATACATCTGCAAGCAGCAATAAAGGGGCCAAGCACAATAGAGGCAAAATGAGGAGCAAAGCATGGCATTGAGCAACAGACCAACTGCAACAATGAGTAACTGAAGCCATTTTAGGATAAGTTTGGTCAAAATGTCTGAAAAATCATAAATATGGCAATACCGATATCCATTTTCTCAGTATGACCCAAGGAATATTGTAAGCCCAGTTTCATTACAATAAGCTAATTCAATCAATTTATTCGCATTTTTGTAAATTTCATTGGTTTAATATGAATGGTTTCTCACTTTTGGGGCCATAACCAAATCTACGTGGTATGGTCAGTATGAGGTGACAATGGCACATACAAAGTTTGCTGTCAATATGTCAAAGCTTTGCAGAGATACAGCCTCAGATGCAGTTTGGCATCATGCCAACAATTTTATTGATGCATTATTCAAAAACGGTTTGGTCTATCAAAAAGCTTTTGATAACGGTTTGCAGCATGGGCTGCCATAGACTCAAGAGTGTAAGAAAAAGAACAAAAATAGGAACGGCAACGGATACAATAGGTGCCATCGCTCCTCAATATACACAAAATTACATGCAGGGAGAGTGTACGTGTGTAACTGACTTGGTTTTTGTCCAGTGGTACGTGGCAATTTTTTGGTCATCGCTGCTCTTGCTGCCATCCAGCGTGGTACGATCGACAGGCAGCGTCAGCTCCTTGTCTGGACCAGCATCCGCTACAGGTGGCTTGTTATTTTCTGGAGGGATTTCACATACAGAGTGCTCAAGCACAAATAGCAGCTTCAAAAATAGATGTGAATCAGAGTGCTCTGTATTTAAAAAGATACCTGGCTGGACAATGACAGTGACCTGAGCCGTGTCTTGCTGGCCAGACGAGTCAGTGACGGTTAGCTGAAAGGTGTAGTCACCCTCCTGCATGGCAGACAGCTGCAGAATGGGCGTCCTCACACCCTAAGGAGAACAAAACAAAGGTGTGCTCACTAATCCACTGGTCGGCAAACATAATAAACATAAATGGCATTTGAAATATCATTGTGTTTCTCAAGTACCTGCATCTCCACCACCTTGCCCTTGCTTTCAGGGCTGAGTGACCATTCGTAGGACAGATTCTCATGGTCATCAGTGCTTTGATTGCCATACAGTGTGATATAGTTTCGTGGCAGGGTGATCACTTGGTTGGGTCCGGCATTAGCTGTAGGCCTGTAGTCTGTGGCCTTGTTGACTAACAACATGGCTTGTGTTGAATTCTGAGCTCCATCTGAGTCAGTCACCGTAAGACTGTTGGAGGAAAAATAGATAGAGCAGACCACACTTGTGGGTAAAGTGTTATTTATATTTGAGCGTTTTTTAAATAGTGTGCCCAAGGACAGACTGGTTTGCCAGGTTTTACAGTAGCTCTCTAATTACTTCCTGAGGTCTGAAGACTTCAGAAAAATGGTTCCAGGGAGGCCCAAAGAAAAGATTACGAACAGGCCATAATGTGAATGAAAAGATGGATAAAACATACCTAAAGGTGTAGTTACCAGGAACCAGGCTGGTGAGAGTGAGAATAGCAGTATCACCCGAGGCTTTTTCCTCTCTGAGTGGCCCCTTCACCTCTTCCCAATGCCACGACACTACTTTATCATCATCAGTACTCTCTGAGAAACACAAGACATTTATGACCACAGATATTTCATTAGACAGATTTGCCATCACAGAGAATTTTAAAGACTTAAATTTAGCAATGTGTTCAAACTAGGGCTACTCGTTTATGGCAAAAAAGATCATTTATTATTTCCAGTGATATTGTAACTGCAATTTTTCTGATATTCTGATTGATAAGACTTACATTAAAACACTTAATTTGTGTGTTATTTTGATAATCTTTGATAACAATGAAGCTATCACTGCATATTTCACAATTAATAAACTGTCCTCAATATTCTCTTTTTTTTACTAATAGTGCAGCCCTAGGTTAAACCTTAGCTCTAAATTACATTAAAGAACGGTTTTTCTTCTGTCAATTTAGAAAAAAAAAAAAAAAAAAAAAACTTTTATTCAGCAAGGATGCATTAAATTGATCAAAAATGACAGTAAAATAAATGCTGTTCTTTTGAACTTTCTATTTATCAAAAAATCCTGAAAAATGTATCATGTCACCCTAAAGACTGAAGTAATGGCTGCTAAAAATTCAGCTTTGCATCACATGAATTTATTACATTTTAAAATATTTAATAAACGTATTAAATGTTATATATATATATATATATATATATATATATGTTTTAATGAGAAAATACTCAGCAATGGTATTGATTAAGTAACTTTTTCCCATGGTCTACAAAAAAAAAAAAAAAAAAAAAAAAAAAAAAAAAGCAACACATAGTAATATCGAATCGCAATACATATCGTATCGGCACCCAAGTATCGTTATAGTATCGAATCGGGAGGTAAGTATCGTCCCATCCCTAATAAATATATATATATGTTTTTTTTTGCAAACCACAAACCTTTGAATGGTAGTGTATATTTAAAATACTAATAATGATACTATGAGTATAAAACGCTATTGTAAGGATAAAACAACATTTAGACATTTAGGTTTAATTTAATAAAAATCTGATACGCACGACTGCCGTCAATCACAGTGGAGCTTGTAGGCAAGGAGATTTCCTGGTATTTTGGAGAAACCACTGCAACAGGTGGCTTATTCACTCGTGGCTCTATAGAAAGGAAGAAACACAGGGCTTATATATATTTTATGTGACATTTATATGGGCTGCCCAAACAGGGCGCAGCTCTGAAAACTGAATCCGGTACAATTAGCAGGTACAGCAATACTAAAGTTACCTGGATTGACAGTAACGTTGACGTATCCCTCCCCGTGAGCACCGTCACCATCCACTACCACTTCAAACTCATACAGGCCCACAGTCAGCTAAGGGAAACATTGTTCAGAATATTAGGAACGTCTAGAAAATTAAAAGTCAAGCCTTTTAGACAAAAGAATAAGAGATCCATTTTTTTTTTATGTACCTTACTGAGCTTAAGCATCTTGCTGTGTTTTCCCTCCATTTCTCCACTGTAGTCTTTTGGATGCGTCCTCAAACGCCAATCAAAGGCATAGTTAGCCCCTAAAGGATTTACCAGAGAAATTAATACGAAGATCAAGGAGGAGGAACTAACTTCAATGGCTTATCCAGAACAGTACCTGAAGGGGGTGCTGGCACTACGAAAGCATTCAGCTCCACCTCATTTCGCGGTAAAGTGACCTCCACATTTTTGCCAGCAGACACGACCAGCTCTCGCACTGTTATTTAAAACAAATGACATTACACAAGGTTTTAATCAGTGTTGTCAAACGATTAATCGTGATTAATTGCATCCAAAATAAAAGTTTTTGCTTACATAAAGTGTGTGCTGTGTATATTTATGATGTAAATATAAATACACGTACATGCATGTATATAAGAAAAACATAAATATATTTAATATATAAACATATGATATAATTTATATGAATATAAATATATACATGTAAATATTTTCAAATATATGCTGTATGTTTATATATACATAAATATACAAAGTACACACACATATGTAAACAAAAACTTTAATTTTAGATGCGATTAATCGCAATTACTTGTTTGACAGCACTAGTTTTAATGCAGTACAAATAAGTCTGTTTTGTAAAACAGACATTGATTTTGTTTCTTTTTTATTTACTTTGTAAAACTGACAAGACAGGTTGTAAATGCATGCAGTACAATAACACAATTATAGAGAGAAGTATGTTGTACCAGCTGGTGTAGTTGGTGGAGTCACTGAACGGGTGTCAGGTGTGAACTGCGGTGACTGATTACTGTTGTTCAATGCTGAATGATCCACAGAGCCTGCATCCAGTGTAGAATTCTGCTCAGATGCTGAGATCGCTTCCTGTTCTCCACTGCCACGGGTGGACTGGATGGTGGTCTCACTGGCTGTATGTGGAGCTTCACCATTGGATGTGGTGAGTGGTGCTGTGGGTTTCACAGACGAGCCCTGATCCATTTCCTGTGAGGGTGAAAATAATATCAGTTAGTTCACAGCGATATACTACAAATCAAAAGGTAAAGTGCAAAATTATGCTTTAGGGCAGTGATATTAAAATTCCATACTACTTTTGTCTAAATTAAAATAAATACATTTTTAAAACTCTTTTTTTTTTTTAAATGCCATAAGTCACCACAACATTTTAATGTACAACATAAAAATGCATTTTAATAATTTGTTGTTACATTTAAGTGTTATTACATTATGTATATAATAAATAAATTACAGGATTAATATTAATCATTATTAAATAAAAATTATTACACAGTAAAATATTAATTTATTATTTTTTGCAGTAGATAACGGCAAAGGTAATCTAAATCTAAAAATATGGGAAATAAGAATGCGCAATTAAATATCCAATATTGTACTAATCTATATATATATATATATATATATATATATATATATATATATATATATCCTGCAAATCAACAGATATTGTGCAAAATTTTATGCTTTATGACAGTGACATTAAAATTCTATACTATTTTGTCTAAATATATGAGAAAATTCCTAATTCTAAATTACACAAATCACCACACCATTTTAATGAACATTAATGCATATAAATTCATATTATTATATTTAACAGCGCTATTCATATTTATTTTTTATTAAATATTTATCATTCTTAAATTAAACAAAAAATATCAATGAAATAAAATCTGAATTTTCATTTTTAAAAAGATTACTTTAAACAAGCATTACATGATGTCAATGGTAATCTGTCCAAATGTAAAAGTATGGGAAATGAGCATGCACAATTATATATTCAATATCAGACAGTATACACATGCTGAAGTTTTATGCTTTAGGATAGTGGGTCTCATTTCCTAACTCAGATCATCCAGATTCATCAACAATAGAATAAGGGTCATAACAAATATACGTATCTTTCCAGTGAAGATTTTAACAGATTTATTAGAACAGCTGTATGCATTTATTAGTGAATGAGACCCAATGCTGAAGTCCTTTGAGATCATATAATACAGCTTACATGCTCGGTTTCCCTGATTACTCTGATATCCTCAGCATTTCGAGGTTTCCTGCGCATGCTCTTGTTCAGCTGCTGCAGAAGCCCCAGTGATTTTCTATCCGGCTGAGGAAGTGATGTAATGGTGCAGCCTTCTTTTTGAGCACAGGCCAGTAATACACATCTTCCACCGAGACTCCACACAGCACCGCAGGAGGGCTTCAAACAGCAGGATTCCCAGCACCGAGGCCCTCCCCCGTCCACTGCCAGTGGCCGCCAGCCCAGACCAATGACGCTGCTCCAGTGGATACCCAGTACACCACCCGTTACTGTGCACATGCTGGCCGAAACCCCTGAGAGGGACATGCAGTACATGGCAAAAACAATGGTTAACAAGGGCAAAATAGACCTGAGAAAAAGAAAAGATTGCTAAATATTTCTAAACTATGGCAATAGAGCATGAATGTTTTGGACTGTATGCTAATAATAATTTTTATTTTATGGCCAATAACCGATAAATGGCTGATTTAATACACTATTTTGTCTAAATAAATAAACAGAAATCTGATAGATTTCTAAATCTAGAAATGTGTTAAAAAAATGCCACAGGTGATTTCAGTTACTTCAACATTATAATGCACATTATTTAAAAAAATGCATTTTGCTATAACATTTAGTTGTTTTTAATCATTTTAAATTACTTAAAAATATTTAGCAAGTTCAATAAAATATTTATAAAAAAAAAATTAAATGCATGACAAACTAGTTAAAGGAAACCGAACCTTTCACACCTCCGCTAGGTATGAGACATAATCCTTATTAGTCTTTTTTTTTTTTAATCAGTCTTTATACTGGTAATAAAACGTTTACCAAGCCATATCGCTTCAATCCCAGTATACATTTACCCAACTATTATCAAAAGTATTTCTAAATAAATACAACAAAACATTTTCTTGCGACCTTACATGAAGTAATATGACAAAATGCATTATGAAGAAGAATTGGACCTGTTCTGCAGGTGCATTAGAGCTAACATTAGCGTCATGCTACATAAGGCAATTTATGAGATTAATAGTACACTTTTACTCAGAACTCACTTTAAACCACCATCGAGTGTTTGTAATAACTCCCTTTTGCGATCACGTGTACACTTTGGGGGGCCGCGGTACATTATAAAAGTAGCCCAAAAAAAATCGCAACCCGATTTTTAATTTTTCCCTTGACTGTATTTTCAAAATAGCCCAATTGTGCGGGAAAACCACGATCCTGGCAACACTGGTTAGCTGTACCCTTATCACATACGAGTATACATATCTCTCACACACTGTCGCTCTCTCTCTCTCCGCGTCTGCTTCACTTTTGTCGAGCCCGGCGCCTCATAAATCACATAATCCCTGCGTCCCAACGTGCATACTATCCACCCTATCTGCCCTAAATATTATTGAAAATTACTAATATCACATAGAATTTAGGATGGATAGTGTGCACATTGGGACGCAGGCAATTATAGATTACCAATGAATGATAGATACCTTCCGCGCTGCGATGACGGCAAGAAGTTGGGGTCAAACCTTATCAAACGATTAATTTGTATAAAAAAAATATATTAACGCGTTAAGATTTTTAGATTAATCGCATGCGTTAACACGTTAACAGCCCTAATATATATCTAATATAACTGAGCATTAGACGATGGCAAAGACAATCTTAAAATAAAATAAATAAAATATTTAATAATAAAAATAATAATATGTTTTTAAAATTTTTAGTGAGCATTAAATTACAACAAAAGTAAAAACAGAGGAATTAAGCATACACAACTAAATATATATTCAATACAGGTCATGATAAAATTAATGAACTCTCTAATATTGGCCAATACACTGGAAATAATATACAATTTATATGGTATAGAAATGGCTTTTAAATGGACAGATTACACACATAAACTCAACTGTGGAGCTCAGAACAATAGGCTATTGACAATACTTGCATGTAGACTTGCATTTAGCCCTGATACGATGGGAAATAATGCCTGCTCATGCCACCACAAGACAAGGCTGTTTATCATACAGGTCACACTAACACATTGTACTTTTCTGCACTGACAAGTTCCAGGAAGTCAGAGTCCAGTTAGACATCGATCCCCTTCCCCAATCCCTTCATAGACACTGTTTTGTCCATAAAGACTGTAACCATGACAACAGAGGGTTGCTTATTATGGGCTAGCATGTGAAACTTGAACTGCAAGACACAGCCCCACCCGTGCAGTTTTTCTCTGGGGTGGGGGACTGTGGGCCTGTTGTGTGATTTCCGCCTTTTGTGAAAAGGAACACAGAGTGTCCATTATGCTTCCCTCCAAATCAGTGCCATCACTCATGACCGCTACAAGTCACAAATAGCCTATATACTCATATAGACATTTGTCAAACATTCAACTAGTTGATTAATGATGCGGACTAGTGTTTTTTAGTTTTAATATTTTTAGGTGTTGTTTTAATGTCTTTCTATAACTGTTCGCATAATTCAGAGTTATTTCATACAGAGGTCACAGACTTCCAGGAAAAAAAAAAATGTACAGGACCTGCTTACCAGAGACTGCGCAGAGAAAACACAGATAGCTCAGGTACAGTGAGATAAACTGGGCGGGCAATTTCCACCTGTGCATCCTTGGCTCCGCATTGGGCATCTTCCAACTAAGCAAGAGGACCTTATGGAAAGAAAACAAAAACAAAGTCATACAGCCAATTTATCTGACCTATGTTAAACAAAAACTTGCTTGTAAAGTTACTTAGAATGTTTGTCATACCTTTCCCTAAAAATGTTACAGAAAGCCCGGTAATACAGGGAGGTAAATGATGTGAAATGGGAGCAGAGAGATAAAAAGTCGTCCACACAAACACCTCCTGAAGCCACAGCCGCATGGCACCATAGCACTGTGTAAATACAGGGATTTCTGTTACAAACTTTCATATTCAAATTAAAGTCTGTAATCTTATCTCGGTTATGTTTACAAAATCAACAGCCTACTATCTACTCAAGTGTCCTAATCGAATTCAAACTTTTGCATCATTATTTTGATTTACTGACAACCCAGTAATACACAATACCGAAATATAAAATAAAAGAACAATGTGGTAATGCAACATTTACAAAAAAATATATATATATTTTTAACAATTTAAATAAATAATAAAAAAAGTAATATTATATATATACATACATAAGTAAACACAGTACACAAACATATATTATGTAAACGAAAACTTTTATTTTGGATGTGATTAATTGCGATAAATAAATATACACACATACACAAAATACTTTAAAGTCAGGCTATGAAGATGTTAGCTTATATATTTGAGGAAGTGAAACTGCATTTGACTAAGTTTGGAGAAAAAAAAAGTCACATGAATGAAAAATTACATTCCCAAATAAAAAGATAAAAAGATTTTGTTTAAGATGCACTACATTAGAGTACAACATTCAGGTGAGAACTTCTAAAAAATGACAAACAGACAAAGGATGGTATTATAAGGACGCAAAGGAATAAATAGTTAAAGAGATTATGACTCAGAAATTATGATTTTGTCATTTAATCACCGGCATACTCTTCAAAACCTGTATTACTTTTAATCTCAAATGAAACACGGAAGGAGATGGTTGACAGAATGACACTTGCGATCATTTTTCATTTTCACGGCATTGTTTTACATTGAATGAAAGCGAAAGGTGACTGAAGCGGTCATGCTGCATTTTTGGTTTTCATAGAAGAAAGAAATTAACTATTTAACACATTAGACATTTTTCTACATTAATTTCTGTCGTTTATTCATTTCAAAGTAATATCAAGAGAGTTTAGATGTTATGATGGACAGACAGGTACATGACAGTTAAAGGTGACGCGTTGCAGTTAAGACAGAAACGGCTGTGTGAACAAGACAAGGACAGGTGTAAAGATCCGGCCTGGCAAACTGTCATCACAGGCCTTCTTTGCGCCAACACAAATACAGTACAACGCACTGAGTAAACGGATTCATTAGTGCTAAACCCCTCGGGGTTTATTTTTCCGTGCCCAGCTAGCAATGTCATTTAACTGAGCATGCGAGAAATTAAAGATTGACAAACAATTAATCATTTAAAGGATGATATTAATCACCTTCGCTCTTTAAATTATAACGAAAAATTGGCGTATCAGTTCTAAATCTAAATGAGATTTTAAATATACTGTCACCTGCAAGTGGGAAACGCTCACATTGCGCACAGCTGCAAACTGCATTTATAACCCCCCAAAAATGTCACATTTCGTCGACATTGTTTATTTTGCTGATTTTCATGCATGATTGGTTGAAGCTCGCGCGTATTTGCAGTTTTTGCTGATTAGCAGTGGTGAACAGGTTGCCAACAGCTGTTTAGTGTTGGTTACCACTGGATATGAAATAACTCACAAATGAGCGAACATCATCGCACTCTGTATTTATCGACATATTATTGACAACCAGCGTAAAACACTGTCACTCACCTGCTCAATGTCAGTCAGACTTCTGTAACGCAAAATGACATTAGACCCTTCCAGCAGCAGGACCTGTTTTCATGTCTATCTGGGTCATTAATCTCTCGCAATCATACCTTCACACGGAAACAGACCAGTGCTCACAGAGAAGCAGCGCATTTCCGCCCCGCACTCCGAGTTGTCATTTTGAAAGTTTAGTGTTCGAGCGCAAAACAGAACTAAAACTTTAAATGAAATTATGACTATACTAAGTTATCAATAGAGTTAGAGTTATAAAAGAGTTCTAATAACGCTATTTATTTTATAAATAAATAAAGATGCCACTCACAAATATGGCCGACAAACATTCTCCGAAACGTCACTTCCGATTTTAATTTCTTATGTCTAAAAACATATATGAAGCATAACAAAAACATATGGTTATAATATAGAAATGTTATAATATAGAAATGTATTAATCTGTAATGCCTAGAAAATACAATTTAATTTTTATACGTTTTTCAAGTAGAATTCATAGCTGCTAATTGTAATTGTGGCTTAATTATTATGAATAAATAAAATAATAATAAAAAAACACTTATTTTATTTTATTTTTAAAATGTTTGTTTTTAATCGTCATACTGCAGATGTCATTTCACCACACCAGAGAGCGCTGTCCTTCTTACTTGCTGGGTTTTAGCTCTAGCTCTTAACAGTCTCATATGGAACACTACACCACGGAAACACTGACTGAGGCCTGTTTTCCTCCATCTGTCTCTGTTTATTGTAAATACCAGAGGTTAAAAATGCAAGTTCATCTACATGCAGTCATGTGAAAAAGTTAAAACACCCTATTAAATTCCATGGTTTTCTGTATCAGGACATAATAATAAAATATCTGGCTCTTGGCAGGTCTTAAAATTTGTAAAATAAAACCTCATCACATTACATATCACACTGTATTATTATTTAATTAACAAAACTTAAGCCAAAATGAAAAAAAAGTGTGAGAAAGTTAGGACACCCTGATTCAATTGCCTGTTGATTCCACTTTTAGCAACAATAATTTGAATTAATCATTTTCTGCTTGACCTAATCCGTCTCTCACATCGTTCTGCAGGAATTTTGTCCCACTCTTCTTTACAACGTTGCTCCAGTTTATTGAGGTTTGAGGGCATTTGTTTATGCACAGCTTCAGTCTGGATGAGCTCTGGACTTTGACTGGACTATTGTAATCCCTTGATTCTTTTATTTTCAGCCATTCCATGCTGGGGGTTTTTTTTTTTTGGGGGGGGGGGGGGGGGGTCGTTGTGATCATCTGTTGCATGCCCCAACCTTGGCCAAGCTTTAGCTGTCAAATGGATGTCTTCACATTTGCCTAATACTTTGGGATACAGAGGAGTACATGGTCGACTCGGTGACAGTGAGGTGCCCAGGTCCTGTGTTTACAAACCAAGCCCAAAATCATCAGTCCTCCACCAGCATGTGTATCTTTTGGGATGAGGTGTTTGTGCTGATATGCTCTTTAGGTTTTCACCAAACGTGGCATTGTGCATTATGGCCAAACATCTTCACCTTGGTCTCATCTGTTCAAAGGACATTGTTCTAAACTGTGCTGCCATGCTTTTTTAGATAGAAGAGGCTTTTTTTCTGGAAAGCCTTCCAAACATGCGATACTTGACCCATATTTTTTTAAATTGTACTGTCATGACCTTCATTTAACATTTTAGCTGAGGCCTGTAGAGTCTGCGGTGTAGTTCTTGGGTTGTCTGCCATTTCTCTGAGCATTACACTGTCTTATCTTGGGGTGAATTTGCTGAGACGTCCACTCCTGGGAGGATTGGTGTCTGTTTTGAATGTCTTCCACTTGTGAATAGTCTACCTCACTGTAGAATTGTGGACTTCAAATTGTTTGGAAATGGCTATGTCACTCTGCCGAGATTGATGGCAGCAGCAATTGCTTATTTAAGATCACTGCTGATGTCTTAACTCCTTGGAAGACACAACTGTTAACACAACTGAAGGCTCCAGACCAGCTAACTGACAAAACTTCTGCTTTTATAGAGGTGCTCACACTTGCCAATGATCAGTTAAAGGCATTTGATTAGCATGCAGTGCTTGACTACTACTTTCCCTCTTAATTCCTATGCTAATAGTAAGGGTGTCCTAACTTTGCCAGAAATGTTTTTTCCATTTTGGCTTTACTTTTGTTAAATAAATAATGTCACGGTGCAATATGTAATGTTTTGTTGTTCGTCTTAGGTTTTATTTGTCAAATTGTAAGACCTGTCAAGGACCAGATATTTTTTTATGATGTCCTGATAACCATGGAATTCAAGAGGGTGTCCTAACTTTTTCACATATGTGACCCTGGACCACAAAACTAGTCATAAGGGTCAAAGGGTCTCAATCAGAGATTTATACATCTTATATATCATCTAAAAGCTGATATATCATCTGAAAGTTGAATAAGCTTTCCATTGATGTATGGTTTGTTAGGATAGGACAATATTTGGCTGAGATACAACTGAAACTGAAACATTTGAAAATCTGAATATTGGTGAAAAAAAATCGAAATATTGAGAAAATCGCCTTTAAAGTTGTCCAAATTAAGTTCTTGATTATTAATGGGCTTGAAGTTTTGATATATTTACGGTAGGAAATTTACAAAATTTCTTCATGGAACATGACCTTTACTTAATATCCTAATGATTTTTGGCATAAAAAAAAAATCGATAATTTTTAGCCATGTATTGTTGGCTATTGCTACAAATATACCTGTGTGACTTAAGACTGGTTTTGTGGTGCAGGGTCACATATACAGTAATAGAGTAAAGGTTTGGACTTTGGGCTGTGTGAAATTAGCTCTGTAGACAAATATAAATGGTCTCCATGTATGACAAAAATACAATACAAGAAAAAAAAAAAAGGAAAATAATTTTATAGGAATAAGCTGGAGCAGATAGCAAACAAAAAAATGTGCTCTCATGAACTGACTGAGAGAATGCCAACAATGTGTAATCTAGGCAAAGGGTGGCTTTTGAAAACCGTGGATGGTTTTGATACATTTTGCACACTGCATAATTCACAAATTTCACATGTTATTTCATAGTTTGAAGGACTGAGTAGGTGTGCCCAAATAGAGTATTTGCATATAGTTCTTTCAAGCATAGCTAAATGAACATATCCTGGAAGTATAAACAGGAAGCTGACAGAATGCTGCATGTCCCGAGGAAACATCTGGGGCAGTAGACATGAATGAGTTGGGGTGGGGAGGGGTTATCAGTGATGTCATGTCTGTCCGTAAGGACCAAAAGACTGTCACTGTTTGCTTGCTTCAAGGGATCTACAGCCCTTTGGTATCTGGACGCTTTGAAGAACTGATACAGCATCATCAAGGTCAGAGGTCAAAGCAGGGCTCTATATCAATGACATCAAAACAGCCCTTAAGCCATCTCTGTGTTCAACAGTACAAGTTTCTCAAGTCAATTGATCCGTTTCACCACTTGAAGCCTAAATACCCCTCTGTCTCTTGTGACATGATGACCTCAGATCAGCTAGGGAGAAAATAGGCTTTGTTCTTGTGTAGATATATTATGCATACTTTGCGTTGGCCATACAGCTCATGTGTGAAATGCTGGTGGTCAGTTGTTGCAGCAGGATATTTACATATGACTGTGAAAGGAACAGAGCAGGAGATTTGAAAGCATGTCCGGTGGCAGGGCTGGGTATTGTATTTGAGCAGTGAATCTTACTATAACAATGACTTTGGGAAAGCAGGTTTTTCCTGATGACATAATTGTTAAACAATAGTTCACACCAAAATGAAAATTCTGTTTATTCATTTACTCACCCTGATATTAAGAAAACTGCTTCTGGAACTGAGGCAATGAGTAAAGATGGGAAATTGCAAATTAAGTACTTACAGGACATCCTGGGTCAGTGGAGTGCGAGTGACTGCCACTGAGACGAATGGGAATGCTATTGGATAGCTTTCTCAATTTTTTTTATTACATGAAAAACAGGTGGGTAAATATGATGTATTTATTCTAATGAAACAATTTTAGCCCAGACGATGTGTCACCAGCCTGCCTAAAAACCTGTGCCGACCAGCTGGCCCCCATCTTCACAGAGATCTTCAACAGATCACTGGAGCTGTACGAAGTCCCCTCATGTTTAAACGCTCCACCATCATCCCTGTCACAAGGAAACCCAAAATTACTGGACTTAATAACTACAGACCTGTGGCTCTGGCCATGAAATCATTTGAAAGACTGGTTTTGGCTTATCTAAAGAACATCACTGGACCGTTACTGGATCCCCTGCAGTTTGCCTACAGAGCAAACAGGTCTGCGGATGATGCAGTCAACATGGAGCTGCACTTCATCCTGCAGCATCTGGACAGACCAGGGACTTATGTGAGGATCTTGTTCGTAGACTTCAGCCCCGCTTTTAACACCATCATCCCGGACACCCTTCAGAATAAACTGACACGGCTCTCCGTCCCCACCTCCATCTGTCAGTGGATCAACAGCTTCCTGACAGACAGGCAGCAGTTAGCGAGGCTGGGAAAATTCACATCCAGCACCCGCACAATCAGCACTAGAGCTCCTCAGGGCTGCGTTCTCTCCCCACTGCTCTTCTCCCTCTACACCAACGACTGCACATCTAAAGACCCCTCTGTCAAGCTCTTGAAGTTTGCAGATGACACCACACTGATCGGCCTCATCCAGGACGGTGACAAGTCTGCTTACAGACAGGAGGTTGAGCAGCTGGCTGTCTGGTGCAGTCTTAACAACCTGGAGCTCAACATGCTCAAAACTGTGGAGATGATCGTGGACTTCAGGAGAAACCCCCCTGCTCTCCCCCCACTCACCATCATGAACAGCACTGTGACTGCAGTGGAGTCATTCAGATTCCTGGGCACCACCATCTCTCAGGACCTGAAGTGGGACAATCACATGAAGTCCATTGTGAAAAAGGCCCAGCAGAGGTTGTACTTCCTTCACCAGCTGAGGAAGTTCAACCTGCCACAGGAGCTGCTGAAACAATTCTACTCCGCCATCATTGAATCCATCCTCTGCACTTCAATAACGGTCTGGTTCAGCTCAGCTACCAAATCTGACCTCAGAAGAAGTAGCAGTAGTCTGGACTGCTGAGCGAATCATTGGTACAACCCTCCCCACTCTCCAAGAACTGTACTTATCCAGAGTGAGCAAAAGAGCCGGTAAAATCACTCTGGACCCCTCAAATCCAGCACACTCCCTGTTTGGACTGTTACCGTCTGGTCGACGTTACAGAGCTCTGAGAACCAGAACGACCAGACACAGGAACAGTTTCTTCCCTCAAGCAATCCATCTCATGAACACTTGTCAATAAAACGTGGAACACACAACTTTATTATACATTATTTACTTCACCACATACTTATTTTTTTATTTCAAATTTGCACATATCAGACCTGTACACACACAATTGTCTATTATATATTGTGTTTTTGCTATTTTGTACATTGCCTATTTGTATATTATTCTTTTATTATCTGTGTCCTGTCCTGTTGCTGTCTCTCTATTGCACTATAGAGCTTCTGTCACTAAAACAAATTCCTCGTATGTGTAAACATACCTGGCCAATAAAGCTCATTCTGATTCTGTTTCTGATTCTGATTTTAGGATACAAAAGTGTGAAAAGTCAAAACTTGACATACTAAAATTTGAAGATTTTAAATGTGATGTATAATATAGATTATGCAGAATACATTTTTATGAGATTGCTGTGATGGTGGATGGGTAATTCTTTGGTTGTACCATGACTAGACTGAAATAATTCAATTGCAATTTCAATTCAATCAGGACTAGAACAATTTATCTGTAACCTTTTTAACTGTTAATCTGTTTAACTTTTGAAGCTAGTCCTATAACACTGCTTTGATTAATATAGCAAAAAAATGTATCCCTCCTTTTACTATGCGGCATAATCGTTCAAGAGTCTTCCCACAAACTCTTTATCAATAGTGTGCTTATAGCAGCTGCTCTTGAAAACCTGATGGTAATGAACTGCAGAAACAGTATATTGGCTAGACTGACATGAATTAGTTCCATTCTTAAGTCACTCAAATATATTTACTGCTTATATAACCGGATGGTATTTAAAGCATTTGGCTGATATTGTGAAATCAGATCACATGAATATAGCAGGGACATCATACATGATTAACTTGGACACTTATAGTAAATAATTTTATATGAGACTTACATATAATTATCCTGTACTTAAACATGCAAGTGTCCAGTAATAATCATTAATGTTCTCGAATTTGATGTCCAACCATTTCTGAATCATTTATGGAATTTAGGCACATACAGCGTTTCAAGATAGCAGACGGGTTGGGCTGATTTGTTTGTCTTTGTGTTTGGGTTGGGTGGTGGACATGGATTGCTGGATGAGGTAATAAAGTACAATTCAACATGACACAGCCCGAGGTGTATATTACTGGAGGAGCTGATGCATTCAACTTTAACTGGCTCTGTAGCTTCAGGGACTTGACATTTAATGTGAAAATATGCCACATTACGGGTTTCAACCTCACATAATACACTACCTGAGCTTATCAGTAATGTAACAGCAATGTGCCACACACTCAATGATTAAAAACACAAATAAGACAAGCATAAAACATGAATGGACATGTATTCATATAAATGGCTGTGACAGTAAACAAATGTGAGTAAACAAAATAGAGAAAGCCTCCGTTTAGATTATGCATAACTACTTTGAATAATAAAAGTTTGTTTATGTGCATCTGTGTGTGTTTAAGAGCAACAGAAAGCTGCCATGTGTCACATGATACACAGGTGTGGTATTACAGCAGAAGGGAATTGTGGGTGGGACTCTGCCAGACAGCAAAAGGACACCTTGTTTCGAAAAACAGAGCACTGTTTTAAAGATCACTCTTCAGTAAATGGATGGATGCAGATTATGTTGGCATGCTAAAACTTGTTGAGGTTATAAAACAAGAAAAAATGATCTCAAACAGTCTTTCAACATTGGCTACTCATAAAAAAATCCTTCAGCTGGGAGGTAAACCTTTGTTTGTCCTCGTAAAAAGCCATTCGGGTTTAAAGCCACAATCACGTGGAATGCCTTATTTTAGATTTTTAGGTTTTGTAACTCGTGCTCTTACATAATTTTGGTCAAAAATGACAAAAAATTACTGTTATCACCAAATCTGGGATTTAATCTTTTTGTCGGCGGTTTCAATTAACAGGTTTTTTGTTTCTTTTTGGAACTGATTAGTCGCAGGCCTCATTGATCTGACCTTATGCACCTCAGTTTTTGAGTGAAAAAACAAACAAACATTATTTGTGGATAATTTTGGCACTATTCACACAAAAATGAATCTCAGATCAGGTCTACAATCAATCAGAAAGAAATACAAAACCTGCGCTAACTGACAGAAAACAAACCGATAAAAAGACTGAATCCAATATTTGGTAGTATATATTTAGTAATATAGCCTAATGAGAGATTTACAAGCAATTTTTTGTAGATCGGTCGTTTTTGACCAGGAACACAACAAGTGTAACAAGATGAGAAAAAGATAAAAAATCATCCATTTTTGGGTAAGATGTTATACCTTACAAAAAGTCTGCAAGTTTTTGTCCAATTTCATAACATTAACTAGCACTTTCAAGAAAAAGAAAATCCTCTCCAGGTCAAAATGACTGAAAGATGACATGAGGATTAAATTGAAAAATAAATACAATTTTTAAAAAATATATATTAATGTTTTCCCCCTACTTGTTTACGGGACTGCTGGAAACATATCACACCTATCACAGTCAAGTAAAACTGGAAAACTGAAAGTGAATAAAGTGTTTCGACAGCTGAACTTTAAGTGTGAATGAGTGAGAGTGTTCAACGGATAGCTTGGAAATTTGCATACGCCATATTTGTGGTACAAGTAATGTTTTTTTGCAATGCGATTTGTGTGACCTCAAGTGAATGTGGAGAAGGTTATGTAGACAGAAGAAAAAGTAAGTATGCTGGAGGTGTGTATGTGCGTTTGAGGAATGAGCGTGTCCTGGGCGTGGTGAATGTCTCTCAGTTGCGCTGGCACATTCTTCGGCGGCCGCACCCTATCTCACACCCTCCCTTACCTGAGTTACCCGAGTTGCTAAGTTCAGTCAGATACAGAAATGCTTAAATGTTCAGAATCAATCTCGCAAGAAAGGGGACATGAAACTTGCCTCACACAAATAAACAGCAAAAAATCTTCACAGAATTCTAAGAAAACTTCCCCACACCAGTAAAGACGAAAGTCTAGTAAAATACGGATGTCTTTAAAAAAATCCTCTGACTTACTCCACCCCTCACCATGCATATGTTATTGTGCTCTTTTACAAATTGCAATAAAGTAACCAATAATCATTATAGCCTCATAAAGTATGTAGTGTATTGCTCTTGGGATGTCTTGACACTATAGAGCTGGCATAAAAAATTGTCCTTTGGTCTCACTTAAAAATTAATTTGCAACTAAAATATATTAACCTGAAGAAATGTTGATATATCCATCAATTAAAATGGGTGAACTTTACAGTCAGAAAATGTGATTCCTTTCATGTATATAACTTTGATTATTTTTATATTATCTTGAATAATTCACTGAGCAAGGCAGAGTATCAAAATGTTTGATCCATTTTGCTTTTTGCTTAAAATGGAGTGTGGATCCTGCTTTTTTATTAGAATTTTTGATATTTGAAATTTTAAATTAATAACAGTAATAATGTACTAGTAAGAGTGTTGACAGTTTTACTGTTAATTTAACCACTGGTGCTCAAATTCAGGTGGTGTATATTAAATAATGTGCTTGTAAAAGAATATGTGCAGCTATTTGTACGTTTTCAATGGTTTAATCCCTTTAATCTGTTGTTCACTATACAAAATCATTGTACAAATATTGACAATTTAAGACCTACAGTACCCTATATGTAAGTCGCATTATGTAAGTGAAAATAATAAACGAATATACTGATTCTCTTCGAGTTCACATCCTGAATTTAACAGCTAAAGAACATAAGGGTTCTCACATAACCTAAGGAAAAAACCTATAAAAAGTATTTTAAATAAAATATAATGTACACTATAAAATCTAAATGTATATATAGTGTAAATACAAAATATTTAATAATATTAAATATCATATATTATGGAAAAAGAAGAGGGGAAATTACTGTGTATTTGATTCAAGGAAAAATCCTGTGACAAAAAACACTAACTTTTAATATGATTTTAAGATGGCTCTCGTTTTTTATACATGTGCACAGCAACTTGATGTGATCTTTAGAGGCACGTTATTCTACAGAAATAGAGTTTTAAATCATGAACAATTAATGAATCATTTATCTTCTATGCCATCTGTACCACCAGACATACAAAAAACTCAGCAGTGTGATCATGAACTGGGTGCGCCTTTGTCCTATGAGTAACAATCCACCATCTGTCTGTCTGCTCGTTATGGAAAGAGGAAGAGCAGGGTGAGCTGGGATATGGAGTGCGCTCGTGGAACTCCAAGGAGCATATTTGTTCGTGTTTTGCCGGTTATGCAAATAGTTAAACTGTAACAAAGCCTGCTGTAAAAACCCTATTCGGTTTTATAAGTATTGTATTCGGCTTTATAGTTGACGGTATTGTTGTAACTGTCTCCTGTAGATGAGCGGTGACGCCGGCGATGGTTGGGAGGAGTTTCACAACTGAAATTCAAAGTGTTGAGCTGTTCATTGCGAACGGAGTGCTGTGTAATCTTAATGGGGCTGAGACGGTCGGCGGGCAGGACTCGGCCGAACGCGAACAGGTTTCGCCAGGGCTGGTTTTCGCCTTCAAGCTGAATAGTTTTGGGTGGGGTTTCACCGACACCAGGAATGTACCGCGGATGCGTTCGCTGAACAGGGGGTGAAAAATAGGCGACTTTGTCGGAACGGAAAAAGTTTCTTTACCGGCGACTGCAAGTAACTCCAAACGTAAAGGTAAGAAAAACCCAGTAGTCTCAACTTTCAAAAATACGAGTCACGCAGTGTGAACGAGCAGATTAACGTTGACAGTGCAGAGACTCTCTACGAGCCTGAGCTGAAAGCTATTTTTATTTTTAAACGTTGTTTGCACATTAATCTGATAAGAGATTCGCAACTGTGTACACTCTATACTACAGCAGCCCATTTGAGAGACTTTTGAAGAAAACATTAAAACAATTGAGAATTATATAACTTGTTTGAACAATCGTTTTGAAGATGGAGTGAAGCTTTGACAGCAGTGTGAAAATTCTGGCAGTTTTTTTTCATAAACTTTCTTAAATCTATGAATTATACGTATTTTATTAGAGTTTACGTCTACTATTGATCTTTGAAATGTGATGGTTCAGTGTCTTGTGTGCACAGAATTGTTCCTTTGTTATCAAGTAGGACTTTGGTTAGGGATTGGTTCAGGATGTCCTCTCCTCACAGTGCCATCATGGTCTTCGAACATTGCACAACTCTAAATATTAAATTATCTATCCATGTAAATCCAAGTACTTGCACCGATTCTTTTTGTGGGTGAGGCCCAGGTGAACCACACCATGAACAGACATGTGCGTTCGGTCATATTTCATAATTTTCTACATATGGTTGAGCTTGAGTTATGATAAGACTTTGCACTTGTTGAAACATGAAGCTCTTTTTTTATGGAAATTACTAAGAGGGTGTTGTTAGTAATTGATCAGTGGCAGAAATGAGAGTTTGGGTAAATCTAGCATGATTTACATGTAGGCCTGAGATAAAAATATCTGAAACCTGTTGGTGGTCTTTAGATCGATAAACGCTAGATTCAGTGTCCCAATAGTGTTGGATATGAATTGATCAAATGTATGTAGAGTTATGTACAGCATGTCAGGATTAAGGCAGCACCAATATTATGGCTGATACCAATAAACTTATAATTATTTCTATATTATGGCCAATAACTGAAAAAAATGTCTGCAATTTAAATTCTACTGTATTTTGTCCAATACCCCCCACCCCACACACACACACAATAAAATCTGTATTTTTTTAAAAAGATTTATTTATGTGATTTTTATGCCTGTAATTGGACAGGACAGGGTAGAGTAGACAGGGAAGCTTTTTTTGGCCGAAGAGAGAGGGGAGCGGGATCAGCAAAGGACCACGACCCGGGATTCGAACTCGGGTCACCGTGAGCACAGTTGCACTGTCTGTTGGCGCTCTAACCGCAAAGCTATTGGCGCCAACAAAATCAGTCATTTTACAAGCTAAAATTCAAATTTAATTCAGGCATAACAACATTATTATATTCAATATGAAAAATGGATACATTGAGATTACATTTAACAGCGTTATTACATTTTTAGTATTTCCAAAATATTAATATACATGAGGATTAGGTGATGGCAAAGTTAATCTTAAGGTAAAAATGGAGGAAATGAGTATTCACAGTTAAATATATAGGCCTACAACAGTGGCCGATACCAATAAATTTAGAAACAAAATAAAACAAAAAAAACTATAATGTTAGCAAATAACCAACATTACATAATATATTAAGTCAGTGTCCAAATAAAGATGTTCATATAAATTCAGTATTTCTGAATTATCCTTTATTCTGCCTGTGAATATCACATAAAAATGGTCACAGCTGTAAATGTAATAGAAATTCACAATGAGCCAAATATTCATCAGAGTCAGGGGTTCATTTAAAAAAAAATTTGGTCATGCAAAAATCTCTTTGTGTTTGCTGAAAATGATTAAGACTATTGCAGAAAGTAAGCTACCGAAACACTGACTACCTGTTATATGTCAGTCTCACTGCCTATTGTTAAGGTTATCTCAGGAATGCAAAGCATTTTCTGCCTAGGTAATTTTTCGTTATGTTCTTCAATTAAAAAAAAGAATATGTACATGAATGATGTCTATGCAGACATATATATGAAAACATATCTTGAAAAGTAAAATTGATTTATATGACTATTGGCACTTGCAGTGTAGACCCGCAGGTATAAAGTTTCTGTGCCCTGGCTTACTGTAATTTCCTAACATGATTCTCTTGGGGTTTTTTCACATTTTGCCATCCATTTGCGAAATCAATACAAATAAGTTTGAATTAAAATTATCGGTCAATCATTGTAGTAATAGATTTTTATAAAGATTAAAGGCTTAAATAAAATTCAGTCTTAATAAATGGTGACATTAACAGTGAAGTAGTACATTGTCTGGTAATCTTGGTTGAATCCACTCCAACACGATTTACTGGTCTGGGTGTCAACTCTCATAAAGAAACATGCTGACAGCGCAGGTTTCAGATTAAATGAGAAAACTGATAATAATCAAGGCTAGTCATGAGAAGACGCTAATAATAATAATATTATTATATATATATATATATATATATATATATATATATATATATATATATACACACACACACATACACACACACACACACACAGAGGTGGACAAAGTACACAACTCCATTACTTGAGTGAAAGTACAGATACTGCTTTTCAAATATTACTCCATTACAAGTAATAGTTGTTAAGACAGATTTTTACTTAAGTAAAAGTACAGAAGTACTTGCTTTTAAAAGTACTTAAGTACCAAAAGTAAATTTCCTTTTTTATGTCAATGCACTGTTTTATTATTGTTGTATATAATACTTGCAATACCTCTGAAGCAACTTCCAATACATTACACCTACTGAATGCACTGGCTAGCTTGTAGTATCTCTGGAATAAAGAGCTTTTAGAATTTTAAAAAGCAATGGGGAAAAAACAAAACAACAACAACAAAAAAATATTATTTAACACCCCTACCCTCCCCCACAAAAGCAGGATGGTAGTGATCTCACACAGCTCTGACAGCATGTCTGCACACATCTATGTGTAGCCATTCATCCACATTTGAACAGAGTGGACAGTGAAATCCTGTAAATACAGAGTGATAAGGAAGAAAAAAAAAAAAATCAAACCTGCTTTAAAACCCAGCAACACAACTGTAGCTGTGTAACTTTACAACAGCAACACTGCTTTAACAAAAAAGCAAAACTTATTTGACATCAAAACAAAAATTTAAAAAATGCTGTCTAATCACTCTCGCTGTATTTTGATGTCACACACAGAACGGTCTGTGCAGTGCTGCTTCAAGTCCAACACCTGTGTTTTATTAGGAGTTCACTACAGCTCTTCTGTGGCTTTATAGGTAATATTTTCACACACAATTTAGCAAAATCAGACAATATTGTGTCTAATATATACCACATTATTAACTTTTTATTATTAAATTGTTTTAAATAAATATCACATTTGCAACTGGTCAGTGTTCACAAAAATGCTGGGAAATGCTGGGAAATTCATGTAGCCCTACAAGAGTGATTACTGATAAACTGTCTGAAAAAAAAAGAAAGTCACGTTTTGGAGAAAAAAAAATTAAAATCACCCACTGACTTTCAAAGCAGCTACATAGTAATGACTTTCTACTTCAAGGACCTTGATAGAAATGTAATAGAGTGAAAAGTGCAATATTTGTCTTTCAAATGTAGTGAAGTTAAAGTCATAAGTTTCCAGAAAAAAATAATACTCAAGTACAGATACTCAAAAAGTGTACTTAAGTACAATACTCAAGTAAATGTACCTCTGTGTGTTATATATATATATATATATATATATATATACACACACACATATATACACACACACACACACACACATATATACATACACACACATACAATTCCATAACATTTCTGTTAGTGAATGTTCATGTTATGAATCAGCCACAGCATGTCTTAGTTAATTTACGATCTGCTCAAAGTTTGATTCTATCGTGCATGTAAGTCTCTTTCAAAAACACTCCCTTCTTTGATTCAGTCACATGTTTCTAGAGTTTTTCCCTTTCGGTTGATGTCTTTTCGCTTCCCCTCTTGCCCACAATGAGTCATTCGCCAACAGGCTGTTGCCATGGTGATGTCTAAAATACAAACAAATGTACACAAGAGCCCACAACCTACAAAAACCTTCATACTGGGGCCTAACCTTGCTTAGGGGTCATGTTTTGGAAGATCACAGAACAGCTAGGAATTTCATATGTACACAATGAGTCAAGCAGCTAGTTTTTCAGCAGGTCGATCTATACTAGCATGCAGTAGAATGTTTTTTGGGGTCATAATATTTCATAATACACTTGTTGACTCACTGGTGATTTAACATCTGTGTTATGCAACATGTAATATGCAAATTTAAAACACTGGCTTGGCATGCAGAATTTGCTTCCTGGATCTTTTGTACGGTAATTATAAAAAAAATAAAAAAAAATTAGTCCAAAAGACAGTGCTCTATTTTATATTTTTTATTGTATTCTGGTATTAAAAGGCTTTTTTTGTTGTTGTTGTTTTGTTCTAACAAAAAATAGCTAACAACAAACATGCTTGTGCTAAAATTTAAACACTTTCTGGAAGAATTATTATTGGTAAAAACAATGGGGGAAAAAAGTAATATCTAAATTTGGAAACACTTTAGCATAGGGACCAATTCTCGCTATTAACAAGTTAATTATTAGCATGGCTGTTATTAACATATTGGCTGTTTATTAGTACTTATAAAGTACATATTCGGCATGACAATATTCTACATCCCTAATCCTACCAAACACCTAAACTTAACAACTACTAACTATTAATAAGCATCAAATTAGTAGTTTATTGAGGCAAAAGTCATAGTTAATATTTCATTGTTCATTGTTAAGTCATTGTAAATGAGAATTAGACCTTAAAATAAAATGTGACCATAAATTTTAGTTTACATATGCGGTTTAGATCATTTCATACGCTTATTTATTGAAATATTTTGTTTTTCAGGTTGTTTTCCCTGTTCTACCATGGCCCGCCGCTCACAAAGTTCTTCATTGGGCGACAACCCCCTGGATCCCAATTACTTGTGTCCGCATTACCGAGAAGAGTATCGCATGGCTATTGATGCCCTGGTGGAGGAGGATGTTGAGGGCTATTACAAGTTTTTACAAAGTGCTAATGTAGTTGACTTTTTATCAAGGTCAGAGATTGAACATATTAAAAGCAATCTGCACTCACCACAGAGTGCCGGAAATGTACCAGAACTGCCATATCGAGAAATAGATCAGGATGGGTCCTCTGACACGTACTGGCCAATGCATTCTGACTTGGATGCACCAGGACTAGAACTTGGCTGGCCTCTGCAGCAACATAGTTTTGTGGGGCCCACAGAGGTCACAATGTTGGTAAACCCTGCTGACCCTGAGCAGCCCAGCATTAAGGAGCAGGCCCGGCGACTCATCAAAAATGCTCATCAGGTAAGTGCTTGATGTCAGGCTGAAATCAAGAATATGAAAGGTCCACTCAGTAATCATTTTCATCAGTACAAATATTTTACTTTAACATCTTATTTTAGATATGTTTAACAATGTACACTTACATGAAATTAAGATATGACCAGCCAAATTCTACTCATTTTATGTCAGTGGCCCCTGTTATTGCTCATGGAATAAACAAATAGGGCATTTATGCAATGGCTTTAATAAATGAAAGCGAGAGTGAGGGTACTGTACATCAGTACTGATAGTGATAGTACAAAGTCCAATACAACTGTGATATTGGTCACTGCAAAATAAACAAAAGTTACGGATCATTTTTGTGCCATAATTGCATGTTATGTAAAATCTTAACTGCTAATTTCATGTTTATTTCCTCTTTCTCACAGGTAATTGCAGTGGTGATGGATATTTTCACAGATGTTGATATATTCTCTGATCTTTTGGACGCTACAGCACGTCACGTGCCTGTCTACATTCTGCTGGATGAACAAAATGCCCATCATTTTGTTAACATGGTGGCAAGCTGTAAAGTTAATCTGGACATGATCCATGTAAGTTAAATTTACTTCAACTAGCCTAAGTTTGTATTTTAAGAAAATGCAGGCTTAATGGTGACTTCACTGGTTACAGATGATGCGGGTACGGACAGTGGCAGGCATTACCTATTTCTGCCGCACAGGAAAATCATTTAAAGGTCAAGTGATGGACCGTTTTCTTCTGACAGACTGCAGAGCAGTGATCAGTGGAAATTATAGGTGAGTTCCGTGGCAGATAAGAATTCAACTCTAATGCATGCCCAGTTGAATATGACAAAGATGACACCTGAACATATATATTTTTTCTCTTTCTACAGCTTTATGTGGTCTTTTGAGAAGATCCACCGCTGCATTGCCCATTTGTTCCTTGGAGAACTAGTTGCCACATTTGATGAGGAGTTTCGGATCTTGTTTGCTCAGTCTCAGCCTCTTGTTGTTGAAAATGCCCTTGTACCTATGCCACAAGACAATACAAGTAGTTACCTTGGCAATCAGTATGGCTTAAAAAGGACTCAGTCACAAAGGAATCCCAGAGGATATCTTCGTCAGCCTGAACTTACTGCTTACCCATTTGGGGATCGTCTTGAATCCATACTACCTTTTCGAAGGGAGGACCCATTTCGCCATACACTTGAAACAGGTGCTGGTCCTTTGCAGGTCACAAAATATGCAACACAGCAGTTCAGGATGCAACAGTCATTCTTGGATCCAGGACGCTCAATGTTAGCCTCCAAACAGCTGGAAATGAATGCCTTTAAGAGGCATAGCTATGCCGAGGGCACCCATGAGACCTACGCCTCCTCCCGGCAGTATATGAAACAGCGTGTAATGAACAACTTGGAGGAGATGGAATCGCATTACCAGCAAGAACAACATTACTATCATAGCGAGGGCATGGGACCGGATTCTGAGCGTGGGCACCATGACCGCCTTAACTATGGCATGTACCAGACAGAGCAACACTCTGATTCTTCATATCATCCTGAACTTGAAGCACCGGGAAATCTGAATGTTTTGTCCACTGACGACCTCAAAAGTGATTCAGAAAAACATTACAACTCAGGAGGGGGACGCTATGGTCCACAAACCCACAAGAGGCCTGCTACGGGCCACACATATGCCTGTCAGAGTTCGCCAACTCAGCCACATCCTCCTGACCACAAGCAGTTGTTCTCCACTGGAGAGCAGGTACAGCAGTCCCAGGACCCCAGTGTAAAGCAGGGATTGCGGAGCTGGAGAATCAACTCTTATCTTAGCACTTGTGAAGATGCAGGAGAGGAGGGCCTGCATCAGCCAATGGGTCCAGATGCCTTCGATGAGCCACATCAACAACCTGACAGCAGACTTTATGGCTCAGAGGGACCAGGCCTTCATTTAAGAGAGCGTCCAAACATCCCAACTAAGCCAAACCTTGATTTGCGGCCACGCTATGGTAAACCCATCATACAAGATAGGAATCAAGTGAAAGACATTAGCTCTGACCTGGGTCCCACAAGTACTGACACATTAAAGCCAGCCATTTCAGCATCATCACTAGCATCTTCAACAGATAATGAAAAGGAGCCAGAACCGAGGGAACAAAGGGAACCAAGGGAAATCAGCATTACCAAGCATGAGTCTTTCCGATCTCGAATTAACCCAATGCTGCAAAGGAGCTCAAGACTAAGGTCTTCTTTAATCTTCAGCTCCTCAAAGCTGGAGCAACACAGCTCCTTGCAAGCTAAATCTGGTGGGGAGTTACAAGAGGAGAAAGATGAGAGTGAGCCTGTTCGATACTCATCTATTGTGGCAGAGATTCTGGAGAAGAGGAGGTCACTATCAAGAGAGCCGTTTGACTGGAATAAGCATAAAAAAGCAGAAGAAAATAAGATTAAAAATGCATCAACAGGAGATTTGACTACCATCACAGATGCCAAAGAGGAGCCTATCAAAGAAAAGGAGAAACCTGAGAAACCTGACAACCCTAAACCTGAGGACAATAAAGTTACACAGCCAACAGAGCCTTCAAGACCTCAGCAAACAACTTCTTCCCTAAACATGAATGATCCAGCAAGCAGACTTCAGTACTTCAAAGATTTCGAAGAAAAGAGAAAGAGCTCAAAATTAGAGTTCGATTTGGGCACTAAAAGTCGAGAAACAGCCATGAAAAAGCTCACTGATACAGCAAACACAGTTCCAAATGTGCCTGTCACTTCAGCGGAGTCCTCTTTAAAGACACAAGAGTCAACGATTACACTAACAGATCCTGTACCACAGCGCTTGGTGATTGTAACAAAACCATCTGAAATCTGTGTGGACAGGCCACTCACGAACAGCAAAACTCTGACGGAGAGCACAGCTGATGTAGCAAAGAAAGAGCCAGCTAAGGAACCAACAAAGTCACTTCGACCTTTCCCATCACCCAAGTTCTTAAAACCATTCAGAGCCTCTCAATCTTCTCATCGTCGTATCTCGTGCGGCGAGGAGATTCTTACGGACGCAACAGATGCTGAAAAGAGTGAGCTTAAGAAGTCTCGCAGCTTCAGCTCATCGGGAATCACCCATGCAGAGTCTAAAGAAAGCCTGAGCTCCCTAAACCTAGGGAACTCTGATGGCAAAGATACAAAGGCCCTTGATTTCCTCAAGAAACAAACACAGAGATTAAAGGGTTTCCTTGGGACAAAGGGAGAAAAGAAGCACTCAGGAGTTTCCAACTCTCAAGAGGACAAGTCAATGAAAACAGTCCCTGAGATGCAAGAGGAGCCCTCAGACAAAGAGAAACCATCTGAATCCATTTCACCTTCAACCATAGTAGAGAACAACAAACCCAATGTTAAACCAACTCCATCACGCTATCAGTCCTCTACCTCAAATGTGATATTTAGCAGCAACCTCAGGGATGATACCAAGGTGATCCTAGAGCAAATATCTGCAAATAGCCAGAAAAATAGACAGCAGACTGAAGAGTCTGGGAAAGTCGAGGGGGGCAAGGAAGAAGAAGTTTCCAATTCATCCTTCCAATTTCAAAACCGGAACCGGTTCAGCCGAACTCCAGTCAACCCACAGGAGAGGGACAATCTGCTGAAGAGAATAGAGAGCATGCGCAAAGAAAAGAAAGTCTACAGTCGTTTTGAGGTACTTTATCGTAACCGAGAAGAGTGTTGCTGGGACCAGGGAAATGTAGAGAAGGCAGAGCAAAGTCTGATTAGATCAATCACATGAGATCCTTGTACAATATTTGTTGTGAATGTATATTTTATTTCTGCTTATATCTTATATATGAAGTATATAATTTCTGAGCACAGCACTTAAAGGTGCAATAGGTGATTGTCTTCAGAAACATTTTTTGTTGTTCTGGTTGAAAGTCTCTTCAAATCCCAATAGCAATCATTAAGTTATGTGGTCTAAATGCATTTATATGTAGTAATATATTCTGTGGAAGGCGTAGGACCAAGAAATGTTTGTCCAATCAAAACACGTTTAACACGTTAATTGGAAGACAAACATCAATAACCCGATCTTCCTTCCTGGTATTGTAATACTTTTACTAACTGTACTATAAAGTTTTCTCACCGGTTATGGCACATGATGTAGCCCAGCACGGTTCCCAATTCCAGTCCTTGCGCCCCCCGCTCTGCATATTTCGCATGTCTCACTTAGTTAACACACCCGATTCAGGCAGAACAGAGCTATGTGCATGAACTGTGTTCCGATTGACATGCTCCCTACTCCCTGAGCAGGGGAAATCTGTTGAAATTTACTTCACTTCGGAACATTCATTACTAGACAAGTGTGAAGTGTGACATAACATACCTCTGTAAATAAATACTATTTAAATTAATGTCTTGCACACTTTAATGCACTTTATATGGAACATATACGCTCGCGTCGAACTGCAATCATGGCAGAATATCCGGTGATGTCCACTTCGCAGGGCACTTACGGTCGAATAGAACAAACGTGGCAAGTGATAAGAGATACATATGAAATGTTCAGAGCATGGGCTGCAAGGACTGGAATTGGGAACCACTGATGTAGGCTATTGTAGTAATGTTGCCTCTGGCATTCTGGTCTGTGAGCGTATATGCATTACGGGGGGCGTGGCTTTGGACGGCAATTGCAGGGAGGATGGGACATTCGCTTTCAGTGCTATCAGGCTAAAGTTCGCATTTTCCAAGATCTCCTACTGCACCTTTAAAGTAGCATTTAATTTCTAGGAATATTTATTGACAGATAATATTTTTCCTTTTACGTATTTATTATTTGACTTTACGCTCTTTTGTAGTATGCCTAGAATTTAAGAATATACTTTTTTTTTTCAACAGTAAATTTCAGCAATAATTCAGTGTTGTTATATGCCATGAAATTTAAATATGAGTTTGTTTGCAGCCTCCAATCTATTTGCTTTAATTTATGATAGAAATAAATGAAACAGACTATCACAGAATCTCCTGTACTATTTGTGGTCTGATGGATGAGAGCTTAGTAGGATGTTTCACTCACATATCTGTCACTCTGCTTCAACAGATGGGGAATAACCTGGGATAAAACATGGATGAAGGGGCCAATATTCCTTACAGAAAACTGTAGAGAGAACCTGAAAGCATTCTAAAAAAAAAAGTACCAAACATCCCCAATACTCCTGTGAACCGACACAGAGAAGCAAGTAAGTCGCTTCAGATAAAAGTGTCTGCTAAATGACTAGTAATCTACAGAACATGGTCCATGGATCTCATATAAACAGACCACAAAAATAGCACAACCTCAAATATGAGGATTCTTGCTGCAGCAGGAGGAATATTCCTCGCTCTGTGCCAATCTGAGCCCACAGATGATTCATTTTGCCCTTATAAGGCATCAGGGCATACCTCTTTACAGTAATCACACACCATCCCATACAGAACATAGAAACAAGTCAGGCCAAAGGAGGGATCGAACTTCAAGAGGCTTTTCTCAGCTTTTTCTTTTTCTACTGGACCTTATAAGTTCTATAAGATGTACATGTACAAGTGTGCACAATTTCCAACTTCCAAAGGAAATTAACTTGTCTGGGCAGAAGCTGAGATATGCTACTCTGAAGGCACCAAAACACACCCTCTTTAAAGTACACCACACAAATGCCCCAGGACACGTCATGCTGAAATTATTCTTTGGTGGTGACTGTGCCAATGGATCACAGGCATAAAGGAAACCATAGATGGTTGGTAAACAACGCTACTTTTGAAGGCAAAGAACAGAGAAACTGTGGAACCTGAAACTGTCAAGAGATGACTGGAAAGTATGTAAGGGATGTATTAAAATGAAAGGAGGCCTGTTCATTCATCTTTCCTCTATCAACAGTGTGCAATCAAGAAAGTGGACTGAAAGCTGAGAAAGTGATGTGAGGGGTAGAGTTGAATTAATTATATTTCACCGGCAATTAGAACTTGCAGTACAATGGTTTCAGACATACTATACCTGTACATTCCTGCATGGACTGTGTTGTCAGGAGAAACTGTAAAATATTAGGTTGATAAAGATATTCTCAGGACTGGGCTTTAGCCTATATTTTGTCAATGCAAAATTAAATTAAGACAGAACGGTATTACTGAACACCAAAGATTTCCCAGAGTGCTCTCTGGATGTGTCATAGGACTGATTTATGGAAACTGGAAGCTGATCTAATGAGGAATATCTAATCTAGAAGTATGATGGAATTGAATTTTGATAAGAGTGTCATCAGTACATTTTGTGTTTATAAATGCAAATCCTGGGGAATTTAGACTTGTTTACAAACTTTTTTATTGTGTTTTATAAATTCTAAATAAATGGTTTAAGAAACTTTCAAATTCTAGGTACGGAATGGTTTGATTTTGGTTTATAACAGTATTTGTTCACAAACATTTGTTGACAATACAGTTGGTAACAAGTTAAAATTAGAACAATGGAACAAAAGGGAAAATAATATAAGCTGCTTCTTTCTAAAATTCATATTTGTTGGAAGGTATTAGATACTCAGCTTAAGTTTGAAAAATAATTTTTAGGTATTCATGGTGCTTTTTCACAAGTGTCCATGTGCATCTCTGCATTCTGGGTGTGGCTTAACCCGTCCAGAAGCTTGTTCAACTGCTCCAGCTTCTGTTGTTCTGTAGGGATGGACACACAAACACAGGAAAGAATCAGATTACTATAAGGATGATGTTGGTCTCTTGTTTAAGGGTGTCAGTCCAATGTTAAGAGTTCAGTTCTAGGTCCGCAGACACTTGGGTATGAGGTTACATTCCTGTGCAATCCCATCATTGCAAGTCCTCTAGCTGTAGTATGTTTTTAAAAATGGCTAAATCCAGAATATCATGCTACTCTTAATATGTCTGCCATAACGTTATTCAGCAGAGTAGTCTGCTAATATGCTATTCTGAATTCAGTGACTGCCTTGTTGACTGGCCAAATGAGTCATTCTGGAAAAACGACGACTAATTTGACTTCTACGTCTGAATGAAACCAGAATGGATCAAATGTCCAACTAAGCACACAACTACACACTGGTTGTACTGGAGAGGACCATAAAAACTAAGCAATGGAACAAAATTAATAATAAAACGTACCAGCCTTCAACAGCTGCTCAGTGGTGTACTCTGCAGAATGTATTTCTGCTGGAAGTCTTTGTGGAGTCTGGAGAAAAAAAAAAGGGAACATAAAAGCCATTATCAAATGCTATTGTTCTATAAATAAAGCACTTTCTATTTTACAATTACAAATAAAGAAAGAATAGTTGCTTTTAGTTTGATATGCATTCTCATAGGCCACTTACAAAGACGGTGGACAGGTTTTTATGCTGCTCCATTAATTGCTGAAGCTGATTCTCAAACTTCATCCTAAAATTAAATTAGATTATTTAAAATAAGTTAGAATTTCAAAAGCAGTCTCTCTCTTAATAATAAAATACGCTCTTATATTTTATAATTGTCATTTATTCCTAATACCATCAGTAATGGCTTGTGCTGCTGAACTAGTGGGTTTTGGCATTTCAGTTTGAATGTGGGCATTACAATAGACGTTCTGGCAATACATGCAGTGGTATTCTAAGAAATGACAGAACATCTCATGTCTATTTCTGAATGTAAACAGATATGTAAACATTTATCTTTGCTAAAAACAGTAAGTCATACCGAATCTTTCTGTGCTTTAGTTTGGTCTCCTGGATCTGAAAGCAGTACTGCTTTACTGCTTCCTCTTTCTGATAGTTCTGCTCAAGTTGCCTAAATAGTTACAAGTTAGATTGTAAATCAAATGGAATGGTGCCTTCTAGTACGTCTCACAAACAATTCTGTGTTATAATTAAGTAAAAAATGACAAACTGCTGCTCTCAACATCATCCTATTTTAATATGATTTGTATAAGGTATCGAGTGAATACACACCCTTTACAAGACTCAATGACCTGAAACCAAAGCTCAATGTTTAGGTGACTCATGTTGTGATTCACACGTGAGCAGCTCCCATTTGAAGTGTCTTAATACCCATGAGTGTCCAAGTATGCTTACCTTTGTGCCTCTAGTTGGAGGTCCTCACATTTAAGCTGCAGAGATCTGTTTAACTCTTTACGACAAGAGTATTTGTGTTAACACCGTAAATATAACAAAGCTTATGTCATTTATGGGCTCATTATTTGGTTTTAGACTACAGTACCTTCCTTTTCATTCAGCATTCCCTCCAGCTGTAGGGCTTCAGCAGTTACTGCAACAAAAAAGTACCCTGTTCTTTACTGTTTTTCCCTCATTTAAATTAATTGTACTGTGTGAATTACTCATTTACCATTTGAGAGTAATATGAGTATTTACATACATGCATCTTCCTCCTCCTTCCTAGCACATCTAGAGAGCATAGTTTCCTTCGCATCATCTTCAAAGTGTTTTTTGGCTGGAATCAATATATGGGTGTTAATAATGTTTTGATTTACACTCTGACTGACTTATTTAGTCTTAAGAAGCATAATTGACCTTGTTGCAGCTTCCTGAGTTTGATTAACAGCTCCGCTGGTTTCGGTTCTGCCCGCCTGCCTATAAAGAGACCAAATGTTTTTGTAAGAAATACAAACACATTAAATCCCATTGAGTGGACAGAGAAAAAAGATCTGGTTTATAGGTTAGGCCCTCACCATGTAATGGGGTAAAATGTGAGAAGTAACAAACTCGTCGGTTTAGTAGGATTATTTTCAACTTAACGTTACGTATATTATTTTAAAGTCAGATGTAATGTAAAATGATGAATATGTTAATGAGTCATCTCATACCTGGGCTTTCTGGAGTCTTTATAATATCTTCGATGTTGAATGATGACTCTGTACAAAACAATATATAGCAAGCTGCATTACTCGAAAATCAAACTCAACCTGCTTAACTTAGCTGACTAGCCAACACCTCTACACACAAACAAACAAGCAAACAAAACAACCACCCACCAAGTATCACACTCATTACGACGCCAGGTGATAAATAGTAAAAAAAATTAAATATATATATTTGTGAGGTAAGTATATTAGAGTAAATATACTGAGGGTACGCGGTTCTTTAGAGGTCAGTTAACTGCTGCTGAGGTCGGTTCATAGACTAAAAAAAAAAAGAGTCGGTTTAACTGCCGTTCACGCGCATCATGTTGTCGTAAAAAACCCGTTTGATTTAAAATGCCTTTGTAATACAAATTATTATGCGATAAATTATTCATGTTTTGATCCATTAAAATAAATACATTTTAAAAAGATTTAACAACAATTACAAAATTCACTCCACTTCACCCGTTTGGTTGTAAACTGGTCATTTGGCGCCATCACCTGGTTGAACAGGGTACTGTTAAAAAATAACCGTGGAATTACGAATAAATACAATTGATGTTTTTCTTGAATTTTGCACAAAAAAATAAATAAAGTTGGACTACTCACCACTAGTCTTTTTAGTATAGCAAATCAATATTTAGCCTACAAAATGTCAAGTACATTATCACACAATTCAGATTATAGGTTTGTGAAAAGAATTTTATTGAAGAAACGTGAATTTACTGTTAAAACAATCAGTTACAATACAAATGTTTTTTTATATTAACACTTGTGATAAGAAATTTATATTGAATTCTTACAGCCATGACAAAAATTAAGAAATCCTGTCTAAATGTTATTGGCTGATTCTAAAAATAATTACTCTTGGTCTAACATCAATACTAACTTCTACATTACTAATGAAAGAAAGAAAGAAAGAAAAAAAAAAAAAAAAAAAAAAGAGCGAAACAATATAAAAGGTAATGCGTGTTGCTTGGTAAGGACAAAAGCATGGTTGGATTAAACAGAACTGAACGGTCAACACTGTTGAATGTCTACCTAAATGAATTACTACAACTTGATCACATTTTCAAGAATGTTAATCGCCAATAATGACATTTCTAAAAAAAAATAATTAAAAAATTAAACTACGTGATGCTTGTAGTTTCAAACTAGATAGACATTCTTTTTGGATTCTAAAGCATACATTTGAACCAAAGTCAACATACAATTCACATGTATAACTTAAACAACAACCATTTATCTTATGAATGTCTATAAACACTTTTTCTTTAAATCTGAGGAATCCTTCTTGTGAAGTCAGTAATATGCATGTTTGTATTTCTTGCTGACCTCAGCTGTGACACAGTACAGTATACCAGAAAAAATAAATCTGTTGTTCAATACTAAGTCAAAGTTAATATTACTGATTCCAAGTTAACAGATATACATATACATATACATATACATATATTCACTGGTTACAGAAAATATTTATGTCTGTTAAGTGGAACACAGCAATGCTCTTTTAAATGTTACTAATAATATATATATAGGGGAAGTAACTAACAAATATATAGAGGCAGGAAGTAACTAACAAATAATGTCTTTTTGATGGAAGTTAAATTAATAATACTGATGAAAAATCCAATAAATTCTGAACAGAAAAAAAATTAAAGCATAGGTTGACAAATTCAGTGTATTATTCTGCATTACTACAGATAAGAACAAACAATATCTATATATTATGTAGAAGCCCTTTTAAGTTTTTTGAGCTTACCAAATACAAATAATTTAATAATTCAGTAATGGTTCAGACCCATCTCTTACCAGCTTCAAAGACATGGCTGTTTAAAAAAAAAAAAAAAAAAAAAACAGAAAAATATTGTAATACTGAAGAAAAAAAAACAAACACTCAGTTTGGAAGGAATTCTGTTCAAAGTGCTCAAAGTATTTTTTGTTGATGCTTCAAGACTCATTCTCATCAGTACTGCATGTAACTTGCACACTCAGAATAATCACTTCCATCCCTGTTTTGCCTCATTACAAGCCACTGGTTGTTATTACAGGACCAGTCCTGCAGCGGCCAATCAGCATACGTGACAGTGACCACCTCATCTGCTGGACCACAGTCCCTAGGTCTGAGAGAAGGCTCAAGATATTGAATAACTTGCGACTGGTCACACTGCCCTGAGTATGCATAATGAGCAGGATTCGTGAACTTTTCCTCATACATACAGCTGTGAAAGCACATTTGAACTTCAGAATGTGTGTTAGTCGCTAAAGGCGGTGCATCATTGTCTTTGCATGTGGTTGCAGGGCTTTGGCCTTCAATCTCAGGCGCCACTGTGGTTGTCTCTCTTAGAGATGCTCTCTCAATGATAACAGGTCCCTCCTGCAGTGACAGGCTTACCTTAAACACAGGGTCCTTAACTTTGTTTGTACATACTACTTTCTTAGGATGACCCTTCTTCATTTTTTTGGACATCTGACGGGCTGGAGCTCCAGCAGGAGCTATAAAAGCCCGTGCATCAGAAGGGGACAGCATATATCTTGCTGGACGTTTAAGAGTCTGAATGGGACCTTGACAAAAAAAAGAAAAAGAAAAATCAATGTCTCCCTGTAACATCCTTAGAATAAAATAGTGTAAACCTCACAAATTTTGTTAGAAATAAGGATTTACCAATGGAGCAAAACAATTTTCAGACGTAATTCAAGACATTTTCTGAATTGTATTCTTAAGATATATTCTCTGACTAAAAACAAACATATTTATAAACTTTAAGCAAGTTTATGTATTTTACTAAAGCACATGGCCAAAATACTAAAGAAAAAAATAAAAATTATTTGATCCGGACATAAAAAGGATGAACTGCATACACATATATACACACTCACCAGTGGTGTTGTTATCAGAAGGGGGCAGCACAGACTCCGCTGGCCGTTTAAGAGTCTGACCGGGACCTTGAGACAAAGAAGAAAATCTATCAATATATGCCAGTAATAATTTTCTTAATTATTTTTGCTTTGTTTTCCAGTATAAATATCAAAATCACTTCAGGAGTAATATTACATAAAGTAATAAAACATCTAGAAAAAATCATAAGGCACTCTATATCCAATTGTGTTATTTATTAATTTTTCTTTATCTTGTTGGTGTTAATTACAATCTCTATCCATAAATGAGCACCTTTTCCCTTTTTACAATTTCTTGTTCAGGGAATATACATATATATATATATATATATATATACACACACACACACACACATATACACACTCACCTGTGGTGTTGTTAGCTCCTTCCTTGAAAGACAACAGACCTGATCTCCACCCCACATCGCCTCCACAGTTCAACACCTTCATGCCTTTTTCATCAAGAAATTATGCATATAATAAATAATATAGTGAGACCGGTTTGGCTCTCACTGATGAAGTAACAATTATGTATTGTGCTTTCATCTGTTGTACTTACACCAATGATAATCCTTTTCTAGTACCTCACTTATGAGACATGCAGACAACCTCATCACCTTTAGAACAACATAAAGTTACCATACAGCTCTGCACAATCACATCTAATTCCCATGAGACTATGAAAACTAAATGAAAAAGATAAATGTAGGTAGTGCCTTTATATGTCCTCTTCCATCCTCTTTCTCCAGCTGGATAGCAATATCCTCAAGCATGTCATTTGTGTTGCAGTGTTTCCTCTTTTTAGGCAAGAGCTGTGGATGGAGAGCTTTCTGCCGACATGAAGACATTCACATAAGCAACAAGCAATAGAAGATCAATTAGCAATAGAATTTTTGTATATTTTGTATAGTATATTTGTGCAAATTGGGTTATGTGTAGATAAGGAGAGTTCACTAATTCAGTTGCTGGCAAGAGAGTAAGTTTCGCAACCTAAAGAAACACTTACTAAGTAGTTTCGCTGGTGATCACAGCCAGTCAGATGGCTGAATATTTTTTTCTTCTTCAGCTTCAAAGAGCACAGCTGGCACATGTAACAGCATGGAGGTGGATTCCCATCCACGCTCTGGCACTTAATAACAGCTTGTAGACCTGTGACAAACATGCTCACACAGAGTTTGGTGCAGTGAATTTAAATCAATGCATCATCTTTTGTATGCGATTATTTTGCTAGATTACATAGTATGCAGATACACTCACCGATAAGAGGCTTTCGACCATTGTAGTTTTCTAGAAAATCTTCTATTGATTGAAACTGATCAGAAGGACTTTGAGTCTGAGTAAGAGGAGACTGGACAATTGGACTTTGTGAGAACACAAAGGTGTTTTCTTCTCTTAAGGTGTCTGATTGAGGCTCCTCTGTAAATATAAATGAGAATTACACAAACACCAAAAAGAATAATATTTTACATATATAAGTACATTACCATGTGCTTCCCAGCCGGTGTTAATTGGTTCTTGTAAATTAGACTCATCAATGAACAGACTTAAATCATGCGTTGTAGCCGATTCCAGTGCTTCTGTTAGCATTTGGGTTCTGATCTGCCTGATAACGATCTCCACATCTCTGACAGGCTCTGGACTATCAGGTGAACTTTCATTCCTGAAAATTCCATGCCTGTTTGCTAGATCCTGGGTTGACTCGGGTACCATGTGGCTCACTGAAAGAGATGGTGTTTGCAGCTGGATTTCATATGGAATGGTTTGGGCCAGGTGCAGTGCATGTGATTCATAGCTGACTCCAAATGACTGGACAGAATTGTTCCCATCATCTTCACCAGCATGCACAATGTCATTCTCGCAAAGAATTCTGACGGGGATACACGGTCTTGGTGGTCTTACAACAGAGACTGTCCTTGCTTCAGTAAAACACTGGTTTTCAGATGACATTATATATCTTTGAAAGCTTCTGCCTGGGATTGGTTGATGCTGATTTATGTGTTGACTGAGGACTGGAGCTGGGGAGCTTTCTAGAAAAGGCATTCTAGATGAAACAGGAGAATCCACTAGACTCTGAGGTGTAGATACCTGGCATGTGAATAATGGTTTGACAGGATCTACGGTTCTATGAAGAGATGGATTTGGTGTTGGAAAGGTTGAGACTTGTTGGGGTTCAATCACTCTTGAACACTTTGACCTCGAAGGTGTCGTAGATACACACTGTGTTGGGACCAAACATCCTAAAGTTGGAAGTTGTGCAGTCTCATTCATATTGTCAGACTCTTGCTGCCATTGAGCACTGGTTTCTTTACCTTTTACAGAACATAGATACATTAAAATACACCAAACATATATCAGTATCTAATTACTACAGTATGATAATGAAACTGATTACTAAACATACTGCAGTATCCATACCTTCAGACGGTCTGTTATGAACAAGCAAATTAGGCGCATTAGGGTTCTTAATCTTCGTCATCTGAGCAAAAGCTAAGACAATAGTGGAAAGAGGATGTGATGAGGGTTAATAAAGATACACAAGTCAAAAATCACAACTAAGTGCCACTGAACAGTTGTCTTTCCTTAAACTGAGGTGGAGCAATAAGATAAGACAAAAGACAGACCATCAGGGACAGGCAATGATGTCATCTCCTTGTAGAGGACTTCATCCACACTCAGAACCTTATCAGAGAAATTGAAAGGTTAGTGAGAAGAATATATATTAATATATAACAAAATGATTTTGATACTTTTTTTTTTACCTGTATATCACCTGTTCCCTCCTTTTTTTCAACCTTTTTTGCAATATCCATTAGAGGGCGAGCCAAAAGAGTCAGGTCTGTATCAGACGTCCACCCATGTGCATGATGAGATTTCTATTATGGAAAGTTCCAAAAATAATTACATAGGAAAACTGCTGCCAGTAGAATCAGAAGACAATAAAAGTAGTTGATAAAATGTGCATCTAATCACAACAAGAGAAGAAGAGAAGCATGCAGTTTCAAAGCTACAAGATATAATAAAACAAATAATAAAGAAGCATTGATCAATGATAGTAGGCAACGTCGGTCCTGGAGTGCCGATGTCCTGCAGAGTTTAGCTCCAACCCTTATCAAACACATCTGAACAAGATAATCAAGGACTTCAGGATTACTAGGGCTACAGGCAGGTGAGGTTTTTTCAGGGTAGGAGCTAAACTCTGCAGGACATCGGCACTCCAGAATGCATTAAATCTAAACAAAAATATGCACATAAGAAAATTAAACTCAAAGCATAACTGTAATCGTACATAAATAAAATGTAATAAAAGCACTAAATGTAAGAGTAAATTGTATATTTTCATATTCCCTTACATAAAATAAAGAACAATCTGTCATGTCATGTTGAAAATCTCAAAAATAAACTAATCTCAAAACCAATAACTTACAATGTAATTGTATCTGTGAATGCTGCCCATGATGTGGTTCCTGATATCAGACTTGGTTATTCTCAAAACGCAGACATCACAAAAGTACAATGCAGGCTGATTGTATGCCAGCACCTCTGTGATGGAGTTCAGGCCTGAAACATTCAAACAGGTTCACACACAAAATAGAGATTTCAGATATTTCTTTAACTCCAGGAAGTTAATCATTATAGATACTGTACCCTCTCTTACCAATGATGGGCTGTGCTCTGTTCTGATTGTGGAGATATGAACGTATGGAATTGTACAGGTGACTGTGGCATCCTGGAAAATAATACAGTACACTTTTCACCAAGAGGACAACTATGGTAAAATATAATTGCAGGAGTGTACTAGAAACTGTGACAGAACAAACCTGGGCTGCTGGCAGCAAACATAACTAGGCTGCTGAGAAGACAACAAACTAAATCCCCAGAATCAACTAGAGGGAGAAAGAAAAACCAGAACAGTGTCTAGATAGGCTAAACTTCCAAGCTATCCACAGGTACATTCAGAATAGCAAACTAACATCCTCCACTTACTATATCTGCAGTGTACTGAATACTGAGTTGAATTTGCCATTTTCTCTCATCAATGAGGTCGTCTGGCAATGTCTGTGTATCGTTTCACTATGTTCACTGTGTAGCACACAGTATGATGTAGGCACTAACTAGTTTTCCATTGCGAATGTAAGGAAGGATGTTTACTTACAACTTTTGCAAGTCTAGTGAGTGCAACCGTCAGAAAATCATTGCAACCCATCGTTATCTGTTCTTACTCGTAGTATTAAAGTTTTAGTTGAGTAACAAGAGAGAAAATGGCAATAAACTCAACATGATACGAAACCGCCGACATTTCATCGTTACAAGAAAAAAAGTATTTTTAAAGTGTGACCGCGTTTAACGTTGGTTGTGATTCCTAAAGAGTGCTCCCATCTAAGCACGTGCGATTAGCTTTCTATTACTTCCGACAAAAACTCTGAAATCATCAAACAAAAATGATTAAGAAGTGTTTTTTCAAAGAGTTAAAGTGATAATTTGCTTGCCTACCTGTACTTTATTCTTTAGTGAGGTGTAAACTCTTGCTGCGTGGTTTGGAGGTGTGTAGAGTCATGAATATTCATTAACACGTCAGCAAAGCCTCGTGAATATTCATAAACTTTAATGTTCGTAAATCTTGTTTCCTGAAATGAAACTAAGAATGAGGAAACTGAACTTTTGTACTTCCAAGAGCTAAAAATAGAAGGGTGTTTAAAAGTTAAAATATAAACGAATTTGAATACAAACCGAATACAAACACTTTGTGTGTATTTGTATTAACTTATTTAAGATATCACTATTTCTCGTTTTTTTTAATCTTATACGTTGTCTTTACATTTCATATTAATAAGCACGTTTTTGCATATTTAATGTGTTTTGCTGTGTGATCTCCTTCCCCTTCAAGGCCGAGGAAGTGATAAACTATCCAAAAGTATTGTGTTGTCTCTCTGAAGGCTAACATGACCTTCTCAGCCTAAAGAGATTAAAGAAAAGAATTACTGCTGCTGTCATCCTCTTCTTGGCTTAAGTACAAGAATTTCCTAAATGTATGTGTGTGTGTATATGAACAGTTTATTTGCAAAGACAGATAACTCAAATAATTATCGAAAAACATGTTTTTTTTTATTATGTCATCATGTTTTTATTGTGTTAGTTAGTTGTTGTTTTTTTAGTTATTTTTTAACCAAGTCAAAAAACAACAACTGCAATTTGATTGAGATTAATTAGAATGCACAATGAAAAAACATGAGTTCTGAGAATTGTTCAAAACTGAGTTATCGGTTTTTGCAAATTAATTTTTCATATATATTCCTCATCTAAATTTGTTTTCACCTTAATCTCACAGTACTTTATAAACCCTTCTGAGCATTTCTTTCATCTGTTTCTAAGGCTTGTACCACTTCTCTCTTTTCTATTCTTATGTACCCAGGCAAAACATAATGGCAAGAAGACAAGAATATGGTGGCCTGAACAGAATTTGAACCGGAAAACAGGGCTCTAACACAGAAATGTATTACTGGTCAGAGAAAACATATGGTAACTGTCCTATTGGGGAAAAAGCTAGCAAATTATATTATTATTTTAGTTAATCACAGTCTTTTTACGTGCATACATTCCTGCCATGTTTTATCTGAGTTGTGAATGGGGGTCTGGCCAAAGGAAGGAATGCTTTTGAACCCCCACACATAAAGTCCAACTATGCCTAGGGTCATGCAGGTTGATAGCTCTATAAACTAACATATACATTCTTACAACTCTTTCAGATTTTTCAGCTTGATTGGTTGCTTCATACTACATTCATGAAGAGAATGTTTCTATAAAGTCAGTGTGGATGTGTTGTTCTCCATTTTATCTCTATGTTTTGATTCACTCCTTTTTAGCTGGTGGATGTCTGTCCTGATGACATTCAACCCTGAATGGGATACTACTGTATTTGTTCTAAATGTTTGCAGTTGTTCGAAGTGTTTGACAAACAACATTATTTCCTGGTCTCTCATGCACAACACTGAGTACTTAGTAACTGCCGATCAGTCAGTCTGAGCATGAATTTGAGGTTGGTGGGCATCAAATCAGCAACATTCCAGTTTTCAGCCTGAAACAATAAGCCCCAACAAGCCTGAAAAAGTGCAAATAAAAGTCATGAAACAGCCTTCCCTTCACCCCATGTGAGCTATTAGTTGTGCATTTGATTGGATGCTTTTTATTTGGGTGGCAGTATATGTCGTGTGATTGGTTCGGTTGGTGGCCTCATATGAACTTGTGATGAAGTGTTACAACTATGTTCTACACAAGAATACAGTGTAACTTGTAGACTTCAAAGATTATTTGACATGAGAGTCTTCTCCATCCTCCCATGTTTCTCAAAAAAAAAAAAAAAAAAAAAAAAAATCCCACCACAGATTATTGGCCAGTAAATGCAAACAAATGCACATTTGATGAAACTTCTTGATAATTCTTATTTACTTTTATTCTCTGATTATATGCATATTTATGTTTAGTACTTTTATATATGGTACAAATACATCTTTTCCTTCTCTTGTTTCTTTAAGACCTGATACAGAGGCCCTGTCCTTGAATGTTATCTGAGTGAGTTACTCCTCACTTTTCCCTGTGCCTGGTGTTTCATTTGTACTTATAGACATTGGCCACAATTAACGGCACCCTTTTATTCGATACTTTTTGAAACCTCCATTTGCCAGTTTACCAGCTCTAAATTTTCTCCTATAATGCCTGATGAGGTTAGAGAACACCTGACGAGATCAGAGACCATTCCTTCATCCAGAATCACTCCAGACCCTTTAGATTCCCAGCTCCATGACGGTGCTTCTTCTCTTCAGTTCACATCACTCATTTTCCACAGGGTTCAGGTCAGAGGACTGGAATGGCCAGCAGAAGCTTGGTTTTGTGCTCAGTGACCCATTTTTGTGTTGTTTTTGAGGTTTGTGTTTGGATTATTGTCCGGTTGGAAGATCCAAACATGGCCCATTATAAGATTTCTAGCAGAGTCAGTCACTTATTGATTTTTTATCTGTTGGTATTTGATAGAATCCATGATGTCATGTGTCTAAACAAGATGTCCAGGACCTCCAGCAGAAATATAGGCCCACAACATCAAATATACAGCAGTATATTTCATTGTACACATGGGGTACTTTTTATCCCTGTTTTCACCAAACCCATCTTGAGTGTTTGCTGCTAAAAAGCGCATTTTTTAGTTTCATCTGACCATAGAAGCCAGTCCCATTTGAAGTTCCAGTCGTGTCTGATAACTGAATATGCTGGAGTTTGTTTTTGGATGAGCTAGGAGAATTTTTCTTGAAACCCTCCCAAACAGCATGTGGTGATGTAGGTACTATTTGACAATTTTTTTTAAGGTTTTCTGACCCCGAGACTCAACTATTGTCTGCAATTCTCCAGCTGTGGTCCTTAGAGAGTCTATAGCCACTCAAACTCTCCTTCTCACCATGCATTAGGACAATATAGACACACGTCCTCTTCCAGGCAGTTTCGTAACATTTTATGTTGATTGGAAATTCTTAATTCTTGCCCTGATGGTGGAAATGGGAATTTTCACTGATCTAGGTCTTTTCTTAAAGCCACTTCACTAATTTGTGAAGCTCAATTATTGTTTGCTTGCACATCAGAAATACATTCTTTGGTTTTTCTCATTGTGATGCTTTGTTTTCCCTCCTAGTTATATTTCTGTGAAACAGGAAGCCATGTCTGGATGATTTCATGTTCATAATCACCCTGGAGTGCTCAAAATTGTGAATATGAATGGGAATATACTTCAGAGATATTTTACTCATAAGAATTTTTATGGGTGCCAATAATTGTGTCCAATGTGTATTTGTGAAAAACATTTATTTCATAATGATATTTCCCCCCATTTTAAATTCTTATTATCCAATGAAAGGTTAGATTTTTGTGTCACACAGGTAAATCGCATAGAATGCTGAATTAATTCATAGGTCCTCTTCGTAGGTACGAGACTAGACAATGATGGCGACTGAGGTGTGTGCTTATGTACTTGGCTGGTGATTGGGTAATTGGCTGTGTGTAAGGTGCAGGTGCTCAGAACTCAGGTGAGAGTGATCTCTGTGATTGGGTGGTAGTGGAGCCTTGCCTATCTGTTACATATACACTCAGAAATTCCAGTTTTGTGGACATTCACTCAGACTAGTCATTATTCAGGTGGCGACACAGCATTTGACCAATGGATTTACAAAAATCATTTCAGGTTTAGGAAGCGTTTCATCATTGCATCAACTACTGATGAACACATACATTTTTATTTGAATTATCAAATAATTATAATTTATTATTGAATTATTATGGTTACTTAACCATGTATTGTTATGTATTATTGAAAGGCTTTTGTCCTTGAAACTCATTAAAATCCCCAAATTCTTGTTATTTCTTATTTGCAGACATTCTCAAACTTTTTGTCATCTGAATCTCTTTCACCTAATATATTTACTTTAAAGGGGTGGTCAATCAGCAATTCTGTAAAAGATAGCATCTCCCTTTGTATTGAACTTTGAGCATCGTAACTTTGCAGATGTTGTTTATGCTCAAACAGCAACATTACACACTAACTAAAATTAAAAAAAGTGAAATCATCAATGACCCCTTTAAGTACCCCTGAGATTTTAAAATAAATATTTTAATAAGTATTGCGTTCACATGTTCACAGTTCACACTGGTTAATGGTCATATGTCGTGCAGGTAAACATAAAATATTTCTTCTTTTTTAGTAAGTGAATTATTTTTATTGTTATTTTAAGGTGATTTATTTAAATTTTTATGATTTAATTACATGTTTGCCTTTCATTAAACTCACAAACCCCCTGCAGTTCCCTTACGAACCCAAGTTTGGGAAACCTTGATGTAATAAAATGTTTAATGCGCTTCATGTTGTTAATTACAATGAAAATATTTTTTTTCTCACTCTATGTATTTTTACATCATTATGGTACAAGATTATCCTGTTTAAATCAATGTGATAAACGAGTTAGGTCAAAAGTAATCTGATTATATTACCTAAAATGTGTAATGTAATGGATTACGTTACTGACTACAATTTTTGTCATGTAATTTAGAATCAGTAACGGATTACAATTTGTAAGTAATCTACCCAGCTCTGCACATATGTGTGTGTAGTTTTTTTTTTTTTCTAAAGTTTTTTTGAATGTTTACCCTGTTTACTTGAACATGTCCTTACTTAATTTAACTGTTTACTTGAACATACTGGGTATGGGTACATACAGGGTATGTTTTATGACCTAGCAAGGTAAAAACCTTAACAGGAAGTTGATGCTCACAATTGTTTTCGGTGGAGATATTTAATTACATGCTCATATCTTAACTAGTGTTAAAACTACAACCGCTTAACACTGTAATCAGTTTGGCTGATGAAAAACATTATCACAAGGACCTGCAAGAATGTTTCAACTTTGAAACATTGCAAGAGAAGTTTAAGATCAATGGGGAATTTCTTGGTCCTTCCTGTCATGTAGAACAGCCTTAAAAATGTTTGGATTTCTTAATGCATTTTAGAAGACGTTTTGCATTTAATGGTTAAAGAGTCGAACTTGTAACCCAAAGGTTGCGGGTTCGAGTCTCAGGTCCGGCAGGGATTGTAGGTGGGGGGAGTGAATGTGCAGCGCTCTCTCCACCCTCAATACCACGAGGGATCAAGTCCTTCCTGGTCGATTCCTGCCATGTATACTTCACAGCACTCTGTACGCAGAAAGTTGTGCAAGGCACAGCAAGCCAAAACAATGTCCTCCACTTTGGTGGTGTTTTGGATATGGTGGTTAGAAGGACTCGAAATCGATTTGCCAGGATGCCAAATGCATTTTCAACCACCCTCCGAGCTCGCGAAAGCCTGTAATTGAATATGCGTTGCTCTACAGATAGCCTGCGGTTCGGATATGGCTTCATTAGGTAGTCCTTCAAGGGAAATGCCTCATCTGCCACAATGCAGTAAGGGGCCAGCAGGTCAGATTCAGGAAGTGGTGCAGGGGCAGGTATGTTTGATGTTCTTTTCTCCAAGGCATCCTGCAATGAGCATCCACCAAATACTCCACCATCTGAAATACGAAACAAAAAGTAGTTTTAATTGTCGACCCTTGATAACTTGTAGTCATTTTGGCATATTTCACTGTCTGAATGTGTACAAACTGCCCTATAAAGTAAGAAAAAATAAAACCGATACATGCATACCTTCAGGTATTTCTCTTTTAAGACCTGGTAGATTGCTGCACAGGTTTCAGGAACGAATTGCCGAATTGTAGTCATTCCCACTCAGAACTGGTAAGAAAGGCTCTTGAAGCTTTCTCCTGCAAAGATTACAATCACATAACTCTATTATCGATGTTCCACACCTTTTACAGAGTCAAATCAAACACTTTTAATGCATTTTCATTACATTACATTAAATCAGATTATTGTTATCAATTATTAAAGGCATTGTGCTATAAACAACCACAATTATGTTTTATGTTGTCTCTTTTTAAGTAAGCTCCAACTGCCATCTGAAATAATCAAATTATCTTTTTTATAATGCTTAATGATACACCGACATAAACACAACTGAAAAAGCGTTGTAATGTAATATTCAAATAACGAATAACCTTTAGCTTGATTACCGTTGCCAAGAACCTGAACCTGTCTCTGGAGTATCCATGGTTTCACCCATTTAGTGCGCTTGCTCCGTATTTTTCGCGGCCGCTTCTTCTTTTCCTCTTCAACAAGCAAAAGACCAAGGGCTGACAACGCCAGTGCCATTTGCAACGTGTCAGACATTTTCGAAATATCAAGATTCCGTCTGTGGTGAGCGAGATTCTGATCTGATTTCAGGCACCTTTGTTTATGTTTTGTATCCCTTTAGCTCTTCCGGTTTCCGGCTTTGAGTAACAAACACAGACTACTGCTACCTGCTGGCACGGAAAGGAATTTCTTCTATACGCAGGCGCAGAAGGACGTGCTACTTGGCCATCGGGTGTACAGCGTCGGCTTGGTGTGTCAGGGCAACTTTGGACCCAGACGCTGCCGAAGTCGGCAGACCCCGCAGTCTGCTTTCGTCGGCACTAGTTCGTCGGCGTTGGCTTGGTGTGTACCGGGCTTAAGGCACCGAACCCCCAACTGCTCCCCGGGCGCCGCAGCATTGGCTGCCCACTGCTCCGGGTGTGTGTGTGTGCGCACTTGGATGGGTTAAATGCAGAGCACAAATTCCAAGTATTCCCTTCCCTTCCCTTCCCTTTCTAATTTTGCCTGTACAACGTTAATGCTTATTTTATTAATTTATTGGGTTCTATAATCATTGTTATCAGACTTTGTCTGATAACTGTACTTGAATTTTCTTTTTTTTGTGACTGTCTGGATTATCTGTTTGGTTTACACTGCATCAGTGCCGTTATGTAAATGTAATGTTATATATCATAAACTGAGAATTTGCTTTTCTTTATCCTTATAAGACTAATACAGCTTATTTTAAATCTTGTTGGACTTTAATTTGATTAAACTAGTACCTTTTGGTGTTGAAGAATTGCAAAGGACAGTAGTCAGAGAGAATGTGTTTACCGATTTAGCTTATTAGCAGTAGTACAGAGCAGATGTCTGCTTCCCTCTTTTGCTCTCATCTCTTGTCTAGACAAACAACAGTTCTCACACCCCACCCCCTCACAGAGTGAGAAAAAACTACAGACGTCTGAACATTTGAAAGATTTGAGAAAAGTGAAAGAGAAGCTGTGTGACAATGTGAATTGTAAGTTTGAAAATGAACAAAGACAGTTATATTCCTACTTTTGGATCCTCCTCGTCCTTTCTATCTGAGTTCTGCCTTCCCAGACTGAACTGGGTTAAAAGCCACAGGCCAGATATAGGCCTATGGCCATAGGTCACAGACATAGGTCTTTCTGTCTTCTTTTACCTAAAGCTGTTTCTCTATCTCTCTCTTCTTTATCTCTCTGGTAACATTGCCCATACAAGCTGAGTGTAAATTACATGTACCTGTGTATAATTTCATGCATCTATTTCCCACTATAACCACTCATTAATGTTATTAAACTGTTTCAATTACAATGTATGTGCAAAGTAGTTTTGATTCCATATTAACATTTAAATGCTATTTACTGCAATGCAACAGAGTCACATTCTAGTCTTCTCTCTTACATATTTTGTTATTCTAAATGTGATGATTTCCGTTGGTGGTTTCAGTAAAGGGTGGTGATAGACAAGAAATGTACAGTTTTATATCATCATGTTAACAATGTTTTTTCAGTCATTTGACAGTCCTACAGCCAGAATCACTGTAGGGAAACCACCCTCAAAGAATGCAGAGTGAATGTGAGAGTATGTGAAGAGTTCAGATGCAAAAGCTTCTAAGTGCCATTTGAAATTTTCTTCCAAAATGAGTATTTTACTCAGGCTCTCATGTGTGGGTTCAGTTAATTAACTTGAATGGCAATAGGTTCTGTTCATTGTCATTAAATAGAAATAACATAAATACCTGAGAAAAAGCTAATTTTAGAAGAAAATGTCAGATAGCACTTAGAAGCTTTTGCATCTGAACTCTTCATGTGTTCTTTCTGAATGTGTGTGGATGGAGTGAATACATATGCATTGTGAATGTGTGGAATTTGTGTCTATGAATCCAACACAAGAGAATGAAAGAAGGAGCCCAATGTGAGGAATACAGATGCATGATAATTTGAAATTCAGACTGTCATATGGACTGTAAAAAATATATTTTACAGTGCATACCCCCCCCCCCCCCCCCCCCCCCAGAAAATGCACTATATTAAACCAATAACACTACTATGCAGTGAAAATTTAGAATTACAGGAAAAAACTGATGAAAATTATGCTGAAAGTTGATTAAAGAGAAAATAAATGAAGGACCGTTTAAGATACAGTCAAAAGCACAAAATATGTTAATTCTTGTATGTGGTTGATGCATCCTCCAGGCCCAGAGAGGTTTAGATAATTAAAAATGTTGTTCTACTGAGGGTTAACACTGTATAACATTCAGAGTCTAATTACTTTATTTCTTCATTTTTCATTCAATCTCAATGCTACATGAGTCCAGGTAACTACCTACAAAACATAACATTTAATAAAAACCAGATAAAAGGGCATGCAATTATTCAAAAAATTAAATAAAATAGTTCAACAATCTTTCAAATCAAAGTAACAAACAGAAACAGAGCCAAACCAGAGATTTAAATCCCCTTAAACAGATATGAACTCACTCCACAAGAGATAATCACATGCCCACACTCAATTGTGAATAATTCCCTAGTATATTTGTCATACCACATGTCTATATCATTCTTTGTTCACATTTGTCTCTTCTGTACACACAAAAATAGTTTTGTCATTCAAGAAATGGTGATTTAACCAAAGCAATTAACAGGCTAATGAAGCTTTAGGACAAGCAAAAAGAGAAAACAGTGTCTATAGACTTCTCCCCAATGTAACATCCATTCCTCTGAGTATATGCTTTTCTTTATGTTTTGTTCCATAATTTTCTCTCCCAGTCATGACTCATTTTCTCACTGAGGTTGATCACTGTAAGAGAAGGTGGCAAAACAATTACACAGTTAATGATCGACACATACAGAATGAATCCCTCTGCCTGTAAATGCCCTTGTTGTTCCTACATACTGCATTAAAACTTTAAAGACAAAATTAATCAAGAAAAAGCTCACATTCAGTTAATAAATGATTATTACTCACATAGTTTCATAAGAGCTGTCTTTCGTTTTGAGGAACCGGATGGCAAAAAAAGCCCCAGCCTGCAACACCAGTACTAAGATGATTCCTCCAATGAAGCTGGACAGGTCAAATGATGCTTGAGAGAAATCAGGGCCTGACCCAGGGGTTGTATCTATGATGAAAATGAGAATTCGGTAAACAACAACAACTGGTGTATCAGAATTTCCAATATGGTTATGTTTCCTTATTTTTATTTTTATTACACTATATTCATATTACTGTATTATGTATACTCATACTCAGTTACTCAAGTATTATGCATTTATACTCATAATTCTAGTTGTACTCATATTCCATTGATGTGATATATTTCCTTCATTTGACAGATAAAAGGTAGCTACATTTTGTCATGTTTAAGTGATGTTTGGACAGGATGTTGGAAACTTATTCTCTGCTAAAATATTTTATATGCAAGGATGTTTGCTAAACAACTTGTCTTCTATTTTCATGGTACTAGAAGTTCTTTTCCAAGAGCTGGTATTTGCAAGAAGATTGCTTAACTCCCCACTTTTGATCTTACTTCTATTTACTACATTTCATAGGTCATGTCAACATGACCTAGTCCTGAACTAAATTCATCTTAGGTAGGGAAAATATTTGACAACACGTAGATAATGGCATAATGGAAAATTTCACTTGACATTTTATCGATCAGACATAAACATTCCATAATGCTGTAAGAGGATGTAAGTCTCTAGTCTATATATTGCTCCCCAAATTGGCTTCTTTACCTTCTCTCTTATTGCATGTTCTGAAGATCTTCATCTCTTTTGCTCTTGAAGATTATTATGCTCAGTTTTTAGTCTTTTCTCTTAGAATTTTGGCAGAATATGTTCAGTCTGGATATTGCATTCATTTTTAAACTTTTCTTTTAATTTTTCATATTTTACATTTAATCATCTGTAATCTTAATCACTTGAATTTATGATAATTGATTTTAAGAAAATATAATTTCACAGAAAGATTTTGTCTGCCTGGATCTCTTTCAACCACATCAAAAACAAAAATAGGCATAATAGGATTTATACAGAGAAAATCAAATGCCTCACCTTTGCCACCACCATCAGTGGACCCACCATCTGCTGCAATAAGCAAACATACACATAAGCATACATACACACACACACACACACATTAATTTGCAAAGATGCACATTTTTGCTCACCTTGGCACATGCCGGTCTCATTGTAGACAGAGCAGCCCCCTAAGTCTTCAGAGTCAGACATGCATCTTGTGTCATTTCCTGAAAATGAAATATATAATACTGACATTCAGTCACTGTCAGATTTCAGCTTTAATTATAACACAGCTCTTTGGAACACTTGATTCTGATTGATCAATAGACCTTAGTAAGGAAGATGAAAGCAGACTGTGAAGAATAGACTTAAAGATCCTAGATCATGTCATTTTCATAATGACTTATGACTCAAAACTATTACTGACAGTTTTTTTCTTCAGAATAACATTTCGTTAGCTGAAGAAAAAAAAATGTAAACAATATTATGGTAAACAACAGTACAACCAAAGTCTTTGGTACAACCCATTGAACCATAGACTGTAAAACAAGATGGACGATGCGTCTCTGCTTCCTTCCACTATAGAAAAGTGAATTATTATTGGTCATGCAAGTATTGTATCTCCATATTAAAATCAATCCGTTTCAAGGTATCCATTGGCCAATAATGTGATTAAATGTTCCCAGTTAGCAGATGATACGGCAATTTTTCTAAAAGACCTAAAAGAATTAAAGATGGCTCTTGAATGTCTTCATGAATTCTATTTATTATCAGGGTTAGCTATAAATATGAAAAATTGTGAATTGTTTGCTTTAAAAGAAAGACCCAGTAATTTGTCTGAATTTTGTGGCATTCCAATAAAAGACTATATTACTTATTTAGGAATTACGGTATGCAAAGATCAAAAAGAAAGAATAAATCTTAATTATACCCCAATAATTAATCAAATATTTTTTTTTTTAAACATTTGGCTGATGAGAGACCTCTCTTTAAACGGGAGAGTTTTATTATCAAAATCTGAAGGATTATCCAGACTAGTTTATACCGCAATGGCTATAGATATTACAAAAAGTATCATTAATGAGATAAATAAATGAATATATAATTTTATTTGGAAAAATAAACATTATTTGAATACAAAATACTTTGTAATCCACTTAACCAAGGTGGGCTAAATGTACTTGATTTTGAAACATCTAACACTATTTTTTAAATTAAGTGGATACAAAATGATATCCGTTCAAAAGATAAGCTATGGTTTTACATCCCTAATATTATTTTTGAAAAAGTTGGTGGTATTGAATTTATTCTTAATTGTAATATTAATATTAGCAAGCTTCCCATATCATGGATGATTAGCCTATATACAAACACAATTTGTCCCCACACAAATGCTTAATTTGGAATAATAAATACATTACACACCAAAATAAATCTCTTTTTTTAGTTAATTGGTTTAGAAAAAATATTTAGTTGGTTTCACAACTTTTGAATAGTAGTAATGCTCATGTTCTTATACAGAATTTTTTGAAAAATTTTCATTTTATATACCTGTTAAGGAGTATATGATGGTAATTAATGCAATTCCTTCAGAAATTAGGAATTTATTAGGAAATGATATAGACAAAAAAATAATAAAAACAATAATTAGATTTCAGTTTTAAACTGGAAGTTATAAATATAAAAGAACAAAAATGTAATAATAATTATCTTAGAATGATTTGCCAAATTTCCAGTGTTCCTTTAGCCATTGGTTTTTGAAGATCACAATTTCAAGATCTCCAGACGTTTTTGTATCACAAATAAAATTAGAGAAGTATCATACAAGATTGTTATCCTGTAAAACAGGTAATTGCAAAGTTTTGTAAAGACATTGACTTGAAGTGTGTTTTCTGTAAAGAGGAAAAGGAGATTTATTTTTAAATATCATTTATTTTATGATTGTACTTATACAAAAATATTTTGGTGTGATTTTATTTTTTTAGTACTAATATTGATTTGCAATTCAAAGAAAAGGATGTTTTATTTTTTTATGAGTATACTGTTGATTTCAAAATATGGTATATTGTGAATTTACTCATCATATATGGAAAATTCTTTATTCACAAATGTAAATGGGAAGTGAAAATTTTTTTTTACTCATTTTAAAACAGAAATAAGTCACTACCTGTATACGTTAAAAGAAACAAGAACTAACAAAGCAAAAAACAAACAAACTGTAAATTACTTTGAAGCCTTAAATCTTTTTTTATTATTATTATTAGCTATTATTTGTAATTATTTGTGCTTGTTTACTGACATGTGATTTTCGTATTGCTTTTCCTATTTAATTTTCTTTATAGTATTTGTTTTGATTTAATTAAAATGTTATTGCCCTTGTATGTTCTATGTTCTTTGTTCTAAAATCTGCAACAACAAAAAAACAACAACAAAAAAACTATAGAAAAGTGAAGCCAAAACATCTCAGTATGGCCGCTGCCATCCTGAGTAAATGACGTCTTTGGAGCCAGAGTCGTGAGGTGGAGCCGCGGAATCAAACTCCCGCCCAAACTCTCGCAGACCCAATCAACCATAACAACACGCCCCATTTTTATAGCATCAAATTTCTAGCTAAAATCAAACTTATCACAAAAACGAACAATTGAACATATATCAGCGTGATAACATTAACAACTACTTTAAATGACCAAAACCTTATTTCGGGAAAATTGTATTGGAAGTGTAATTAATTTTTTTATTTTGACTTATGTCCCATTCGTTTACATGGAGAGGGCGGGGTTTATGACCTGTACTGCAGCCAGCCAGCAGGGGGCGATCAAAGAGCCCGCAGCTTCACTTTTCAGGACGTGTGAGGCATTGAATTGATAAACAGAGTTGTGATATGCACTCTTTTCTGCTTGTTAAAGGGTTAGTTCGCCCAAAAATAAAAATTCTGTCATTAATTACTCACCCTCATATCGTTCCAAACCTGTAAGACCTTTGTTCATTTTCAGAACACAAATTATTTTTGATGAAATCCGAGAGCTTTCTGCATTATGATTTCTGTGAAAAGAATGAAGAAATTATGGGACTGCATTATGTTCTGTAACATCTAGACAGACCAGGGACTTATGTGAGGATCCTGTTTGCGGACTTCAGCTCGGCCTTTAACACTATCATTCCAAACCTCCTCTTGCCCAAACTAACTCAGTTCTCTGTCCCCACTTCTGTCTGTCAGTGGATCACCAGACAGGCAGCAGCTAGTGAGGCTGGGAAAATTCTTATCCAGCACCCGTACAATCAGCATCGGTGCTCCTCAGGGCTGTGTTCTCTCCCCACTGCTCTTCTCCCTCTACACCAGGGGTGTCAAACTCAGTTCCTGGAGGACCGGAGCCCTGCAGAGTTTAGATGCAACCCTAATTAAACACACCTGATCCAGCTGATCAAGTCCTTCAGGCTTATTTGAAAACTACATGGTTTGTGTGTTGGAGCAGAGTTGGAAAAAAACTCCTCCAGGAACCTAGTTTGACACCCCTGCTCTGAACCAACGACTGCACATCTAAAGACACCTCTGTCAAGCTCTTGAAGTTTGCAGACGACACTACAGTCATCGGTCTCATCCAGGATGTCATCGAGTCTGCTTACAGACAGGAGGTTGAGTAGTTGGCTGTCTGGTGCCGTCTTTACAACCTGGAGCTCAACACGCTCAAAACAGTGGAGATTACCGTGGACTTAAGGAGAAACCACCCTGCTCTCCCCTCACTCACCATCATGAACAGCACTGTGGCTGCAGTGGAGTCATTCAGGTTCCTGGGCACCACCATCCCCCAGGATCTGAAGTGGGACATTCATATAGACTCCATTGTTAAAAAGGCCCAGCAGAGGTTGTACTTCCTTCGCCAGCTGAGGAAGTTCAACCTGCCACAGGAGCTGCTGAAACAGTTCTACTCCGCCATCACTGAATCCGTCCTCTGCACTTCAATAACTGTCTGGTTCAGCTCAGCTACCAAATCTGACCTCAGAAGACTACGGAGGGTAGTCCGGACTGCTGAGCGAATCATTGGTACAACCCTCCCCAGACACCAAGAACTGTACTTATCCAGAGTGAGCAAAAGAGCTGGTAAAATCACTCTGGACCGCATTGCTTTCCTCTGCTTGTAAACAAGGCACAGTGCATGACTCAGCAGCACCACACAACAATGGAGGAGGACTGTTCTGGGAGAGAAGAAATTGTTGAATAAAGTTGTTATTTTTATTTATTTATTGTGCTCAAAAAGGATTCTTGTAGCTTCATAAAATAATCGTTGAATCATTGATGTCATATGGACCATTTTAATGAAGTCCTTACTACGTCCTTTTCATTTTTGGGTGAACTATCCTTTTAAATATAACGTTCTGGATTAGTTGTAGAGGTTTGATAGAACTGGTCTTACTTTTAAAGTAAGCGCAGGAGAAGCCATGTTTAATTTTAATATGCGAAACCTCCGTTGTCAGAAGCTTCTGGTTATTTTATCTATACAAAACAGTTCACTATGCTGTTACTTCTTGTCATTTGACTTTAATTTACATTATTAACGTAATCGTTAACACACTGGTTTGTTGAACAACTAATTTGACCATTTACTGCACTTGTTTCAAATGAAGGCAACTGGCACCATCTTGCATCTCTCAGAATGGGCTCCATATATTTAGAAGCCATCTAATAGGTGAAAAAAAAAAAAACAATATGTAAAGAGCAGTATGTCAGAGTATTCATAAGTGAAGTGACATACTGCCAAGTATGGTGACCCATACTCGGAATTTGTGCTCTGCATTTAACCCATCCAACGTGCACACACACACAGCAGTGAACACACACACAGCAGTGAACACACACACACACACCGTGAACACACACCCGGAGCAGTGGGCAGCCATTTATGCTGCGGCGCCCGGGGAGCAGTTGGGGGTTCGGTGCCTTGCTCAAGGGTATTGAGGGTGGAGAGATCGCTGTACATTCACTCCCCCCACCTACAATCCCTGCCGGCCCGAGACTCGAACCCCCCAACCTTTGGATTACGAGTCCGACTCTCTAACCATTAGGCCACGACTTCCCCATCGTGACCTAATGTAATCGAAGTAAGCGAAAAGTTCTCGGATGACCTTCTATTTCTAGCGAGATTCTCAAGTGCCACAGGAGAGAGGATTTGTTAATGGAAGTGAAGCAACACAACAAGTAGGTCACATGAAAACATGATGAATTTAGTATTTCCGGATTACAATCATATAACATTTTATCAACTTAAATCAATATTTCAAGTCATGTATTTGTTTATTTGACAAGTAGTCGAGTAGAAAGCGCTATAATGTCATTCAGTTTCTGTGTTCTAAACCTGTTGTTTATTTTAGAGTGTAAAGCAGAGTGAGCATAGACAGCATGTAAACCTAGTTGTATTTTAGATATGGGTCTAAAAGACAGAGAGACTGGGTTACAGAGTTGGTTGCCTTGGCAACAGAGCATGAATAGACTAAAAGATGATGCTTCTTGTTGAACATCTCTCTCTCTTCATGTCTCCTCACACTTATTTCCAGGAGGGTATATAATGGTGTTGAATTATTTACAAAGACTGATGTCTGTGTGGACGGCAGCTGTAACTGCGCGTGTGCCTATCTTTGAATAATTCACCGGGTTGTTCCTGAGATGGCTCTCTGTGGCTAGGATCACATGTCCTTCAGTGGGATCCTCTGTACGTGTGTGTGCGCACAAAAAACAGAGACATTGCACAGGAGAATTCATTTAACTCATATTCGACATGTATTTCTTTACCGTCATTACAACTTTGCCACACACATCGTGTCAGGTTGAGGGCCGGGTCTCCGCTGATGCAGCCATTACACGAGTCAAACTGAGAACACTCCCCAGTGGGTGGCTCTGTAAGGAACATCAAGAGATAAAAGATGTAAGCTTATATTCTCACCTAACACTCACATATGTTTTAGAGAAAAAGCTAGAAATCTTATCAAATAAATTATACATAAATCACATTGTAGAAGCGAGAGGAATGCTTTTCTGAATTGAAATCGATGAGTAAGTGTTGTTCAGCAGCACTCAAATGCAACAGAACAAAACAGACTTAAACTGGACTTAAACTGGATCTGTCACAACTAATACACCCGTCTAATAACTAATACTGTCTTTTTTCCTCAGACTTGACAAATTTGATTCTTAAACGATGCTTTAATACAAGAACTGATTTATCAAAACTCACAGATTTGACATAGATTAGATTGATGTTTAAAAGTTTTAAAATATCTGAAATTTATTTTTATGATCTTAAATCATTAAATATAATGATTAAAATTGCATTAAAGAAAAGTTGCAATTGAATATAATGGCTGCGAGCCTGCGAGACATCAGAGCAAGATAGTCCAGTAGTCAATGTATTTTAGATTTGAAGATTGTAAAAATGTTAGCTAAAAAACTATTAGCTAATCAGCATTGATATAGAAGATCATTATTGTATTGACACTTACCTGAGGTTTGTGAATTGGTTATAATAACCTGCGTTAGCAGTACAATCCCACAGAGTGTGGCCCACACACACCTCATCCTCAAAAAATCGTCAATAATCCCGCCTGTAATAAACACATGCACAAAGTTCCTCATTTCGAACTGGAAACCTTGACTTAAATGATCAACAAAGCAACAGCTTAACCTATAAGTAAAACACTATCTGAATCAGTCTAACAATCTTAACTTTTTCTAGTCAGACTTACGATGCGAAACGCTGACCCGAGTAACACAACTAAAGTTTGATATAAGCACTAGACACCAAGTGAAAGACTTGATGAACTGAGAAACACAAACAACTTTACCTCAGCTCAGAAAGTGTAAAACTAAAAACTTAAAAGTGTAGGAGTGATAAATGTGCCTGTGCCTGTCAAGTGAACATCCAGTCCTAAATGTCTGTGTCCTCCAGACAAAAGGTCGTCGTGAACTGTGAGGAGCATGTGGTGTGTGTGTGTGTGTGTGTGTGTGTTGACGTCATGCCCTCTGATTCAGCGAGACTGGAAGGTGTGTAATGTGAGACAGGTAACATGGCAACCAAATGGCAAATGACCATGTCTTGATATCCACACCACTGAAGATATTCTGCCTTTTCACAAGCAGGCTGCAGAAATTTGTCCCATCTCATTCCCAAAAGATGCAGGTCTCCTGCACCATACCAGACCATTATAAACAGTCCAACATAAATTAATAAAATACATTTTGGTTGTACCCAAAATGCGTTTTGAAATTTGAAATACATTTTCTTGTCCCCCTCAAGTACGTTTTGTAATATATTTTGGCATTTGAAGGTTTAAACAAAATCTGTGCTTTGTACAACATAATTATTGTACATTTGGAATATATTTTAGCCAAGAAAAACAAACAGAAGAGGGCCAGAGCAAGAGAGCCAGAGTTTGACATAGTTACATAACAAGTTCTCTTTTCTCTATATCCCTCAATTCCTCTGCATCCTCACATCTGCTTCTGGATGCTCTGTTTTTAATTGTAATTAAAAGTCACAGCATAATAAACTAAGCAGAGGAGGCGATGATATATATGTAGGTACGGGAATGCATGCTTGTGTAGGAGGAAGCAGTCACCACTATCACTGCTACATCTGGGGATCAATGCAAATCAGTTCAGCATTTGTTTTTACAATAAATTCAGTGCCTACCTTTTGTTCAATTAAAACCCACCCCTAACCCACACCATCACTCCTTAAACTGTTTTGTAATGTCTCACGACACACAGAGAGATCAATAGGTAGTGCCAAGCCGTGTGAATACAGAGAGAGTGGGCGTCCTCCTCTAGGGAGAACTAGGTGCAGAGAGATATAGCCGCGCATGCGCTCTGCAGATATTAGGTAACTGCGAGAAATTCCGCAGTATACCCCCCACCACACGCGCACACAGACTTCCTGCCAAAAAGGAGCTCAAGGAGATACAACGGTGGAAGGATAAACAGTGCCTGTGCTCTTATTTCTAAACATCCTTTTCAAATGATTCTCTCATTGACATAAGCTTACAGAATCAAACATACTGAACCTCAGAAATGAGCTTATGCTGTAGGCTATATTTGATTGGTGGGGACACATGAAGTGCATCAGGCCAATAATGAATTATTGTATAACACACAATGGAGATTGTTACAAAAAAGATTTGTACAGACTAGCAGGGATGGATAAAATAACACAAATCCTGGAAAGCTGCATTTAGAAACATGTAAGACGGTGTAATTACCTTAAGGAGGTTGTTCAAATTGATCCTTAAAATTGAGTCTTGTTGGTGTACACTAATGTATTTGATTTGTTGATTGAGTGATTTCATATAATATATAGGCCTAATCCTGTTAATTTAATTGTATTATTATTATTAGATTATCTTTTACCAACAAGCCCCCAGTTTAGTCAATCATAGAGTCCTTAAATATGTATTGTTCAATAAATTGTTCAGCATCTTCAATTGACACTTACAGATACTCTCCCCGAACACAGAAAGCTTAAGGGGGTATTGTTTATAAGATTCCCCAGCTGGTGACCACCGGAAGCGCATGTCCTTTTATAGAGAACAGGAGAGTTCCCCAGTATTTTAGCGCTCGCCCACGCGCCGAATCTGCCGGGAAGCGCCATAATCTCCATCATCTGCGGGGAAATTATGTCATAGTTATAACAATCACCCGAATAGTAGCATTTAAATAAAAAATATATTAGGCAGAAGAGTTCCTTGTTTGCGATATTTTAGCTCTGTCACTTATACAAGGTTATAGATGAACATGTGGGATTTTATGAAATTAATAATCGTAGAGTTGTGCCACGTACCCCAATAGTGCGGCACAATTTGGGTCACAATCAACGAAGCGAGCACGTTTTTCAGCACCATGGACAGCAGTGACTCACTCTCACTTTCCCTCTCAGTCACACATGATCACACGCTTGAGGCCAGCTTTTTCTGTTCTGATATAAGTTTACTAGTTAAATGTTTATCGTCGGTGATTTTTATGAAGGCCCAGTGCATTTTGGTCCACGCACCATGCTTTAACAAGGCAGATTGATTACACTTCGTCCTCTCTCCCGCCGTCGCAGTGGGCGGGGTGAAAGAATGCGGTATTTTTATGAATGAAATTACGACAGAGGCTGGTGTCCCTGAGAGTCTCCTGATTGGTCGACCGGGGCAGAATCGCCCCTCATCATCGTAACTGACGTCAGAGGGGAATCGGTGAAGGTATAGCCTAGGTCGCAGCAGCACACCGGAGCTGAGTGTTATGCAGAAGCGATCGAAAGAGCGAATACAGCGGAGCTACGAAGGAACCTCGCGTTGCAAGAAGAACAAGATATCGTTTTCTCAAGGACTGGATTTGCTCGCGCCGGTGTTGTGCCGAATTCTGCACCCTGCCAAATTATGCACCCCCTAGTATTGGTAGGTTTAAGAGTAGGTGTGGGGTAGGGTTTAGGATTGGGGTGGGGTTGCGATTAGGCAATCAGGCAGCGACTTCAACTAAGGGGTGCATAATCTGGCAGGGGTGCAGAATTCGGCACAACACCGGGATGCACTGGCAGCTCGAGCTCAGATTTCAGCACGCGCTCCAAGAGACCTTCAGCTGGATGGTGGCGTGAAGAATTGTCCGCTTTGCAACCTTCTACAGCTTCCGTAAGTCTGTTTTATGCATCTTTATATATTCTCTGACTCTTGATGAATTCAAGATGACTAGCTTTGCTGTCAGAAATTCGCTATATTTAGGACAAATATTTAAGACATTAAGGGATGGTGTTATTGGTGCGCGTATGGGCTGCTGTGTTTTACATAACCTTGTATGATGTATCAGTCTGCTTGAGGAGCACTCAAATCTGTTTTGAACTTCAAAACGGTGATTCCCAGCCAGGCGCACGTTTAACCCTGCAGGATCCAGGAGATACCTATAATCTGCTTATAATATTTAATGATTTAATTTGCTTATAAACCTACTGAAATTATGATTTGTGTGTAATTGTTGCAAGTTTATTTGAATTCATATTAATGATAATGCCACATGAATACTGTAATGTGAGTTAAACACATTTCAGTTCTGGATAATGATAATAATAGGTGGCAAATAAATGTTAGCTTAAAGTTCAAAATTAGCCTTTCAGTGAACAATGGCTAAAGAAAAAAATGTTTTACCTACACATTACCTATACCACATGACATTAAAACAGTAAAATAATGCAATATGAAGTTAATAAACAACATGAAATGTAACCTTCAACAACCCAATATGTATATAACTAATATACAGATAGAAAAAAACAAGAACAAATATTAACATTTTGTTGTATTATATTAATATTGAAATTGATGAGTAATATATTTTACTGTGACAGCAAAGTCATTTAGAATTTTAGGAAAACAAAGCAGCAGCTGTTTTCAACATTGATAATAGTAAGAAATGCTTCTTGAGCAGCAAATTAGAATGGTTTCTGAAGGATCATTCATGTGACATGGAAGACTGGAGTAATGATTGCTGAAAATTCATCTTTGCATCACAGGAATAAATTACATTTTAAAATACATTAACAGAAAACGGTTAATTGAAATTGTAATATTTCACAATATTACTGTGCTGTTGAGCATAAGAGACTTCTCTCAAAAACATGAAAAAAATCTAACCAACCCCAAACCTATTATATCATATTACGTAACAGGTTTTCATACATACATATAATTAAATATTCTTTTTACATTAAAATTGTAATGTAATCTAAATCAAACATGCAATATGCATTTGAGACAGATTAATAAAGTGTTCTATTAGCTTTTGCCCTTGCCAGCATCTCCGGTAGCACAGACTAGGAATGTCAGATTGAATAAGATGTTGTTAACTGCAGTTCATCTTACTCTGCATGTCATTATGAGGCCAGGCCTTGGAGTGGAGCGCAGGAGCTCTAGCGCTCAGCAGAATACGTGACAGTCACCGTGCTGTGGATTGCGTGACTAAATCTGTCTCCCTCTCCCACAGCAATGGCCCTGAACGACTCTGAAGTGGGCTTAGAAGTCATCTTGGCGATGAACCAACTGCTGGAGCTCACCCTTTCCCACGTCACCCCTAAACCCCTGGAGGCCACAATGATGACTCCATGGGATGTGGCCCTGTGCGTATCAGGAGCCCTGATTTGCTGTCAAAATGCAATCGTCGTGGCCACCATCTTCTCCTCACCATCTCTGCGGGCACCTATGTTCCTACTAATTGGCAGCTTGGCCGGGGTGGACTTCCTGGCAGGGGTGGGACTGCTTTTGCACTCGTCAGTGCATTCAGAAGCTCTAGAGCTGGGCAGCGTGGGTCTGTTAGTGAGCGTGCTCAGTGTGTCCGTGTTCTCGCTGTTGGGAATCACCCTGGACCGGTTCCTCTCGCTACATCGCAGCTGGACTCTTGCCGGTCTTCAAGGTGCCCTGCCTGCCATGGGCTGGAATTGCTTGCATGATGGAGAATCCTGCAGCGTTCTTCGCCCTTTGACCCGAGTCGTCCTTCGTCACTCACACCAAATCGCCCTCCAGAGACACATGCTCCTGTCTGCGCGCACACACACGTGAAGTCTTTTATTATGAAGGGAAAACAAAATCCAAACCCACATAGCCCTGTGTGAAAAAGCGCTTGCCCCCTAAACCTAATAACTAGTTGGGCCACCCTTAGCAGCAACAACTGCAATCAAGCGTTTGCGATAACTTGCAATGAGTCTGTTACAGCGCAGTGGAGGAATTTTGGCCCACTCATCTTGGCAGAATTGTTGTAATTCAGCCACATTGGAGGGTTTTCGAGCATGAACCGCCTTTTTAAGGTCATGCCACAGCATCTCAATAGGATTCAGGTCAGGACTTTGACTAGGCCACTCCAAAGTCTTTTTGTTTTTCTTCAGCCATTCAGAGGTGGATTTGCTGGTGTGTTTTGGATCATTGTCCTGCTGCAGAACCCAAGTTCGCTTCAGCTTGAGGTCACGAACAGATGGCCAGACATTGTTCTTCAGGATTTTTTGGTAGACAGCTGAATTCATGGTTCCATTTATCACAGCAAGTCTTCCAGGTCCTGAAGCAGCAAAACAGCCCCAGACCGTCACACTACCACCACCATATTTTACTGTTGGTATGATGTTCTTTTTCTGAAATGCTGTGTTACTTTTACGCCAGATGTAACACGCACCTTCCAAAAAGTTCAACGTTTGTCTCGTCAGTCCACAGAGTATTTTCCCAAAAGTCTTGGGGATCATCAAGATGTTTTCTGGCAAAACTGAAACAAGCCTTTATGTTCTTTTTGCTCAGTAGCAGTTTTCGTCTTGGAACTCTGCCATGCAGGCCATTTTTGCCCACTCTCTTTCTTATGGTGGAGTCGTGAACACTGACCTTAACTGAGGCAGGTGAGGCCTGCAGTTCTTTAGATGTTGTTGTGGGGTCTTTTGTGACCTCTTGGATGAGTTGTCGCTGCGCTCTTGGGGTAATTTTGGTCGGCCGGCCACTCCTGGGAAGGTTCACCACTGTTCCATGTTTTCGCCATTTGTGGATAATGGCTCTCACTGTGGTTCGCTGGAGTCCCAAAGCTTTAGAAATGGCTTTATAACCTTTTCCAGACTGATAGATCTCAATTACTTTCTTTCTCATTTGTTCCTGAATTTCTTTGGATCTCAACATGATGTGTAGCTTTTGAGGATCTTTTGGGCTACTTCACTTTGTCAGGCAGGTCCTATTTAAGTGATTTCTTGATTGCGAACAGGTGTGGCAGTAATCAGGCCTGGGTGTGGCTAGAGAAACTGAACTCAGGTGTGATAAACCACAGTTATGTTTCATTCCCTTCATAAAAAAAACCCCTTCATTTAAAAACCACATGTTGTGTTTACTTGTGTTATCTTTGATTAATATTTAAATTTGTTTGATGATCTGAAACATAACATTAAAGTGTGACAAACATGCAAAAAAATCAGGAAGGGGGCCAACACTTTTTCACACCACTATATATATATATATATATATATATATATATATATACACAGTTACACACACACACATACACACACACATGCATACATTTATATAACTATATACAAGTGCATCTCAAAAAACTTGAATATCGTGAAAAAGTAATTTTTTGGTAACATTTCAAAGTGAAACTTTCATATTTTATAGATTCATTACATGTAAAGTAAAACATTTCAAAATATTTTTTTGTTTTAATTTTGATAATTACAGCTTACAGCTCATGAAAGTCAAAATTCCAGTATCTCAAAATATTAGAATATATCCTAAGATCAATAAAAAAAAGGATTTGCAAAACAGAAAGGTTCAAGTTCTTTAAAGTATGTTCATTTATGCACTCAATACTTGGTCGGGGCTCCTTTAGCACAAATTCCAGCATCAGTGAGGTGTGGCATAGAAGCGATCAGTCTGTGGCACTGCTGAGGCACTATTGAGCCTTCAGCTCGTCTGGATTGTTGGATCAACTGTTTCTCATCTTTCTCTTGAAAATATCCCATAGATTCCATATGGGGTTCAGGTCAGGCATGTTGGCTGGCCAATCAAGCACAGTGATATCATGGTCAGCAAAAATGCTCCAAAATCCCCTGGTAGACGGCTGCATTGACTTTGGACTTGATAAAACACAATGGACCAACACCAGCAGACGTCACAGCACCCCAAATCATCACTGTCTTCAGAAACTTCACACTGGACTTCAAGCAGCTTTGATTCTGTGCCTCTCCAGTCTTCTTCCAGACTCCAGACCTTGATTTCCAAATTAAATGCAAAATTTACTTTTATCTGAAAAGAGGACTTTTTCTCCTTAGGTAAGATGCTTCTGACGATGTTTCTGTTTCAGAAGTGGCTTGGTAGCCCTTTTCCTGAAGATGTCTGAGCGTGGTGACCCTTGATGCACTGACTTCAGCTTCAGTTCACTCCTTGTGAAGCTCTCCCAAGTGTTTGAAATGGCTTTGCTTGACAGTATTCTCAAGCTTGTGGTCATCCCTGTTGCTTGTGCACCTTTTCCTACCCAATTTCTTCCAGTCAACTTTGCATTTAATATGCTTTGATACAGCACTCTGTGAACTGCCACACCTTTCAGCAATGACCCGGTCACTCAATGATTGTCTTCTGGATCATTGCCAAGTTAGCAGTCTTCCCCATTATTGTGGTTTCAAAGAACAAGAGATACCCGGAATTTATACTGTATGGATGGTCATTTATTGAAACTCAAATGTAAATATTGTAAAATTTTGAGATACTGGATTTTTGACTTTCATGAGCTGTGAGCTCTAATCATCAAAATTAAAACAAAAACACTTTTGAAATGTTTTACATTACATGTAACGAATCTAGAAAATATGAAAGTTTCACTTTTTGAAATGTTACCAAAAAAAACTTTTTCATGATATTCAAATTTTTTGCGATGCACCTGTATATATATATATATATATATATATATATAACTAACTAGTAATAGTTTTATTACAATAAAACTTTAACAGTATCTCAAAGATACTCAAATAACACTGCTATGAATATCTAGAACTAAGTTACTGTTGTAACCAACAGTAAAAATCAACCTATACCTATTTATTGTGCAGCAGATATTTTTTACTAAATTGCAAGGTTGTGTTGCCGAGGACGACACTTTAGGCCCGCTCACACCAAGATTGATAAATATAACAATATCAGTGCATCACACGAAACAACATATAAAGTTCTGTTATTAATGAGTGTGCAGTTTTGAGCTCTTTAAAGCCAGCAGATTCTGATAGTTCCTCTGTCATTATCGTTATAAGTGTAGTGTGGGCTTACAGATTCTCAATGAATTAGAACAATTTTTATTAGAATGTTACAGTTTTCGCCAACATAAAATCATTGAGATGATCCAAAAACAAAATCCTATTTAGGGGCTGGCCTGTTGCATAATTCATTTCTCAACCTATTCATGAAGCTCAAGACCACCTGTGTGGACTGAATGTTTACCCCAACCTAAGCAGCATAATAAGCATGCAGCTGTGCAGTTTGAAGTCTTTAAAAGCCCCTGCACATGCAAGCTCAAACACGTAGAAAAAAAGTTCAGCTATGCACACAACACTGGTATAAAACATCTGTAACTGCAGCCAGACACAGTATTATAGATTTTATTTCAGTTGCTGATAGAAAAAAAATTCATAATTATTACCCACATATATAAAATAAAACACTCACTTTTCTTTGATTTCAAAATCTTGCATAATTTCTAAAACTTTGGCATTAAAACAACAGGCATTATGAAGCAGGCACTTGGGCTAAAAAAAAACTACTGGTAGTACTGTGAGGCTGACACCAACATCATTCAGTCAGACCTGAGGGCTGAAAACAGCACAGACACAGCCAGATGCCATTTAAACAGACTTTTGGTCATGACCGTGAATACGTACTGCAATGAAATACAAGGTAATTTCATCCTACTAGACGCAAGAACTATCATAGACACAAAACATCTTACTACTTTAAATATCTGCATTATAAAGTGTGTCTGGTCTTGGCGGTAAGGAAGGCTTTAGTTGATTAGTTAATACAGAGTAATGTTAAATCAGGTGGGATTTTAACAGAAATGATACTGATGCATCAAGAGGAAAATATGGAAGTACACACACACCAGTCTCGGTTTACCTTTGGCCACATTATACAGAGGCACAGGCGCTCTGAAAAAGGAGAAGGCTTATAAACTAAATAATTCACTCTCTCGTTTATATTAGACTCAACCCTCTGGACACACACACAATGTTTGGCCCTCTTCCCCTTATTTGCTTTTGGCCTCACTGCAGGTAAACAGGTAATATGAGAAGTGTGAGGTCTAGAAGGAATGATCTTAATGTAATCGCACAGGTGATGAAAAGCGGGGTGACAGCTTTAGTCAGACCACTCATCATCATCAAATTCGGATGAATCATCCTCAGAGTCGCTGCACTCCACGGCAATGCGGCGGGACAGGATGGCTGCGACATCGTTGCCATTGTGATCTCTTTTCTCCTGCTCTCGCTGTTCCTCCACTTTACGCAGGTTAAATCCTACACGCACAGACACAATTACAGCAAGCTCAGAGACATTTTAATAAACATTTCATATTCCCAGTATGTAGAAATGATCTGAAAGCCTAGTTAACTTGTGGTTTTAACATCTGTTTCAGGTAAGACAAGTGTTCAGTAAGACCTCTTTAAACACATGGTACACACTACTGTTCAAAAATAAGATTTTAAAATACTTCTATTCTGCAAGAATGCATTACGTTGATCAAAAGTGAGAAAGACATTAGAAATGTTACACATGCTAATCTTGTAAACTAAATCAAAAGAATCCTAAAAAAACATGAATGATTGATGAATGATGACAGAATGATTTCTGATGGATCATGTGACTCTGAAGGTTGAAGTAATGGCTACTGAAAATTCAGCTTTGTCATCACAGGAATGAATTACATATTAAACTATATACAAATAGAAAACAGTTATTCTATGTTGTAACAATCTCGCAATATAGCTGTTTTTACTGTATTTTTGATCAAATAAACACAGGCTTGGTGAGTGTAAGAGACTTTCAAAAATATGAAAAAAAATCTAACAAACACCAAACAAAAGTTTGAATGGTTGCATATACAGGCATCTTAAGTGCATCGCAATAACCTCCAGTGGTAAGATTTTGCTAACCTGAAATAAACCGGAAATTCTCTTTCCAACTTGTTTAAAGCTATTTTTTAGCACAATAACCAGACAGGTGAGTAGGCAGCAATTCACTTCAGTCAATGACACATTAGCATTTACACTACAAATGTGATGGGGGCACACGCGTTTATGACCTCTGTATGCTGTTTAAACGTAATCCTGAAATGTTGCGGATCCCATTAGCACCTAAATTTAGCTCTGACCACTTGAGATCAGATCACATGAAACATGTTAATTTCAGGTGTAAACAAGTCAGTAAATTTACAGTCAGCATGTTTACATGCACAGTTATAATCAAGCATTGGCAGGTTTTTGCTTAGTCGAATTATAGTCTGTCTATCCAAGTATACGTGACGCAAAGTGCAATCAAATATTTGAAAGATGAAATACCCAGTGTGCATTCTTTTTGAAATATGCACGCAATGTTTAATGTGTACATGCTAGACGAAGTCAAGCTACAATCACATTATCTAGGTCTGTTAGTCCAACTTCACAAAAAAAAATTCAGGCAGACTAAAAAGTGCAGTCACCTTAGCGAAAAAAAAGGTTCACTGTTCAATATCAATAGCGTAAAGATGTATAAAACACTTTCAATCCAAGCAGCTGTCTTGATGGTCTGCACATGAGTGAAAACTTTTTTTGTCCTCACACATGCGCATATTCCTATTGGAATGACTGGATTTCCCCCACAAAATTTAACTTAGCAGTGGTAAATGTGATTATGTTATAATTGTTTAATCTGACTGAATCAAACTTTTAAAGTGTTTGTGAATGTATGTAGTTATGTTACCTTGCCGGATAGCTGCAAGAAGGTCACTGCGAGGATCGGCCTCGTCTGGAACAGGCTGGGCTTTGGGTGCGGCGGGAGCAGAGACTCCTCCTGAGGGAGGTGGGGCTGGAGCAGATGGTGGAGGAGGACCTGGAGGAGGAGGAGGGGGAGGAGGAGGAGGTGGTCCCCCCATCATGGGTGGCGGTGGGGGAGCTGGACTACAGGCATCCATGGGTGGCGGAGGTGGGATGGAAACAGCATTGCTGGAGAATGGAGGAGGAGGAGAGGGGGGTGAATCAAAACCTAGAGGTGGCGGAGGTGGGATCATGCCACTGGGAGGTGGAGGTGGTGGCGGTGCCAGAGGAGGAGCCACAGTTGGACGGCCTGGAGAAGACATCGCTGGTGGAGCTGGAGGAGGATGACTGGGGCTTAAAAGACTGCCACGCTTCGGAGGAGGACCACCAGATCCATCATTATACCTGCAAGAGGATGAATGCTTGTCAGCTCAGAGAAGTCTCTGAACTTGATACTCAACAAGAGAAATGGCAGGCTATTTTAAGACACTCACGGCATGTCTGGAGGTGGTGGTGGTGGGAAGTCCTCTTGCATTGGAGGTGGGAGAGGAGAGCTGGGATCATAGCTGTAGGAGTTAGTGCTTTGGTCCAAATAGCCATCAGAGTGATTAAAACCATCATCACCAGAGCCAATACTGCCGTTCAACACTTCTGAAGAGTTGCTGTTAGAAACGCATGAATAGTAGTATTAAACATGGATTTCAATATGCTGCCCCATGCTATTTTTATTAGCACTGGATTTTTATTGACCGATTTCACAAGCCAATTCTATTCAGAAGCTTTTGAGCCGATTTAATATAAATTTGGACAGGTAGAGTACATGGTACTTAAATAAAATCTCTCTCAACTAAAGCTGTAACCTAAACAGGGAATCCTGTCAGTTGGTATATTACCATAATACTATTAAAAGGTTTGAATTAACAAAAGAGTCCATATATGTATATATTTATTTTTGTATCAACATTAAAAAATATAAACTTGAATATAAACATTTAAATTGCACAAGGCATTTTTAATTGAATAAATAATAATGTTTCTATTTCAACTTGTTGAATATATGAATGGTGGTATTTAAATTATTCATTTGAGTTTAAATAACACTTACATCTTTAGTAAAAAAAAAAAATATATTGAATTATAATAATAATCTGGTATAGTGCATGTATTTACCAAATGCTCCTCCCTAGAGTTTTTTTTTTATAGCTAACTAACAAGCTATGGATGCTGAATGGCTTCACTGAGGTAAATGATGCATTATGTGACATGCTGTTCTTTCCATGGTTGAAATAACCGATTGAGTGATTGCTTGAAACATGATATATTTCAGTAAGTTGTACTGATTCTAGCTAACTAGTAAAGAGGAAGAAATGATCGGTTCACTGCCGCTTGAACTGAAGCGCTATAGTGATCAGTCACGCCACACAAAAGAGCATCAAAATGACATTTCACAAGATCACGCGTACATAAAATAAACAGAGTAAAGGTTATGCGTATTTGGCGTGCTGTCTGAAGAGAGGGCTCTGAGCTCTGAATTTTGGCCCGAACCCAGAGTACCCCCCACAGGTTAGAATAGGAATAGTTGAAAGTGCAGAGATGGGGTGGTGAAGGGAAGCTGGAAAACTCCCAGAAGCAAGTCTCCTGTGTGTATATATACACCTTATCTTGTTAATTGGGTTGATTACTGATCGTGCTCCTCTCGTGTTAATTAGGTTAATCATCTGAACGTGCGCCTCCTGAACTTTGTTAGTAAAACAACATTTGTGGCTTGAATTGGCTATAAAATTGATAGAATTTGAAAGCTTGGACTTTGCTATAAATTAAGTCACAAATCTTATTGCAGTTATTGGATGGAAGATATGCTTCAAATAATGTTTACTTCAACCATAAACTGAAAAGAACAGACTAAAAAAACAGATTCTTGGGATTTAAGAATCAATACTGGTTTATTAAAATTAAGTTAAAAAATATAGTCTGTCTGGAACTAATTTTTATTACCCCAGGGTATCGTGCTTGGGCATCACAAACTCCTCCCCCATTTTCCGGCGTTCCCATTCATCTTTACGGGTTTTGATCTTTCTAGGGTTCAAGTTCCTTCGGTTAAGGTTGTCATCTTTCTTCTTCTGCTCTCAATAAACACAGAAATAAGCACAGTTACAGAAGCCCATGCATTTTGGATGGTATTTTGAAGTGTTGCTGTACATGTGTACACATGCTTCATACTCTTATGTCCCACCTTATGTTTGCGTCTCTCTTTCATAATGTCTTTGGTATCTTGAAGCATTTTCTCTTTCCAGAGGTCAAAGAAATAAGACGGATCAGTGTAGAACTTCAGAGCCTCCTTACCATCATCCCTGGAAAACAGAAAACACTTTAACCATCTTATACTGAAACAAAATAACCATATTCTGAAGCAATACAATTAATATATTGTGATAAATATAAAGAGTTTTCCCATGCCTACAGTCATGGCCAAAAATATCGGCACCCTTGTAAAATATGATAAAAGTAGGCTGTGAAAATGAATCTGCATTGTTAATCCTTTTTATCTTTTATTTTAAAAATTCACAAAAATCTAACCTTTCATTGGATAATAAGAATTTAAAATGGGGGGGGGGGTATCATTATGAAATAAATGTTTTTCTCAAATACACGTTGGACAATTATTGGCACCCCTAGAAATTCTTATGAGTAAATTATCTCTGAAGTATATTCCCATTCATATTCACAATTTTGAGCACTCCAGGGTGATTATGAACATGAAATCATCCAGACATGGCTTCCTGTTTCACAGAAATATAAATAGGAGGGAAAACAAAGCCCAAATTCCCTTAATCATCCATCACAATGAGAAAAACCAAAGAATATATTTCTGATGTGCAGCAAAAGATAATTGAGCTTCACAAATTAAAGAAGTGGCTTTAAGAAAAGAGCTAGAGCGATACAAATTCCCATTTCCACCATCAGGGCAATAATTTAGAATTTCCAATCAACATAAAACGTTACGAAACTGCCTGGAAGAGGACGTGTGTCTATATCGTCCTAATGCACAGTGAGGAGGAGAGTTTGAGTGGCTAAAGACTCTCTAAGGACCACAGATGGAGAATTGCAGAAAATAGTTCAGTCTCGGGGTCAGAAAACCTTAAAAAAAAAAAAATTGTCAAACAGCACCTACAACACCACATGCTGTTTGAGAGGGTTTCAAGAAAAATTATCCTAGCTCATCCAAAAACAAACCCCAGCATATTCAGTTATCAGACACGACTGGAACTTCAAATGGGACTGGCTTCTATGGTCAGATGAAACTAAAAAAATGAGCTTTTTAGCAGCAAACACTCAAGATGGGTTTGGTGAACACAGGGATAAAAAGTACCCCATGTGTACGATGAAATATACTGCTGTATTTTTGATGTTGTGGGCCTATATTTCTGCTGGAGGTCCTGGACATCTTGTTTAGACACATGACATCATGGATTCTATCAAATACCAACAGATAAAAAAATCAACAAGTGACTGACTCTGTTAGAAATCTTATAATGGACCATGTTTGGATCTTCCAACCGTACAATAATCCAAACACAAACCTCAAAAACAACACAAAAATGGGTCACTGAGCACAAAACCAAGCTTCTGCTGGCCATTCCAGTCCTCTGAACTGAACCCTGTAGAAAATGAGTGAGGTGAACTGAAGAGAAGAAGCACCCACATTGAGCTGGGAATCTAAAGGGTCTGGAGTGATTCTGGATGAAGGAATGGTCTCTGATTTCTTGTTAGGTGTTCTCTAACCTCATCAGGCATTATAGGAGAAAATTTACAGCTGTTAAACTGGCAAATGGAGGTTTCAAAAAGTATTGAATAAAAGGGTGCCGTTAATTGTGGCCAGTGTGTATTAGAGAAAAACATTTATTTCATAATAATATTTCTCCCCCATTTTAAATTCTTATTATCCAAAGAAAGGTTAGATTTTTGTGAATTTTTTAAATATAAGATCAAAAGGATTAATGATGCAGATTAATTTTCACAGCCTACTTTGGTCATATTTACCAAGGGTGCCAATATTTTTGGCCATGACTGTATATATGGTCAGTACATGGAGGTCAGATGTGATGGTGTGTTTACCTGTAACAGCTCAGATTGTTGAGGGGGGGTGGCTTGTTGCAGGTCAGATAGGTCTCTTGGATAGGCTGCGGTAGTGACACCCTAATGAAGAGCTGCTGATCCTGAATGGAACTGGAGTGGAAGGCTTTGCGGCTGGTAATGGCCTGAAGAGAAACTGGAACGAAAAAGCAAAAATAGGAGGAAGTAAAAAGAAAGGAAAAAAGACAGATAATGACATTTGGAATTAGTTCATATTTTGCATCATTGCTTCAAAAACCACAAATTAAGGCTTTGTTCACACCGCACACAGATCTGATATTTATGGCTACTGCCATTTTGCAAGTGGTTATATCAAATCTGTTTTGCCATAGTAATGACTATGACGCCAAGAGATAAAGGGGAGTAGATGGGGAAAACCACTAATTTTGCCTCTGCTCTTGACATGTTGCTTATTGAACTCATCAAGTGTGTCAGAAACATTAATGTACTATTTATACAGTAAATGAATACAGAGAATGCCATATGAGCAAACAGGAGTGAATTCAGATACAGATATAGACACGCTACTGTGCTTTGAGCATGTTACAGTGACAGGTACGAAAAAGCACTTGAAATCTGATCTGACGGTTGACAACAAAAAGCATTTCAAAAAGAGATTTTTCTTGAAGAAAAGGTGTTACACACTTCTAGAAAATAAACTTAAAAGTCATTGGTTAAAAACAAGTAACATTACAGCCATCCTTAGGGCCGTCATTAGACCACTCATGACAGCTTGACTCTTTTTAAACGTTTTTGAAAAATCGTTTTTTAAATCAGATTCTAACCACAAATAGATGTGGTTTGGATTGGGATTATAAAAAATAAAAAAAAGTCATGTGTTTTTTTGTCATTGTAAAATCAATTAAAAACAGAGTTAGAGATGCATAAAAAGTAAATGAGAAGAAAATTAAATAAGAAATATAAAATATTAATAATGCAAATGAGCTAAGGCAAATACAAAATAAAACAACATGCAGTAATAATGTTCAAAACTGAATCAAAACTCAGCATTAACTATTCTGTTTTCTGTACAAACCAGTGTGGTCCAAATAAAATTGTAATAAACCAAAGCAAATTTTGACTAATATTGTACATATTTATGATGAAAAAAGTTGGTTGGGTATAACCCAATGTCTCTTACCTTCCTCTTCTTTAGGGTCCAGCTGGGTGACTTTGACCTGCAGCTTGTCCACTCTCTCTCCCAGCGTGTTGACCCGTTCGGCAAACGAGCTGGCCTGGACAAACAGTTCGCCGAACACATCTTCTGCATACTTGCCTATGATTAAATGACAGCTTAAAAGCAGCAACACACAACAGATTTACTTCAGTATACATGTCATTACACAAACACTTACTAAGTGATCCAAGCTGACGAATGATGTTGGCAAGTGTGATGTTGGTCACACACTCCAGTTCACTCTTGATCGTATTTGGCAGTGACTGGCGACAGAGGTGCCTTGGTTCGATGTTTCGCGTCACCAAAGGCATGATGGGAGCTTATCTGTCACCTTCCCCTTTCAGACAAAAACAACAAAAAAAGAAGAAAAGAATTGAATGCATTAAAAATCCTGTTATTAGCTGGGGAGGCAGAATCTATAAAATGGGCTGGTGCTTCCCCCACCCACATTCACATTACACTTATTCAACACAACCAGACTCACAGCCTTGTGTCCAAAGCAGAACCAAAACTGCTGCGGTGTTTCTTCTGCCAAAACGCAACTTTCTCTAATTTCTGCAGTTAACACCAACAAGCAACAACCCTTTAACACTTCTTGTCCTCTGGCTTTTTATATACATTTTATTTTAAAAGGTGTTTTAACTGTGGTTATTAAAGTGAAGTGCAGTGACATACTGCCAAGTATGGTGACCCATACTCGGAATTTGTGCTCTGCATTTAACCCATCCAACGTGCACACACACAGCAGTGAACACACACCCGGAGCAGTGGGCAGCCATTTATGCTGCGGCGCCCGGGGAGCAGTTGGGGGTTCGGTGCCTTGCTCAAGGGCACCTCAGTCGTGGTATTGAGGGTGGAGAGAGTGCTGGACATTCACTCCCCCCACCTACAATCCCTGTCGGCCCGAGACTCGAACCCACAACCTTTGGATTACGAGTCCGACTCTAACCATTAGGCCACGACTTCCCAACTGACCCATTTACAAACAACTAATCATATCCTTTCACCATGTTATGACTACATATATATATATATATATATGTTAAATATACAAATAGGAATAATTTTACACATCTGAATCCAATTTTAATATATTTTTTATATATATTTTTTATATAAATTCAGAAAAAATGCCTGTGCATAAAGGAATTTTTTGCCTGTGCATAAAGGAATTTTTTTTCACCCATCAGACTTCCTATATTGGGAGGGAGTGGAGGCTCTAGTCCACAACATACCAACCTAACTTTGTCACAAGATAAGATCAAATCAAAGTTGTTCCCAGTAAACTGATTTCCAGTTCAAAAGTTAAAGCTATCAAATTGACATAGGGTTATTTGTCACGACTGTTTAAAATACTTCAAAAACTAGTAGCTGAGGCCTAAACTCTCTCAGGCGTCTGTGCATAGCAGGAAGTGTTAGCATTAGCTGCCTAACATTACATACTGTCAACTCGCCAACACAACTGCGACTCTTTAATACTTTAGGCACATATAAAGTACTTCTCAGTCTTACCTGAATATATGTGGAATTGGCCTTGGATGCCGACGTATTTTGGTTTTTCAACTACCTTAGCAATACCATTCCCTGAGTTTAATTTTCTAAGCCGACAAAATGTCTACAAGTACTGTAACAAGAGCTGAATGGCAGCGATAGCTCAGTCCCGCATTTGGTAACTTTTGATTGGACGGTGCGTGTTAATCCAAAGATACTATTGGCTGATGCGTCCGTCAATCACAGAAAAGGGGTGGATATGGAAACTGGAATCTTGAAAGCGCAACTCCACCCTAGCGGCATGAAAACATCTGTTCGCAGTTTCTACACGGAGGGGAGGGATAATCAACATTCCTGAATACCGGGCCAGTCCGAACAAATCCGAAACACGACGAAATTCAGAGGAGAAAAAGCCACAAGTGATAAGAGATCAAGGAATGCCCGTTATTTGTCTTTTAGCTTTTTTTGTTGTTGAGTGAATCAAATGCAGCCCAGGATTTCATTACTCACCGAAAAACAGATAGGACACATTTCTAATAAACATTTGATTGTGTACAGTTTATTTCATATAAAACAGTGCACTTGTAAAATATTGCACGTAGCCCTGTTGTATAAAAATGTCTGTTAAAGGATCATCATCACAGTATAGATTTAATTGTGCGCACAATGCAGTTGAATCATTGCAGTGCCTTTCACAACCACTAGACGGCTTGTCTTAGTCTGTACAAAGAAACAAAATAACACTAATATGTAACTTTACCTCTTAAAAATGTGATGTATATTTGTATGTAATCAACACGCCAGCCTCATTAAATGAAGCTGTTTTAGTTTAAAGTACTCTTAGACACATATTTTCCATGGAATTAGGGTTTTGCTTCTGCACCAAAGTGTCTTTTGCAGTGATTCTGCAGTTGGTTATCTGGGCTGCTCGCTTGTCCTTATCCAGCTGAGTGTGAATGAACTGTGTGAGTCGGCCAGTTTGTGTCTCAGTACTATGTGTCCCGGGCCGTGTGCCGAATGCACGAGTTGGAGTCCTGAGATGCGGAGGGCTCTCAGTAAACTGTACCAGAAACGCACCACCTCCTCTTCAGCACCACCCACCTCAAACCCCGCCCACTGCAGATGAATGGTCAGAATGAGCTGATTGATCCTTCTGAGAGTTCCATCCTTAATCCAGCTTTCTAATATGCGCCATTCAGCGCTCTCCAAATCCATACGCAGAACATCCACCTACATAAACAGACACTAAATGAATGTGACATTATGGGAGCAATCAAAAAAAGCAAGAAAAAAATATTGTATTAGTATGAAATCTGTTTTTTCAAATGACCACTGATTAAATATAATACACATATTCCCTGAAGCACACCTCATTTTATGAGTCACTGTTGCGATGACGCCCTAGTGTGAACAAAGACTTAAGTACATAAAGGTGGTGATTCACTACTGATTCAGCACTGGATGGTGCGTGTGAAATTATACGTGACTTGCAGTGCATGTAAAATAATCATAGAATGAGTGTATTTGGGTGTAAGTACCATGGTGTGGCCCAGGGAGTCCATAATGTCAAGCAGTCTGTGTTGTACATTACCCACGAGGCCTGCACGACGCCGTGGATTTCTCCAGTCTAACCAAGCCCGATGATTCTTAATAGATGCAGGCTCTCGACTCCCTCGACCGCTGGGGTCAAACCGATGAACCTCACACCCAGCGTACAGCATTGTGTCTAAAAACGCTGCATCCTTCCTATCCAGACTATAAAGATACAGACAAAAGATTTGGCTCATTTGGAACAGCCTGAAACATCCCAATGAACAGTTCAACCAATTACTGCTTCTCTGCATCAGTCATGATATGTCGAGGAAAAAAGATACAGAATCTGGGAGAACCTTCAGCTTTTGTTGTTTTTTTCTAGAGATTATATTCAACAAATCCCACCCTTCCATCTTAAAGAAACAAGGATCCCTAAATGACTGACATTCTTTGAAATAAACAAGTCAGTTCTTAAATGTGCTGGCTGTTTTAAAGAATACCTAAAGTTAAAACAGAAGACACTGTTGGATTAAATACTAATTTAAACATACCTCAATCAATAATAATTTTATTCCGGTCCTCACAAACAAATTTTCACAAAATAAATAAAATACATTGTTACCGAAAAAGGAGTAGGCAGATAATACTCCACGATCACTTTTGCTAAATTGCTCCCAATATTTACAAAATACTCATTAAATTCATTGACAATGTCATTCATTTTAGTTATACTTAATTTATCATCGTTAACAAAATAATTTGGGTAATCAACTTTCCCAGTATTCTTTTTAATTATACTATTAAGTACTTTCCATGTTGTTTGTATATTATTCTAATGCTTGTCCAATAACTTATTATAATAGTCCTTTTTACTAAATCTTATAATACTTATTAATTTATTTTTATATATCTTGTATTTATTTTCCGCTTGTATAGTTCTAGTTGCTATAAATTTCCTATATAATGCATTTTTCTTTTTACATGCTTTCTCTATTCCCTTAGTAATCCATGGTTTATCCTCATTTTTTTTGCTTCATTACAGTCTTCTTAAAAAATGTTTTTCGTATTTTTCGATTAATATAGACAAAAAATCATCATAAGCACTATTAGGATCTTTACTTGCATAAACTTTGCGCCAATTTGGATTCTTTAAGTCCTCACTGAGAGCAACAATGATTTCTGGTGTTCTATATCGACTTAATTTAAATCTATTTATCCTACTACCTTTTGTTTTATCAAATAATCTTTGAAATATTGCAAAAACTGGAAAATGATCAGTCATATCATTTATAAATAATCCTCCTACTATTTTTCCTTCAATTTCCTTTATATATATATTATCTATTAATGTAGCAGTATTTTTAGTTATTCTACTAGGTTTTGTAATCACAGGAAATAGACCTTTACTATATAGTGAGTCAGTAAAATCTGTTATTCTCTTATTTCCATTTGGATTCAACAAGTCAATATTGAAATCTCCACATATAATTTGTACTTTGTTCTCATTCCATTTATCGAACATACCAAATAATTCATTCATAAAGGTATCCGTACACTCGGATCTTTCAATATCGATTTCTATAGTTACACATTCCAAAAGATCTTCTATAGTCACTGACATACTTTTAATCAAGTTAGATCTTAACGCTGTGTCAACATACAAAGCAACTCCTCCTCCTTTCTTATTATCTCTGTTTACTGTAAACAAATTATACCCTTCCATTTCTACTTCATGTATTTTCTCATTATCAAGCCAAGTCTCTGACACAGCAATCACATTAAATTTATTAAACTGATGCAAATAATCCTTAATGTACAAGTGCTGGTCATAAAATTAGAATATCATGATAAAGTTGATTTATTTCAGTAATACCATTCAAAAAGTGAAACTTGTATATTAGATTCATTCATTACACACAGACTGATATATTTCAAATGTTTATTTCCTTTAATTTTGATGATTATAACTGACAACTAATGAAAGTCCCAAATTCAGTATCTCAGAAAATTAGAATATTGTGAAAATGTTCAATATTGAAGACACCTGGTGCCACACTCTAATCAGCTAATTAACTCAAAACACCTGCAAAAGCCTTTAAATGGTCTCTTCTGTAGGCTACACAATCATGGGGAAGACTGCTGACTTGACAGTTGTCCAAAAGACGACCATTGACACCTTGCACAAGGAGGGCAAGACACAAAAGGTCATTGCTAAAGAGGCTGGCTGTTCACAGAGCTCTGTGTCCAAGCACATTAATAGAGACAAGGGAAGGACAAGATGTGGTAGAAAAAAGTGTACAAGCAATAGGGATAACCGCACCCTGGAGAGGATTGTGAAACAAAACCCATTCAAAAATGTGGGGGAGATTCACAAAGAGTGGACTGCAGCTGGAGTCAGTGCTTCAAGAACCACCACGCACAGACGTATGCAAGACATGGGTTTCAGCTGTCACATTCCTTGTGTCAAGCCACTCTTGAACAAGAGACAGCGTCAGAAGCATCTTGACTGGACTGCTGCTGAGTGGTCCAAAGTTATGTTCTCTGATGAAAGTAAATTTTGCATTTCCTTTGGAAATCAAGGTCCCAGAGTCTGGAGGAAGAGAGGAGAGGCACATAATCCACGTTGCGTGAGGTCCAGTGTAAAGTTTCCACAGTCATTGATGGTTGGGGTGCCATGTCATCTGCTGGTGTTGGTCCATTGTGTTTTCTGAGGTCCAAGGTCAACGCAGCCGTCTACCAGGAAGTTTTAGAGCACTTCATGCTTCCTGCTGCTGACCAACTTTATGGAGATGCAGATTTCATTTTCCAACAGGACTTGGCATCTGCATACACTGCCAAAGCTACCAGTACCTGGTTTAAGGACCATGGTATCCCTGTTCTTGATTGGCCAGCAAACTCGCCTGACCTTAACCCCATAGAAAACCTATGGGGTACTGTGAAGAGGAAGATGCAATACGCCAGACCCAACAATTCAGAAGAGCTGAAGGCCACTATCAGAGCAACATGGGCTCTCATAACACCTGAGCAGTGCCACAGACTGATCGACTCCATGCCACGCCACATTGCTGCAGTAATCCAGGCCAAAGGAGCCCTAACTAAATATTGAGTGCTGTACATGCTCATACTTTTCATGTTCATACTTCTCAGTTGGCCAACATTTCTAAAAATCATTTTTTTTGCATTGGTCTTAATTGATATTCTAATTTTCTGAGATACTGAATTTGGGACTTTCATTAGTTGTCAGTTATAATCATCAAAATTAAAGGAAATAAACATTTGAAATATATCAGTCTGTGTGTAATGAATGAATCTAATATACAAGTTTCACTTTTTGAATGGTATTACTGAAATAAATCAACTTTATCATGATATTCTAATTTTATGACCAGCACCTGTATATGCAATTTTTATAAAGACTTCTACTATTTAAATGTATTATTGATAATGCCCCCTCCATATTCAAATTTCTATTAAATTATCTTCTGTATAGTACTCACAACAACTGTTATTTACATAATTAAAAAAGTGATTTTCCAGGTCAATATCATTTTCAATTTCGTACATTTTATGATTAAGAATTAGTGTTCGTAGCACTAACAAGAATATTACCTTTGTCAGATTAGATAATCTATTTTATAAATGGATGTTATTAATCTTCAATGCATATGTATAATTTAAAACTTTTTTGACCTTATAATTTTACATTTTTAGAGGTCATTTTTTATTAATTGGCTAAAATTATAAACTTCTTTTAGTGACATATGTCAGACTTCTAAAACCATCTACTCTGCCTAAATTCTGCCTCACCCATTTCCCATTAATTTTTCAAATAGGTGAAACACAACATTGCAAACCCTGATTTGAAGCAAAAAAATATTTGAAAATCTGAAAAAAGACTGTGTGCTTGACGGCTTAGGTGAGGGAATGAACTACAATACAAGTATTAAAGTGTATTAAAAAGATAAGTTGAAATAATGGGGGCTAAAAGTATCTATTAACAGCTCTGTAGCTTAAAGTAGGTCTGTCTTTAAAGATTCACAAGTTATCATTAAAAATAATTTCCCTTATGGAGAAAATAAATGGGATTTTAACTTCAATAATCCAGTCAGAACGAATCTCCTGCATGGAAGGGAGCGAAGATGCGAACATTTTAACTGTAACGCTCTGATTATAAGTTAGCATTTGCTGCATGTCTCATAAAATGTTAAAACAATGTCAGCATCTGGGAGTAAGAGAAGAGCAGATATATGGATAAAAAGTTGGAAAGCATGAGAATGCGAAAGAGTTTCTGAACGCACACACCCGAATCACGCACACAGAAAAGTGCCTCTCAAACAGCGCACGAATACTGAATTCAGTTCTCTTTCGCATCGTAATGCAGACAAAATGATTTCAAATTGTCCGTTTTGACATGTATTCACATAAACCATGTTCTTATTTCCTTATGAGAAGTGATTTTATTTAAATTATGTGTCAGAGCAGTTAAATGTGTCTCTATATTGCATGTTCAAACCCTAATATTAATTTTAACAGATTAATAGATGTTCTCACCCTGGAAATATATGAGTTTGGAAATTTTAGAGAAATTCCTAATAAATGCATTAGACAGTAACTAAACCCATTAGATTTTAGTTGACTAAATCTACTGTAGATTTAGTCGACCTAAGTCTTATGATATTTAGTCGACTAAAAGTAGACTAAGACTAAAACAATTCAGTTGGCTGAAATATGACAAACTATGCATTTTACTCCAAAGGTCCATTTAGTACATTTAGTCAAAAGAACCAAGTCCCCATCCTCATTTGTTTCTTTTTCCTTTATCCATTTCACTACGTCACAATATGGAAGAAAAGGTCTATCGTTACTTCCATACTTACGTTATTTAGGGGAAGCTTCAAGTAAATCAGCATTTTTGTATCTTTTTGCTGTAAAGTAATATATTTGTATACCTGAATGAGTAGGCCACACAACCTCGTTTCCCCTTCCAGTGGTTGATGCACAAAACATCTAAGTGACCAGGAGAGGGTGTTGATTGATTCCCATCTGAACCCTGAACCACAGAGCAGTTCACCTGCAGAGTGATAGGAAAAAATCCAGACACCTTGCTTTGGAAATGACAGTCCATTTTTATAACATGAAGTCGCATAGTGTTATATAAGAAAGCTATAAGCACGATCGAAAAGTGAAATAGAAAAGTACATTATGGTATGTTTGTTTGTGTACCTCTGTTGTGGTGATGAACTGGGTGAGACGCTGCAACTCTGCAAAAAACGAGGGTTGTTCTGATGCCCATGCCTGCAGTATCAGTTCTCTATCTGCAGCCTGTAAACACATAAACATAATCTTGGCCAAATTTCAGATGCACACAAAAAAACTGTAAAAACAAGGATGCAGTGGAGGAGGGTCAGGCATTCGATAGCCACTGAAAAAAAACTATGTGAGCGTGTGCAGCGCTTCAGGCAAGAGAAGTTGCAACTTGTCTGGGGTCACAGAATGTGCCCTTACGAAACCAGAGGTTATATGAGTGAGAACAAAAGAAACAGAGATAACTTTTTAAACCTGGGCTGTTGGAAATGGAGCCTCTCCCAAAACATACAACAACCCTATTTAGTAACCATGGAGACACTAGACTAGAGGAAGAGGGGATATGACTCACTGTTGTGGGAGGTAGGGGCGGACAGCTAGAAAGAGAAAAGGGGGAGTGAGAGACTTTATTTTTCAGAATTTTTCCATCTTAAAGTGTCCAGAAGGGATACCCGTATATTTTGCCAAGTCATTTAAAAAAGCTGACCCTCCAGATAAAAAGCTGCAACAGGGTAATTTATTCTTTATAAAATTCAATCAGTTTACTAGGACAATTTATATTCGTTTGAGCTGCACATCCGGAGGACCCTCCACCTAAAACCGAGACAGATAATTACCTGCATTACTAGTGAATATGCGATTACCTGGCGTCCTTCAAGCTCGTTTTCGTCCTGGTATCCTGTCAGTCTTGAGTCCTCCTTGTCAGTCCTGAGACCCAACACGCCGCTTTCCAAATCCCACTCATTTTTTCTAACCTCATACGACGCTGAGCCACCGCTCTTTTCTATGCTAATAACGAGAAAAACAGGCGCGTCACCGCTCATGTCGCTAGATGCACGCGGCACCGTTAAATTTACCAGTAGTTGGACTAGCAGTAGCACCGGCAAACCTATAATAAATACACGGTGGGAAATGCTTCTCAATCCGCTAAAGTTACAAGCGGCCATACCTCCCTTCTCTTGAGTTTGGAGTGACCCGTGGGAGCGCAGACACCAGAAATGAAGAGTCGGCGCCACCGTGACTCTGGCTTGAGGGCACTGATCTAAAGCTCACGGCTGGACAGTCTATCAACAAATACAAGTATGTTTGAGTCAGTGTTTGCCTGCACCTCCCAATATTCCCCACGAGGGAAAAAAGAAGCTTAATAGACATACTAAATAATGAATTAATGAAAAACCTAAAAAAGGCAGAACCGTTTGAGTGAGGTTTAGTGGAAGGTTCCCACCCACGCGCACGAACATATTTTACTACTATGTAGTATGCAAGAACAGCCACTATTCATAACGCAGAAGATGAGTAATAGCCTCGTGACGTATACTGCATCTGCTGGGACTCTGAAGTGTGCAGCCAGTGCTCATTTTCCACTATTATACAGTTGTTGGGAATTCAGTTCAGGAATTTGGATGCGATTTTATAAATACAAAATTTCAAACCGATAAAACTCATGCAATTAGGAGAATTTAAACAATCAGGAATAGCACGTGGGTGCTTTGAGACATAGTAGCCTACACCGTACGAACAAAAGGTCCATTTGCGGTAGAGCCAGTGTCTCTATACAACAGAAACACAAACTAATCGTTAAAATCGACCTGTTAGTCAGGAGTGATTGTCTTGTTCCCATCAAAAACTTTCCCTTGCTGCTTTTGCGTTTTGCTTATGTGATTTGTTAATGAACAATTCCAGTATTGGCTGAGAGCTAAAGCAGGGGAGGACTGGATGTGCATCGGATGCTTATTTATAATGATCTATTAACATCGTTCACACATGGCAATCTCAGTGGTGAATGAAAAGTCCTTAACCACAAATCAAATTGCAAGCTTGTGTCTTAAAGCAAGAGTTTTTTAAAGGGGTCATCGTTGTATTTTGAAATTTCGTAAATCTTTTTTGTGCCCTCTAAAATTGTAACTTAGGCCACAAACAAAGGGAGAAATATTGCGAGATGTAGCCTATTCAAGAGACGTATTCAAATGCAAATGCATATCTGATATTGGCAGTGTTTATGACGACGTTGGCGCGATTGGATGTTAGAATGACAAGCAGCCAACATTAAGTTTTTTATTTTATCTTTAAACTTCTGTATTTCTGTAAATGCAAATGGACAATGAAATAATAGATAACAATATGACAACCCGATGCCTGTTATCAGGTGCTGCAATTTTTGTTGCAAATATAATGAAACATTTAAGTGATAATCAAGAAACAAAAGTACAATTCTGCAACCAGACAGTGGCAACACAAATATCGAGCAACTGACTCAAAATAGATAATGCACAGAAAGTGGTAGTGAAGAGAGTAGGTCTTTTTCTTTTTTCCCCATGCATCCATGTAGACCTAAAATATAATAATAGACAAAAAGCCAAACATTTGTATTCAGATGTGCAAGTCCCTTGGGTTGATCTGTTGCAGATAACTGTTGTAATTGTCCAATATTTTCACATTCTCAACACAGGGGGCAGCAAAAGGATGAGAAATTTAAGTTTAAGTATCACACCCCTCCCCCCACAAACACTCCCTATACCACACATTTACAAACAAACAGATCAATGAAAAAAAACAGAATGAAATAAAAATTCCACACAAATAAAAATTCTCACAGCCTTCTTCACTCAGTTACTTTCCATAATTCCCATACAACCTTTCCTTCATCTCTCTCTCAAATCACTGCTCATGTCCTCATCTGAACTCATCTGAGTTTCTGTTGGAATGTCTGACGCCAAAAGCACAATTGCCTCGTTCCAAACGCCTGAGTGGTGCTGCTTGGCCCAGAATGCAAAAGAGGCACCAAAACCACTCACAGAAGGAAAAAAAGAGGAAGGAAATGTTACGAAATATAACATACATCATATGAAGAGTAAAGTTTTCCAAATCATCAAATGCAATTGGACTGTCATCTGAATGAGATCTGAAACTTTGTTGAGCATTTTAGTAAAAATCATAGTTATTACCCATTGCATTTTTATTTTCATGCTTGGCCTCCATTGGATCTCATTTCATTTTCATTGTATGTCGCCAACCACAGAGTAGAGGCAAGACAAAATTAAACAATGATCAGAACAGAATGTGTATTTAAATATTTTCACCTCAGATACAGTATATGGAACAGACGGATACAATATTTTATCACAAAAAATCACTGTACGACACAGCGGACCACAAGAAATACGAACAGAGGGATGAAAGAAAAAGAGGCGGCGAATATGCATTGTCCACACCCTGAGTTCCAGGTCATCAAATCCAGGGTGGAAAGTGCCCTGGCCTCTAAATATGTTGACAAGGACAGCATCGTTCGGGGGCAGTGCATGGGTATCTGTCCTCCTGCGGTGATAAAAACACACAAATGAGAGTTGGATGTTGGGCACAAAGTGACCAAGCTGTAGATCCAGAGAGACGGTTGAAGGGATCAAATTTAGACACATTCCTGTGGGGCCAGACCAGGCCACTGATAAAAAAGATTACTTAAACTGTACTTGCACAAACCCAAGCTGAACAATTTAAAGCCACATAAAACTGGTATTTCCCTCATGTGTCCTTACAGCAGTTCCAAAACACTGTCATGACATTGCTGCTTTAACATATGTCTCTTTCAGCAGGATTCTGAGATTCGGTTGTTTTCATAGCAGTGAGCTCCTCAAGTGATGGAACCATTTGAGTAGCTTATGTACAAATGCTGTTTTTTTTTATGCTGAACTTATAAGTGAGAAGAGGGCAGAGTTTGTGCAGTCACCATTTATAGATGCTGAAGGAGTGGACCAACCTTTAGGATTAAGTAATCTCCCCAGTGAAAAAATCAGAGAAGGCTTTGAGACTAAAACAGACAGAGAAAGAGGGAGCAAGATCATTATGTAGACAAAAACCTTTTGTGTGGTCTTTAACAATTGTTTAGTTTTTGGGCATCACTGAAATGCGGGTATGTGTGAATCACATTTGCACTCTAAAAGAACGGGACAAGGTTGTTCCCTGCATTTCATCAAATTGGCTTCTTCCTGATACTAGCAGTGTCCATTCTTTGTTTAGTAAGTCCCTAGCCCAAGCTGTATAGCAATATTAGTTTGCAAGACTGTCTTTTTGTGCGTGCATTTGCAGTTGCAAGTCAGCGTATGAAAAGTATATGCAAGTATGTGAATGTTTTGTGATCACATAGTATGTTTGTGTTCGTGCATGTGTTTCTGTGTGTGTCCATGTGTATGGATTTGGATCTTGATTGTCACTGCTGGAGAAGTCTTTATTTAGTCCATAGCTCTGAAACTCTTCAGTCTAACTCAGTAAGTGTCTTCCAAAACTTATCCTTTAAAAAAGATTAAAAATATGAAAAGGGTACTGTCCATTTCATCTGTCAAGAAAAGAAAAGAAAAAAAAGAATAGTCAAATGAGGATTAGTTTCAATACATAATTACAAAAACTTATGTCACAATATAGTTTGTGGCAGCATTCAAGAATCTACTTGAACAATTTCATACTGAAATTATCTGAACTCTGTCCCAGAATTAATGTCTTACCTCTTTAAGGATGCCAAGATAATTCCAACTACAGGCTGGTGACGGTAAAGCCTTCTTCACTGGGCTGGTCAAGAAGCTGGCAGAGTACCCCTCCCCGGGCTGTTTGGGGTGCATAACGGTGTCCAGCGGGTGCATAGCTGTCCAAGTTACCATGGTAACCCATCTCTTCATGCAGAGGGGAAGAGTCCAGAGTCCCACTCACACAAGAAGTTGACATGGAAGGACCTCTTTGTAAAGGGGAAGGGTAGGATGAATGGGATGGAACTCTCATCCCAGAGACCATCAATGACATGTCTCGTTTATGGGAGGGCAAAGAGACTGTTGGTGGTCGCTGTTCCTCGTAGTTTTGGGGGCTGCTAGCCACACTTCCTCCTTGCCCATACCAGCAGGGAGAGCCACTGTAACTGGGGGAATCATACTGGGAGAATTGGTCTTTTGGGACCCGATGCGGACTCATGGCAGAACCACATTGTGGCAAGAGGCGAGGGGTTGGCGAGAGGGTTGGGCTAAAAGTCCTGACAGCATGCCCATAAGTCTGTGAGGGAGGACCAGGTTTAGAGTACTGTTTTAGGGCATCTGACTGATTTGATAAACTGGGGGATATAGAAGCAGAGTCTGGAGGGTAGACATGAGCAAATCTCTCATCTGAGGAGGGAGTGGAAGTATGGACAGAATATGGAGAGGGGTATTCACAGGACTCTGGGGCATGGCTGAGAGGTGACAGGCTACTACTATCTCCACTGTAGTAGTCCAGTGCTTCCTGGTATACACCCCCTGAACCCATCTGCCCTGACCCTGATGGGACTGAAGGCTTTTGAGATTTGTTTTTTGGTGGTGGTGGACGATCTCTTTGGCAAGGAGAGAAACCTCCCCTGCCTCTAGCTCCTCTCAGCTGTCTACCACCTGTAGCACTACGTTTTGGCCCTCCCCCTTGCATAGGAGGGCTGGCAGGTGATCCTGGGGGAAGAGAGCATGCTTCCTTCTCATTGTGTGTCTCTGACTTTTTTCTTCGCCCACGACCTGGTTTCGCCCCCCCTTGGAATAGTACATTCTGACTCCAGTTGTAAGAAGGGCCTGCTGAATTCTCATTCCAGTCAAGCATTAGCTTCTCCAGGCTTGAAAGGCTAGACTGACCCTCAGGCATTGGAACATCCCTTGGGCGAAATGCTCCCCCCATAACACCCATCCCTCCTCCGCCAGTGTGAGAAGAATCCGAGGAGGATTCAGAGAGTGTATCAGGGCAAGGACGCGGTTTGGCTTTTTGGGGTGTGTAGTTTGATATGTCCAGAATGTCTTTGGATTCTGATCCAGTTCCAGCTACCCCATAGTCAGAGAAACCATGAAACTGATGAGTACCATATGCATCACCACCCCAGTTATTTCCCCCTTGTCTGTATCCACACTGAGCTGTAGAAGTGAACTGTCGGCAACCCTCAGGCGGAGAAGAGGATAAGGAATAGGGACTAGACTTTGACATTGACATATAACTTCCACCTGGTGAGGTTGCACCAGAGTCCCCTCGCTGTATGGTTGAATGGGGTGGGCCTGGATATCCACTATAATTGCGCTTGGCAGAACCCTGGTAGTTTGAATAACTCATCTGACACTGTGCAGAGGGAACAGAGGGAGTTTTTGTGCCATATGTAAAGCTACAGTCACTTGGCCTTTGCTGTTGTTGCTGCTGTTGAGGGAGGGGGTAAATGCTTCCTCCTTGAGGAACCCCAGCACTATAACTAGGTGGATATTGAGGATAACCACCAGATGGATGTGGAGAGCTAGGTGAACGGGAAAGCAAGAGTGCAGGGGATTTAGGGAAAGATGGGGTGGGAGAAGTCTGTGAGACACTGTATGAATATGAGGGTTTAGTTGTCGAGCTGCCTTGCGTTTGGGGTGAGGGTAATGGTGCCCCTTCCCCAAGACAGGCTGCTCCTTTAGGACTTCTTTTAGGAAAGGCAGGAGACCAACGATGGGCTGCACCAGGGCTGCCACCCTCATATCCTGGGGTGAGCTTACGACCTTCCTGGCGTCCAGCAGAGATGTCAAGCAGATCAGACGAGTCATCAGAATCAAGAAGAGAGCGAAAATAACCTGCAAACATTCCCTGAGACTCTTCTCCGCTGCCTACCCCTCTCATACCAGGGCTGTGGTACATCCCCCCCTTACTAGCCTCACTGCTTTGAAAACTTCCACGAGGGGAACAAGGGCTCTGATAACTGCTTGTTTTCTCAGAAATATCTCTGTCACCTTTCCTTATCCAGCTACTATTCTCATTTTGCCAGTCTTGCTCTTGTGCACCTGGACCATTTTTTAAAGCCCCATTCTTTCGTGATCGGCGTTTTCTAACCTTCTCACCTTGTGCAGAGTCACCTAAAGCTGCCCTACTTATTCCCCCAGCAACACCCTTGCCTCTTTTTCGAGGGGTTCCTGGTTCAGATGCAGGCACCTTCCGCTTCTTGCCAATAGTTTCAAAGAAGTCACTGAATGACCTCTTAAAGGAATCAGAGGATCCAGCTCCTCCCCCTCCTCTACTCCCCATACAGCCTGCACGACCACCTCTCCTGCGGAATCCTGTGAGACGGTGCAAAAGAGTCGAAAGGGATGGATTTTCTGGTGGTATGTGAAAAGTTTCAGGCTCTGTTGGGGTCCAGCAGCGTGGAGGAGAGCAGCGGCCTGTGCTGGGAGGTTGTCTGTTCAAGAAGGCCAATTTGGAGAGGACATCTGCATATTCTACTTTAACATCATTGGTATCATTAACATATGAGGGCTGCGGAGACGGTAGCTTTACTGTTCGCCGCCTCCGAATTTTTTTGGGCTCTGCAGCACTGGCTGCTCCTACTCTGGTCTCATGCATGTCAGGTTGTCCTGGTAATGCCTGTTTAGGGGGTCGTCCTCTGCGTCGCTTCAGGATTACAGGAAGCTCTCCCGGTGGAAACATCACCATCACACTCTTTCCATTGTTCTTCATGCGGAGTAGTGCGGTGGGCTCTCTTGAAACATTAGGTACTGGCTCACCTCCTACACCCGCCTCAGGCCCCTCTCCTGTTGTGACCCCTTCTCCACGGGGTCCAGCACAAACTGGCTCCAGGGATGAAATCTTGTAGCTTTTCTGTCGTCGGCTCATGTGAACAGGTATTCTGGCTACTTTTACCACAATCTTCCTCACACCTAAATAACGTCCCTGTCGCCTTCCTCTAACTGAGTGGTGAGTAACAATGCTCTCTCCTTCTGATGTTCTCATGCTATGATTTGCTGTAACACCTGCTGACATAGCTGGCGATGGGAAAACCTCAAATGATGAGGCAGCATCACAAACCTCTGGGGGAAGCTCCTCTATCGGCCTTATGTCCTCTGTTCTCCAGACTCTACTCTCCTCCTCTTCTTCATCCTTTTGGTCCATTTCCCTTTTGAACATGTTTTCCTCAGCAGCTCTACGTAAACGGGATGATTTCCGAAGATGGCAGGGGAAACGTGGCCGGCCAGAGCTGCGCAGGGTATACTTCCTTTCAGCTTCCACAGAGGTCATGACACTAGCTTGGCCTGTTATATGAATGTGGTCTAGATCACTGGTGTGATCCATTTCTGTCTTACATGTTGAATTGTGTTCTGTGTCCTCCTTGGGTAAAGTGGAAGGGTTGTATTGAGGAGGTGTCAAATTGTTTGGGGAAAGGGTGGTGTGTAACAAAGGGGCTGGCTGTACATGTACATTAGGTGTGTCAGTCTTGGAAGGTAAAGACAAGTCCTCTGGAATCAGGGAAGGGTCCTGCTCCATAAGTGAGGAGCCAGTGTCTGTAGGCGTGCACATGCCTTTCTGTGTGCGCTTGTGTGTTAGCGTGTTTGTGTCCATCCACATATGTGTATCCATTGGAATGTGGGTATGAGGCTGCAGGTGTGTGCTCGACTGTGTGAGTGAGTGTGAGTGTTGTGTTGTGTGCATCTGTGGTTGTGTGTTTTGCTGAATGAGCATTTGTTCTTGTGTGTGTAATTGCTCCACATAATCTGTCTGCCTACGTCTCCTTGCTCTACGTCGAAGTTGCTCTTCATGGTTCCGCAGACCATTAGCTAAAGAGGGAGGCGAATAAAAGCTGTAATGTAGTGAGCTGGCTGGATTAGAGTCAGTGGATCCTACAGATGTGCCCCCAGGCTCTTCATCCCCCTCCCATAAAGAGGGGCCCTCATCATCACTGCAGTCCTTGTCAGCCAGTGCCCCACAAGTCAAACGAACACCTCCAGAGCGCAGGCGACCTGACAGACGGCTCATTACCCCCAAAATTGCAGATCAGGAGCTTCGTATTTATATATATGTGTCAGTGATGGTTCTGTGTCAAGTTTAATTGTGAGCTGGGTCCAGTTTAGCTGGTAGGTTGTTTCATCTCTTTCCTCTCACTGTTATTCTTGGCCAGAATGAATTGGACCATCAGGCTTCATATAGTCTTGGGATCCCCAGTTTTCATAAGTGCAGACAACAGGTTATTTCCCATGGTAAAGGGGACAAAACACACAAAAAGAGATGTTCATATTTACTTACTGTAGAGGAATGCAAACAATTACTGTACAACATAATTGAAAATGCTATTCAAATAATTGCAGTTGTTCTTACCATGTCTGCTGCTGTGGCCATGCTTTGTGTTATCCCTGTGGGCGAAAGGACACTTGTCACTATGGCGATACAGTTAGAGAACAGTTGTAACCATGGCAATAGAATATGAGTGGAACGGTAACCATGGTTACATAGTTTTCCTTTCCAGTGCAATAGATTGCAGGCCTCACTATGGCAGTACGACATATGTCTCACTGGATAGGCAACTGTTCTAGTGCAGAAAAATAAAAAATAACAGGCAGGAAAGTCTTGAACACAGTTTAACATCTGTGATCTCTCGCAATAATCCAGAATCAATAGTCTCTCAAAAATCCTTTGGGCAAAGTCTGAATTTACAAATTAACAGAAAAAAGATAATTAACAACATCTTTTAAATACTGTTGAGAAATATCCAAAGTGAAATGTGTTTAAATCTTCAATTCAAAACAGTATTTGATGAATAAATGTTTGCCTGCTGCAATTTATTATTTATTTATTATTTCAGTTTTATTGTGTGATGTGTCATGAGGCTAACACTGTTTTTAAAAGACAAGGTGATATATTTCCACATATTTTGATGCAAAGTATTATTAAATGTATTATTAGATTACTTACAAATGTCTACATTGTAGCTGATTGAAAATTTGGGCCAGTAAACAAATATGGAATAGACAATAGAATTTAAAATACAACATCTAAATAAAAAAGTAAAAGTTTCAACAAGTTTATTATTCAGCTCTCACTAACAAGAACCTACATAAAAACACCACACACATTGGTGAGGTACACAAAAAATACAACCTGCAGAGAGAAGGCTAAAATGCAGAGAAGTTGGGGCATGGCAGCAGGGGGCAGCAAAGAGACGAGAGGAAGGGGATGCAGAGGGATATAGAAGAGGTCCTGAAGAAAGAGACTGAAGGATGAGAGAGTATGTGAATGAAGAAAAAGTAAAATAGGGGAATTTAGAGTGAAAAACACATTTTTCAAATGGTAACCTGAAAAATAAAGGAAAGTAGACAAGTGCATGCCAAAATTTTGAGTAACAAAAGGAAAGTTTTCATTTGTACAATTTACTCACTCCCATGTCATTCCAACCCTCTATAATTTTTTTTTTCTTATGTGAAACAGAAAATGAGATCTTAGGCAGAATAAAAGTGGATACTGCATAACCGCCATGAATAAATGAATGAATAAATAAATCCTATACAGCCTACACGTGCTATATACCAAGTATTCTGAAGTGATATAATATTTTTGTGTGTGCATAAAACCTTTCATATAGAAAACAGCAGCCTTGACATTCAGAATAACTTCTCATATTGCTTTTAGAACAATACAGTACAGGATTGAAATGAGATTGGGGTGAATAAATGATGGCAAAAGTTTCATTTTAGGCAAACTATTCCTACAAGAATTGCACTTCATTCGTGATAAACATTGTAGTGATGTAAGGAAGTCCAGGGGCTGGACTCTCACACACACAATAAAGTTCTATCCATCTCTCAGTCTGCTCCACATGGTTTTTATTACTAACTGGCAACGATAAGGAAAGTGCAGAAAGAGAGAGTGAGAGAGCGAACCAGAAACATGTGCTACAGTACATGGTGCCGAAACAAGCTGCCACACTTGCATTCTTGAAGACACTGATACAGTGACAAATATACATAAAACATGCACCCTTGCACATAATAACTCACACATTTCTGCTAAAAAATTAAAGAATTTAGTCTGCACAATCCTTTATTTCACTACAAGTGCTGCTGAAACTTTACATTTGATGCACATAATTAATTCTTCCACCTAGAAAACAAAACAGCATTTTCCCGTACACTTAATATTCTGTGGCACAAACAGAATTGCTGCAATCAAGTGTTCAGAGCCATGGATAAGCTTCCCACCCTACTGTATTGCCAGTTTGGCCTGATCTTCTTGTGCTTTAATTCTCCCAGATTTCAGCACTGCCTGCTCACAGTTTTCTTTTCTCACAGGTTTTCAGGGAGATTTAGATCTGAACACATTGCTGGTTGCTTCAGAACAATTATTTTTTGTGTGTGCTGGAAGGCCCATGACCTTCACTCAATACCAAGTTTCTGACACTTCTTTCAAAAGTGCTCTCCAACATTTTTCAGTCTTCACCTGACATCTTGAAACCATGCACATGTTCACGGTGCCAAGGGCAACAAAACAATCCAAAACATCAATGAAACTCTCCTCCTCTTTGAAAGCTTCATTTTGTTTGTCAGTAAACATAGCAATGATGTACTGTACCAAAATGATTTAGTCATCAGAAGGATTGCTGTTAAGGCATGTTCAGGCGTGTTTTGGCTACTATCCTGCACTTATGCCTCTCTCAGCAGTGGTGTCTACCTGGGTCTTCAAACATATTACCCTTTCATTGGGCTGGCAATAGATGGTGAAAACTTGTGTTTGAAGGTCAGCTCGAATCTGTGTGCCAGCTGAAGAAGTTTTTCTACCATTAGAAGTATTCTGTTGTGAAATCTTTCTCTAATGGCCACATCCTGTGATGTTGACTACTGCTTTGTAGGCCTTAATCTCCTTGACACCATTTCGAACACTGAAAACAAGAGCATCAAGGTCTTTGAAGATCAAATTGCCGATTGTCATGCATGGCATCTATTGGCTTGGTATCTAATCGATTTTACATGCTCATTGTATACCACACAATAACTCATAGCAGGACTTATTTGGACAAATCATTTGCACAAGCAAGGTGCAATTTCATGATGTAACTGTCAACTGGAAACATGAATGGAAACACATTCTGTCATCATTTACTCACCCTCGTTTCATCTCAAACTTGTATGTCTTTTATTCATTGACTTTAAATGTATAGACAAAAGTTCCAAACACATTTTTTTCTAAATATCTTCTTGTGTTTTGGGAAAGAGTGAAAGTCTTGCAGATCTGAAATTACATGAAGGTGAATAAAGGATGAGATTTTTATTTGGGGGGTGAACTATCCCATTAACTTGTAATGCTAACAACAAGGGTCAAGTCCAGACCGAATAGCGAAGAAACAGAAAGGAGAATCAGATAATCACATTAACAAGCATGTGCGTTCTTGTCTAAAATCTTAGCCCTATGTAATTTAACTGCATCTTGAATCAAACATAGATGATGCTGTCCGAGGGTCAACAGGTAGGTGCACACGAACCAATATAGCTTTTAGGTCACCCTTAAATTCTATCTCTAATTCGCTCACACTTTAAATTTGCTTTCTGGCTCCTTCTCTCTCTCTCCTTCTCTTTCTCTAATTAATACCACTCATTAATTAAGCATCAGTCTCACAGAAGACAGGAACAAGCACAACTGCAGAACAGCACTTTAATTACAGTCACGCACACACCGAATCGCTCACTCAGAGTCTCTCAGATATTCACACACATTCTTCCTACAAAGCGTTTGAGAGAGAGAGATTGAATGTCTGGAGCTTCTCCTACTCTTCTCTCACAGTTCTGGCAGCATCACATATTTGCCTGCCAGGACAGACTAGTGAGCTGGATTAAGTCAGTGAGGAGTGTGTGTGAAGAGAGAGAGTAGACATGAGTGAGGCTAGCAGTGGTCTGCTTTGTGTACTAATTAAATGTGGCTTTCACTCTTTCCAAACTAGTGGCGTGTGGTATATTACTGAAAAGAGGAAGCATAGACACTCCTTGGGTTTAAGAAATAGTGATGTTTACAGGTTAAAGGTAAATGGAACATTGACCATTTACTATTTTGTTTGTAATTGTATTTTTAATATACACATTTTATTACTTATTAAAAGTTTCAAGTTCACACATTTTTAACATAATAACGCAACATCTCTGTAACATATTGTTTACTGGCAGATATTAAAGATTTTGTTTTTACAATAAAATACTTATCTAATATTCCACATACTTATCTAAATCATTTTAAAAGTTTTTAAGTTCCTTGTTTTATTGTTGTGATTATTTTACTTCCTTTTATGCAAAGAACTTTGAATTACGATTGTGTATGAAATGTGCTATATAAATAAACTTGCCTTGCCTTGCTTAAAGTATATATTGAAAACACTTTAATAACACTGTAGATGTAATTTTGACCACATCTCAAAATGAAAATCCATTTTACATACTGTTTCATACTTGTTGGGATGCCTAAATAAAATTTTTAAATTACAGGTTTTATATATATATATATATATATATATATATATATATATTGTCACGAATCTGGTTCGTGGCCTTCCGTCCGACTGCCAAAAGAGGTCGCCTCACCATCATATTGACTCTCACACCACACTGGACTGCATTTCCCATCATCCGTTGCACTGACGACACACAGCTGATTCCACTAATCACGCTCACACCTGAAAATTATCACACACTATCTCACACTCTTTATAAGCCTTGGATTTCTCTCCCTGACTGCCGAGTATTGTTCTGCTTTCTACTGCCTAACTATTATTATAAGTAACATTTTATAATAATCAAAATATTTTCACCCTATTAATCAACAAATCCTCTGATAACAATGAGCTTAAAGGGAAACAAAAGAGACCGTGCCTTACTGTGAAACATTATCCGCTGATGTCGCTTTTGGACAGTATAACTTCAAAAAGATGAGTGGTTTACACACCCAATTTGATCTCCGATTTATTTTTGCTTTTTTGTACTAGCTATTAATTATATCATTTTCATTTTCCAATGTTGTGTGGTGTGCTTCCCTTGCCTCCTCTGAGAAAATGCATCCCTTAACCGCTTTGTGTAGTTTTAACCTCTTTTGTATTTGAATTAGAATGTATTTGACTTCTCTTACTGCAGCTCCCTCCCTTTGCCTTCCTCCACTTTTATGATTTTCTGATTCTCCACACACGTTTTGTCTCTTTCTCCATTGCTCCAATCCTTTAAACTGCTGGAATCCTCCCCAGGGGATTCAAACAGCTGGTAACATTTAGCCAATCACACAGATGCCTTAGATTCACTGTCCAATGACAGACATGAAAGTCTACATTGATGCCCACCTGTCCATTGGCAAAATCAGCCATGCTGTAAACAAATACCACAGCACAAAACAAGATTATCTGTTGACTCATCCTGCAACAAGACCGAATGCTCAGAATGGTATTTATTTTAGATCTCACGAAATTTCAACCAATCACAGCCTAAATGACGAGCAGAAAGCCAATTACATCAGACATACAGGGGAAATAAATCATAAGCAGCATGAAAACAATAGAACATTATATAAAAAAATAAATATACATCCTAAACATAATGCAAGTGATCTTGTTCTCCTCAGAACTATATGAAATTGATTATAGCATATAGGTACAACAAAACCTGAATGATGCAGTGATTGTAAGTACTCCAAAAACACTTTGAAACACGGACACATGCTCAAACACACCCATGCATTGTCTGGTCTGTATCTCACATCCAACTTTTTTTTTGAGTGTGATGTGCAAGTAAGTTTGCACAAGTATTTGTGTTGGAATGTGTGTCTGTTTACAGAAGTGCAAAAGATTGCTTGTGCGTGCGTGCGTGTGTGTGTGTGTGTGTGTTTACACAAGTGTGTCTGTGTGTCAGTGGGTGTGTTAGGGAAAAGCACTCACTCAGTTCAAATGAGAGTGCAGTTGTTGCTAAGATACAGGCAGCAGCCCCGACAGTGTGTGAGGGCGAGTGACAGAGAAAGAGAGAGAGAGAAACAGAGAAAGTTACAGCAACACAGGGTAAGAGAGAATGTAGGAGAAAGCTTAGAGTGGGGAGGGAGAGAAAGAAAGAGGGGGGTGGAAGGAAAAGGCAATGGAGAAGAGGGGAATGAGAGACAGAGGAGAGAGAGAGAGAGAGAGAGAGAGAGAGAGAGAGTAAGGGAGAGGTAGAAGTGGGTCATAAGATCCACAGAGACACTCCAGTGACACTCTGCAGAAACACAGCTGTCATCACACACACACACACACACACACACACACACACACAATAGCTCTGTTCCTAAACCTAGTAGTGCCTACATAGTCAGCATCCTAACTGGAACCTCATAAGTCAGGGGTTTACTAACTTTTTAGTGCCACGGACCACAAAACATGATGATTCCCTGTGTTATTTTATTATTCCCTAAAATACAGCTATATATTTTCATGTATGTACTCCTTTTTGTTGAGTTTGAGCAAAAACAATAATATTGATATATTATAAGAGAAAGAAGAGAAAGTATGTTTAGGTGTGAATGACATACAAAGTGTGTGTAAAATGAATGTGTTAGTTTCTTAAGTTAATGCAAACTTTGCCTAAAATATATATTTTGTCATCTCTCTGCCTTTCTTTAATTTTATAATTTAAAAACCCATGTCAGAAGTAATTGATTTAGAAAGCCCAACTAGGCAGGAACTCAATGTGTCATAAATAGTGTTCTGTATGTTAAGTACATAAAAGCGACTCTCAGTTTAATTCAATAAAAGTGACCTTAAAAAAATACTCTACTACTCATAAATATACAATGACATTCAAAAGTTTGTGGCTGGGAAGATATTTTAATGTTTTTGAAGTCTCTTATGCTCACCAAGGCTGCATTAGTTTAAGTAAATAAAAAGTAAAGTAAAAACAGTTATATTGTGAAATATTATTACAAATGAAAATAACTTATTTTTATTTTAATATATCTGAGAATGTAATTTATTACTGTGAAGGCATAGCTGAATTGTCAACATCATTACTCCAGTATTCAGTGTCACATGATCATTTAGAAACCATTCTAATATGCTGATTTTGGTGCTTAAGAAACATTTCTTTCTATTACAAATGTTGAAAACAGAAATAGTTTTTGGAAACCATAACACATTATTTTCAGGATTTTTGATAAATAGAAAGTTTAAAAGAACAACATTTATTTAAAACAGAAATCATTTGTAGTATTACAGATGTCCTTACTGTCACTTTTAATCAATTTAATGCATCCTTGCTAAATAGAAGTATTAATTTATTTTGAAAAATCTTTATTAGTATCCAATGAATTTTATGTAGATTTTTGAACAACATTTCTACGAGTTTTTGACATGTTTCACAGAACTCATCACAGTGCATTCTGGGATTTTCTTCTCAACTGGGGATGTGCGTGATGCTGCCTTAGAATTTGGCCGAACAGAGGTATAACAGGAGGAGCATAATTAAGTTGTGTGCATGAATAAAAAAACTCTAAAAAAAAAAACTCTTGCCTTACAATGCTTTCTACAGGCAGCTCACTGGTTTCTTCTGGTTTCCCTCATTTACTTTCAATACCTCAATCATTCCTCTACTCTCTTCTTCTTCCTTCTCATCTGTATTCTTAATATCTCCCGCATCTCTTCATCTTCCATCTCTGTAACCCCTCATTCCCTCCTCCCCTCCTCTCTCTACCTTTCTCACTCGCTCCCTCTTTCTCTTTCACTTTCTATTACTTGAACGCTCTCTCTTGTCCCCAGCTGCAGGAAATTCCTTATAATCTTCATCACCAGAGACTGCATTCACCACTCAGCCCAGCCAAAAACACACACGCCACATACACGCACCTACACTCTAAAAAATGCTGGGTTGTTTCAACCCAACTTTGGGTCAGATATGGACTAACCCAACTTTTGGGTTAAAAATGTAATGTAATGTAAAAATTTAACCCAACAGCTGGGTTAGTCCATCTTTGACCCAAAGTCGGGTTGAAAAAACCCAGCATTTTTTAGAGTGAATCTTACTTCTACTCATTATCTTTCCTTGTTACTTTTTGCTTTCCTTATTTTCTTGTGCTTGTCTACTAGGTTATTTTAAGAGGAGCAGAGACTACACCATGACCTCCCGCCCCTCTGCTTGGTCATATGACCACAGCACCAGCTGGGAACAGCCATCCAACAGCAGCAATAAGTGAGAGGCAGAAGGAATGAGTGAGACAGAGCGTTTGGTACACATCCTAGGGATGTGCAGTGCAGTCATTTAGTCTAGCTGAGTACTAAACAGCTAAATCAGGTACCAGAAATTATACAAGGGCATTCCAGTTCTAGGTACACCGTGTGCAGATGAAACCGCACATGGCGTACCTTAATTTTAGCACTAGTCACTCACACTTCACGTCTGAATGAAAGCTGTGTAAAGGTAGGAGAGTAAAAACAACACTACAAAACACTCACTATCCTCATGTTTAACAAAAGAGCAGGAATGGGCATTTTAACTTAAATGTGCAAGGCTTCCAGTGTCAGCCACATTCAGTTATTTTAGCTGTACAAACCCAGTCCATTAAACTGCTGGATATTGCAAATTAGTATTTTTTGTCAGTTAAGTGTTGAAAAATAAGGTGGACAGAGATGAATGAACATTACAATGTGAGTAGAGACAAAGAAAAAAAGGTGAGGATGCTCTGTTTTTTTATACGATCCAATGACTAAAAACTCCCAAATCTCTTTATCATTAGAGATTATCATGACAACGATCATGAGAAAATACAATGCATGTCAGATCCATGTCACGTTCAGCAGTGACAGCTCTTAAATAAATAGCAGTCAAATAACCTAATAACCCCGCTGCTGTGATGTCTGTTAAGTAAAGAAAAAAATAAAGGAAGAAAAGGAAATAACTTCTATAGCTTTAAGGATTCATCTATATTTAATTTAGAATTTAGTTTTTGATAACTATATTCAATTTCTGTATATTTCTGCTGAAGGGCACAGGTAGCAAAATATGGCATTTATTATAATGGGTTTATGTAAAGATTGTTTTAAATTCAGTTAAATTAGAACTTATTTTTTAAAGTCTAATAAATGTTAAAATTGATAGCTCTCTGTTATACTGTAATGTTGAATGGCTAGTCAATGATAAATATTAGGGGAAAAACTATTTTATCAGTTGCAATATTGCAATATTATCAGTATTGGTATCAGTGATACTCGCCTTTGGTCATTAAAAAAGATGCCATTAAACAAATATTTTTGTTAGTCTTTGTTGTTTGAACTTAAATTTGAAGATTGAAATGTGAAGTGGGATTATTTGAGAAAAGTAATCAATTTCAGAAAAAAAGGTGCGTTTAATTAGTTTCGATTGACAGCACACGCACACACACACACACACACACACACACACACACATATATATATATATATTAGTGCTGTCAAATGATTAATCACATTCAAAATAAATGTTTTTGTTTATGTGTGTGTGTTGTGTATAATTATTATGTACATATAAATACACACATGTATATATTTAAGAAAAATATGTTATGTTTATATATAAAATATATTGATATATTATATAATTTATAGGAATATAAATATATACATAAATATTTGCTAAATATTATACATATATGCTGTATGTGTGTGTCTTTATTTATATATATATATATATATATACACACACACAGTACACACATATGTTATATATATATACATATATATATATATATATATATATACATTATATTATTATACATTATGTTTGGGGGTGACTATAAAGAAACTCTCTCTGGTTTTGATATGAACTTGTCTTAGGAGCTATTTCGATTTACCGCAGTGTTTGACGCAGAAACCTGTGCAAGTTTGGATTTAGATCCAATCTAAAAATAACTACTTTTTAATATTGAAAATAATATGTGATATCATTGTTTTTAAAATTTCATGCAGTTTAAACTGATTTAAAAAAAACATTCATTCATTCAGTTTTTTAAAAAATGTTTTAAAACATTTAATGTAAGAATGCATCCTTTTTAAATCAAATAGGTCCATATTACCTGGAGAAAGCTTTTAACATCTTCATCTCATTGTCAATTGCTCACCTATTCACAAGCATGCTTAGGCTGTGACATGGGGGAAAAAAAGAAGCTTTTTAGAGCCCTTCAGTAAGAATTGGGCTCTAGTAAAACATCTAATGTAATCTAATCAAATATTAATGATTTACATGTTGTTTGACAAAATGTATTTTGTCAGAATACATGGCTAATTCTGTATGGCAGCCAGTAGAGAAATAAGCATTTATAACCAGATGGTGTAGTTACAACATCTACCAGCAGGGAGTAAGCAGCAAAACCTTGACCTCTTCTCATCCCAGGTACCCGTGTCTCTGTCCACTCACTCCATCCATACCGCTCTCTCTCTCTCATAATCCAACCCATATTTATCTGCTTCTCACGTTGTGTTTATCCATGCCCTAATCTCTCCTTTCCGCCTGATATTCAGAAAACAGCTCATCAACCAATCAGCTCGTCATTTTTGCCGGTGTGTGTTTCTCTGCACACGAACCTGGCCGCTTCGGCGTACCTCTCTAACCCACCTCCTCCTATCCCTCCATGCATTGTGTCTAAAGCACAGCTGCTCTCTCACCCACCGGCTCTTACGAACACACATATACCCTACACATACAGACATATGGGCGCACGGCACACACACAAACATATTGAGTTAGACCTCGAGGCCAGTGTTTTGTACAGGGGCCTCTCCACTGCGGCCTTGACTTCCTGACTCCCCCCCCAGCACCCCTGTTCCACTGTTGCCGTGGGAGACGCTGCTGCAGAGCTCGTTGCCAAGGAGAAGGGCTGCTGGCTGGCTGTTTAAACAACAATGGCCACCTTGTGCACATTCCAACTCTAGACACTGACAGCATGTTAAGACCTGCTTCAAAAATACACATACGCACTCTCTCGCACACTAGCATGCACATATGCAGATATTCCCTTGACTTTTTCATGTGTTCTCTCACTCACAGACTCTCTCACAGGGGCTTTATTCAAAAGCATCTGTTTCTTTTTAGCCTGTACAGCTCATTCTCTTGCTCGCTATCCCTGTTTCCATGGTCTAAATCTCTCCTTCTCATTCAGGATGGGAGTGTGTAGTGCACTCATCCATCTTTCTGCTGTGCACTCCCTCTATCATCATATCCAGAAAATTCCACTCCCTCCTACTCTCTCTCTTTTTCTCTCTCTCCTCCCTTATCGGCCTTCAGTACCTCTGCTCTTCCCCCACTCTCTCACTTTCTTCTGTTTCTTTATCTCTTTCTCCCTCTCTCTTGCTCGCTCTTTCTCCTTCCTCCCTTATCTCCCCATAGTACCCCTCCTCTTCCCCACCATCTCTCACTTTCTGCTATGTCTCTCTCTCCCTCATTCTCTCTGCACTGTGTAATCTCTCTTGCTCTCTCCTCTGTCTCTAGCAGAGGAAGTGTGTGTTCCCCAGGGGGAGCTGGGCTCATTAACTTCCAGCAGACAGAGAGAGAGAGAGAGTGCAAGAGAGAGATAGAACAGGAAAAGGAGAAACAGGGGGAGGGTGAGAGTCTGCAACAGAGTCTGAAGGTGAGGAAAAGACAGGAGATGGAGAGACAGGAAAAAAGAAAGAAAGATTAGACAGAAAGAGACAGGATGGATAGAGAGATAGACATCTGATCAATCACCTGGGACTGCATACATATCCTGTTTTAATGATTTTTAAATCACACAGTTTCATACATTGTATTAATATTAATAATTATTTTGTAAATTATTATTTAGTCTCAGCCATCTATCTATCTATCTATCTATCTATCTATCTATCTATCTATCTATCTATCTATCTATCTATCTATCTATCTATCTATCTATCTATCTATCTATCTTCTGTATGATTAATTCAATTAGGGTCAACAAATTGAGTCTCTAGCGTAACAAGAGTATCCTGGAGGGCAAACAGGTGTTCGAAGCTTGCTGCTTGACACAACACACCCACAGTCGTGTGTGGGAAAGTTGAGGTCACTGATGTAAATTTAGCACTGGGACAAATTTTAATTATGATTTCATTAAAAGAACACCATGCCTTAAAATCACGAGAATGATACAGAGCTGCAGAGTGCTGTAAATGGGGAACTGAGTAGATGGGATTGATGATCTGTGGACCCCTGAGCAGGTGGAGGACAGTTTTATGCATGATATTGAAGCCTGAACAGATTAATTTGATTCTCAAGAATATTCTGTCCTCCTCAAGATTTAGTCTACTGCACATTTATAACTTTGCGGCTGTTTTTCTTTGTACCACTGAGGTGAATTTATTATATTTATATTAATAGAATCTATAATAAATTATAATGCACTGATGGCAGGGCCGGTTCTAGACATTAGGAGGCCCTAGGGAAAATTCATGTTGGAGGCTCCCCTGCCCCCAAGCACTTGAAACGAATATGAACCTTTTTATTTACACAACATTTAATTTTAAATTGTGTATATTTTTATTTATACAGAACAAAAATTTGGAAACATTACTATTTTAAATGTTTTTGAAAGAAGTCTCTTATACTCATCAAGCCTGGATTTAGTTTATTTGATCAAAAATACAGAAAGAAAACAACAACAAAATTGTGAAATATTATTACAATTTAAAATACCCTAATGGTTTTCTATTTTACTATACTATAAAATATATTTCTGTGATGCAAAACTGAATTTTCATCAGCCATTACTCCAGTCTTCAGTGTCACATGATCCTACAGAAATCATTCTAATATGCTGATTTATTATCAGTGTTAGAAACAGTGCTTAATGTTTATTTTATAAACTGTGATACTTTTTTTTTCAGGATGTTTTTTTTAAATAATATATATAAATCTTTTATAACAATATAAGTATTTACTCTCATTTTTTATCTATATAACATATCCTGAATATCACTGTTTATTTTTATTTATTGATTTTTTGATCAAATAAATGCAGGCTTGATGAGCTAATACATTTCCTGCTGTTTTGAAACTTTAATAAATAAATCATACAAAAACAAAAAAACAAGCAAGTTTATATCTAACTTGATGATATTGTGAAATACTTCAAAACCTGCAAATAGCAGTCTATAAATTTATATACTGCACTATAGTGGAGACATATTTACAAAACAGACCCTGTTTACATATGCACATGAACAAGTGTGTACTCTTTATTAATAATAATTTGAAATCATTTAAATTTTGAAAAAATATATTTTATACTCCAGTTGGAATATGCTCTGTTCTCCTAAAATCTTAGTTTGAATGACAACTGAAAGATTTTGCTTCTGTGACGCAAGACTTATCACCATATTTCAGATAGCACTGAACTGAAGTAACCGGTATTGTTAATAAAGCCTTTTTCTGCTTTCATCCTTATTATACTTTTTACGATATATTGAGTTTCACTAAAATGTAGCTGAATAGAGTAAGAATTCACAAACTACTGTAAAAATTGAATGTGATTGGCAAAATTTAAAATGAGAAGTCTATCCTTATGTCTTAAAATCATGTCAAAAGGAACACAAAGGATAAAAAGACAAAGTTTGGAAAAAAAAAAACCTGAAGAAAAAGCATGATTGGCTCAGGTCTCAAGCATGCCTCGTTCACTTTTCTTAATGAAAGCACATGAACATATACAAAAAGCCATGTTAAATGAGAGCCTTCATTAATGTAGTTATATAAATGGGAAGCGCTTCAGCTACATAATTGAAAACAATGAGCATATTTGAACAGGCTGTCCTATGTGACCTAAATGTTGTATGGAATGAAAACCCACACTTACCTCAGAAACTCATTCTCTCAATCATTTCTCATCTCATTCTCAAACTGCATGTTTCCATGGCAATCTTTAGCCAGGCAGTTTGTTACCTGAAAGAGAGAAAGGAAGAGCGAGAGAGAGAGAGGGGGGGGGGGGGGGGGGGGTAGAAAAGCGAGAGAGAGAACGACATATGTCAGGAAAGAATGCATACAAATGCATATATGTGCAATACTTTGCCAATACTGTATCAGTCTATGTCAACAATATCATGAATTAAAAAATGCATGAGTTGCTTTATTTTTCTCACAATAACAATTCAGTTAGTGATATATCATTCATTCAAAACCTTAGGCTTCCTTGAAAGCTCCAAATGGATGAGTTTTAAAACTGGTTAATGTAAAGATGCGGCTGGTATGAGCTTTAGTCATGTATGCGATGTGCTATCTGTGTATCTCACAGCATGCATAGGCTGTCGTTTATGTGATGTATATGTGTTTCTCAGTCTGCTGTAGCTTCTCTTCTCTCCCTTGTTTTTCTCCCCTCCCTTTCTTTCTCACTCTTTAATAATTGAGCTGGTTCTGTCTCTTGTTAGAGTTGGCTCGTTACTGAGAGACACAGAAACCAGCCAGGTATACAGAACCCCTAGATACTCACTCTCACCTTCTCTTGCACCAACTCCACCATCAACCTCGCTCACAAGTTCTCAGTGTCTTGTCTCTCTCTCTCTCTCTCTCTCTCACACACACACACACACACACACACATACTGATGCGGATAAACTTAGCAGCCTGCAACCGAATGCCTCCCCCTTCCTCCCTAGACTGAGGAACCGAGGTCAGAGGTGAAAATCTCTCCAAAAAAACAGCAGTCAGCCAGCAGGGAATGAAAAAGTAGATGGAAGAGAGCGAAGCTGTGTTTTCGTGCTAAGTATGTGCAGTGTGCGATACACTAGCTGTGGCCAAGGTCAGCTTGAGCCAATGCTATGTCTCTCAGCTCTGCCAATCAGAGGTTTCCAGCTGTTGTGGGAAACCAAGCTTCCTTTACAGAATAAAGGTTGCCATGGAGACCAGAGCTATAAGACTAGCCAACACTCTCTGACAGGTGGACACAGTAACACATGCACAAACAGCCCCCACTCCCTATTCAACCTAGTGTTTTCCTTTAGACACAATATTAACACATTTGCTAATTAATACAGTCTATGTTACCTATATAAACATACACTTTCATATAATTTAAATGAGAACTTCGCGTCCTCACGCGTGAGTTTACCTCATTACCTGTCAGTCTCCACGACGACGCACCATATAGCTAAGGAAACTATATGTAGTAATGTATCTTTAGGAATGCCCGCGTTTCCGTAATGTCACCATGTGCGTGTTTGGGACAGAGCAACGCACTTGTTTTGTTACGTTCCGAGCGTGCGGCGTGAATAATCGCGCCCGTCACAACATAAACATCTTCGCGTCACCGTCGCGCTCACAGCGAGAGCCGAAAGACTAGCGCCAACGCGCCACTGCATTGCTCATCATTGCCCACTATCAAACAGCAGAGGACATTAGTTTAAAAAAAAATAAAAATACTTCATTGGCATGTCATGACAATGCTGCATCCTTTTTTTATTTCTTTTTTTTTATTAGTTTATATTGTATATTAAAATAAAAAATGTATTAACATGACTGGCTTTTTTTACGACAATTAATTTATATAAATATTCTGTAATTTTTTTCTTTTGTGTATTGATGCTTTGGCACTAAACAACCATGCCAATAAATTACTTTGAAATAAAAAATGACAGACAGTGACTGAATAATTAGCCAGACTAATCAAAAGTGCTGTCACTGGCGAGCGCGATCTGCTGTCGTCTCCCCATAATAATCACCCAGCGCATCAGACGCTCATACATGCCGTCAGTCAACAGCCACTTATGATCACTCATCAGTATCCCATAGTCAATGGCCACTACATTTATGTTCCAGTGTTACAGCGACACATTCACGTTTCACAAAATATGCATGTCAAGCGGGCAATTTCCTTTCATATTCATATTTATTTCATATTCAATGACCGTCTACAGCTAGTAATACATGTTGGAATATAGGTGAGCGTAATCTATGTACCTATGGAGTGTGTGTGTGCGCGCTCGTGTGTGTGAATGCGAGTGACCTATTGCGAGCTCAATGAATGGCAGCGATGAGGTTAATAAAAATTCCTTCAATAGAAAACACAAACCCTCGTGAAATGCGGCGCGGCGCAGGGGAAGACTATGCAAATTTTGGCTGTGAAGCCAGACGCGCGCACTCACCGGGAGGCGCCGAGCTCCGCTGCTGCAGCTGTTGGTGCTGCGCTCATCAGGCTTCTCGCGACTGGATCACAGAACGGTCGGTGACATGCAACATCCTAAGAGCAGAGGTGTCTGTGTGGAAAAAATAAATAACTATGTATGAATGTCGGAGGTTTTGGTCATCTTGGTCCTCTTCTGTCTTGTGACGCCAAACAGGCTGTTCAGCATCTGGTTTAAAAAAAAAAGAAAAAGAAAAAAAAAAAACAGAAAAAACGCACAAAAAATATTTGCAGGGAGAACAAGGGAAAACTCGCGTGTTGTTGTCACCACGTCGGATAAAAAACTGAAATTGTAGTTACAGAGTACCGCAGTTTGTCACAGGAGCGCCCCGGGAGTGCAGCGAGCGCGAGAAATTGGAATGAGCGCCGTTCTGCGCCGTTTCTCGCCCTCTGCAAACCAACTCGGAGGAATCTAGTCAGAGAGGGCTGTAGACGTGCCTTGTCGACGGGGGCATCCGGGCCTCCGTAGATTCTTGTGTCTAGATTTTTTTCCTCCTCTGGAGGACTCTGGGTACTGAAGTTCTGCTCATCGTGACTTCATTCATTTTCTGCCTCTCTCTCACGGTGTGCGTATGTGTTGCATCAAATATATAATAACCAGACAGTGCGACGGGGCTCTGAAGAAATGCAATTAGATCTGCGTGCGTGACACAAATGTTTTTTTTATTTGTATATCGCACATTACATTAAGGGCAGGCTGCACATAAGAAAAAAAGGGTAATGAGATAAAAATGAGATAATTAGAAAAAAAGGGTGAGTAATGATGATGACAGAATTTTCGTTTATGGATGAGCTATCCCTTTAAGAAAGTGCATATAAACTCATCCATCCCAGAAAGCCTAAAACTGCATAGAGGTGCTTTCCCATGACTGTGAACATGTAGTCATAGAGCCTTGAAAACCGAGAAAGTTTTTGAAGCAATAATGCACCCAAAACGTCACATCAGCCTCATATTGTTTCAAACCTGTATGACTTTCATTCTTCCATGGAACACAAAAGGAGAAGGCAAAATGACAGACTCAGTCATTCATTCACTTTTATTGTTAAGGTACAATGAAAGTGAGCAGTGACTGAGGCTGTCAGTCACTAACATTATGCCCAACATATTCTATTGTATCCCATGGAATAAAGAAAGTCATACAGGTTTGGAACAACATGAGGTTATTCATTTCTGGGTGGACTATCTCTTTAAAAACTGAATGATGTCCTATAATGATGGAACACAATATATAATGTCCTTGATATGAACTATGGGCCGTGAATAATATAATAGCTGAATCTATTAGAGATAGACATTGTCAAAAATCACAATCCTATAGTGTCTCTCCTCTGCTCTCCAATAATCAAATTTGCTTTCATGGTCCAAGCTCTTTCAGCATTCCCTTTACCCTTTAAAAAATTGGACTTCTTCTTTGGCTGTCCTGATAACATTGCACTGTGACTAATTGCAGTTTTATTTTATTGCATTGATGTGATGTATTCAGTTGTGCTGCGCCTATAGCACCCGGTGGGCCCTCAGAGAACTCATTTGTTGTTTTGATTATATTATTATATAAGCACATATGCTAGTATCTAACTTGATGATATTGTGAAATACTTAAAAACTGAGAATTTTTGTCTATTCAAAGTGTCATTGATGTAACTAAATGATGAACATATTAGTTTACCTGAGAATTTTTTTTTTACTGTACAATACACTGCAGTTCAAAAGTTTGGATCAATAAAGTTTTTTAAAGAAGTTTCTTATGCTCATCAAGGATGTATCTATTTGATAAAAAATACTGAATATTATTTCACAAAATAATATTGCAATTTAAAATAAATGTTTTCTATTTTAATATACTTTAAAATGTAATTAATTCCTGTGAATCAAAGCAGTATTTTCAGTGTCACATGATCCTTTAGAAGTCATTCTAATGTGCTGATTTTTAATCAATGTTGGAAACAGTTGTACTTATATATATATATATATATATATATATATATATGTATGTATATATATATATATATATGCACGGTATATTTTGGGACCTGTGATATATTTTAAAAATAAAAAGTTAAAAAGAACAGTGTTTAGTCAAAATAGAGATTTTGTGTTACAATATAAACTATTCATAATTTTGGGGTCAGAATTTTTTTTTTCTTTTTTAAAGATACTTTAAAAAAAGTTTAAAGAAAGTTAAATAAACTTTATTCAGCAAGGATGTGTTAAATGGATAAAATTGATAGTAAAGACTTCTATTGGTAGAAAATATTTATATTTTGAATAAATGCTGTTCTTTTAAACTTTTTATTAATCAAAGAAAAAAGTAACACAGGTTCCAAATAAATATTAAGCAGCACAACAGTTTCAACACTGATAATAAATCAGCATATTAGAATGATTTCTGAAGGATCATGTGACACTGAAGACTGAAGTAATGATGCTGAAAATTCAGCTTTGATCACAGGAATAAATACTATTTTAAAGTATAGGTATTAAAATAGGAAACCAATCTTAGAAATTGCAATAATATTTCACTATATTACTGTTTTTTTTTTTTTTTAAATAAATTCAGCCTTGATGAGCTAGATAATCAAAGTCAAAAAACTTAAAAATAATTGACCTTGTTTTTGAGTCTATAATATAGGCCTAACATAATATATTATCAAAACAAATTATTTAAACTGATAGAATAGAATACAAACTGAAGCTGAGATCTGTAAGAACATATTAATTCTTCTATAGCTGTCTAAACATCGATATGAAGTAGTTTGTACAATACTCTTGTGTGTGACTGTATGTCTCAGTTTTGTTACCGTTCTTTGCCCATAACAAAACTCTGAGACATACAATCACACACAAGAGTATTGTACAAACTGTACTTCATATCGATGTTTAATTATTAATTATCCTGCTGGTGTCATGATGGTAGCCTGCATTCCGTACCTGCAGTCCTGCACTGAGCTGGCACTTTGTTCTTGCTGCAGATTTGAGTTTTACATTTATAAATTAAACAGCTTGTTGTATCCGCTATTTCCAGCACTTAATCAAGCCACTCTGCTTTAATACACGAGGACGTTTTATTTCACGTCATTGCGTTTGCGTTGTCTCTCGTGTTGAGCGCACCGCAACTATTGAAGTATTGAGTTTCTACAGCGACTCATTTGGTGCATATGGTTCTCTTTCTATGAAACCGGCTCTAACTCTGTCGTGACATCAGCTCAATAGCGGTTTGCCCGAGCATTGCTATTATTTCCCTTTTACTGGCGGCATTCAATCAAATGGCTTCCCAACTCATTTTTGTGTGCAGATTATTTCTTCTGCGCGCTCGCGCGCGCGCTCAGCTTGAGGGAACATTGCGTGGGAACCCTGTATTTAAGGTAGCCCGTCGGGCAGGGCAGTGATACATTTTGATAGCCCGACTGGAAAACACAATAGCCCCGGGACATCGGGCTAGCGATTTTGCGAGCCCTGTACCTACTCCACCACCTATGTTCCTTTTTTTTGGTAACGTCTGATTTTTATAAACAGGGACAAATGCTGAAATGTGCTAGAAATTAATCAACACACACATCCCCAGGGCTGCAGAGGAACACTCTACCCTGTTGCAACAAAATGCAGATGCAACAAGCTGTTTAATTTATAAATGTAAAACTCAAATCTGCAGCAAGAACAAAGTGCCAGCTCAGTGCAGGTACGGAATGTACCATCATGACTACAAACACCAGCAGGATAATTAATAAACCAAAACGGCATACTAAAAACCCTGCACATCTCCAAGTCTCCACATTATGGTTCTTCTGCCATCTTGTGGACAGCAAAGTGGAGAGCATACGAATGCAGCCTCAAACAATTGGGCATTTGTCTCGGTCTATGAGACTCTTTATAGCAGAATTTGGTTTTGCCTGTTGAATCAATGATTCTGTTATTTTCCTGTTCATTACTTAAGCTGCTTTATTGTATAAAGCGCTATATGAATAAAGGTGAGAGCATCCTGCAAAAGTGTGATGTGCATGCAGAGTAAAAGAAACATGTTAGACGCATGGGTTCAGTTCAGTAAGCTCAGTATAATAAAATTGCACAAACATTACATAACTGTAATACACATTCTTCAGTTCAGGGTTACAGTCTATCCCTGTAGAATATCATTGACCCTGAATAAGGGTACATGTCTGATATCCAATTAAATTATAAACCAAATCATTGAGATATGATGTAAAATGTAAAATAGTGTAAAATGAAGGAAACAATACAAAACAGTAGTTTTTCTTCTCATTTTAAAAGAGCTCTGAAGGAAGTATTTTCTGAATGTCAATAGTGTGTCTTTAAAGCCACAATAAAGCCCACTATTATACAACAGAACTGCTCTTTAATAAGAAAACAGAAGATTGTTAGATTCAAAGTTAAACAAAAAAGGATTATTAAAAGGAATAACATGACTAGCTAAGTGAACATGGCCCAGAGAAACAAATGTAAGACTATAAAGACATTTCAAGGAACATCCTGATTAGCTGTGCATTGAGACGTATAAACTAAGATTTCATTTTTGGCTCCTTTGCATTGAATTTACTGTTTGCCAGACAAAAAAAGAAAGACTAAATTGTTACATTCAAAAATGCACATTCAGAAGCTGAATCGTATGTAAAAAGGTTCATGTGGAAGAGCTTTCTCTGTTATTAGATTTATACCTGTATATCACATTAATCACAAAACATACCAGTGATTAGATAAGTCTGTAAAAAGAATCTCAGTTATCCAGGTCACTGTTGAATTCCTGGTAGAGATTCTTTTGCTCCACCTGTATATCAGAGCAAAATGTCCTGTTGACTAGAATAACACCCATTAGAAATGATCTGAATAGTCAATAAGAGACAGAACATTCAAATACATTGAATAGATAACTAATTGCTATTGTTTAAATGGAGAGATGAAGCATTAATATGTGCTGTTGTATTTTAAGTTAAAAAAAATAAAAAATTAACATTGATCACTGTATAACTTCAGACTTAAGAAAGTGACCCAATCTTGCTGTTTAAGAGCAACACATTTGCTAATTAATACAGCCCATGTTATCTAATATAAACATACACTTTCATATCATTTCAATGAGCACAGAATGAGGAATTGCACTAAAGCATGTTCATTTGGAGATTGTGATTGCAGGGCCATTGATTCAAATCAGTTTATGGAGGTATTGTGATAAAAGTAAAGGTAAATTGACCGTTCGCAAAACCCACCCACCCTTAGTTACTGTTGCTATGACCGACAAACAATGCCGCTCTCACACTATGTTCTCACGCAGTGAAAAATACACCGCAGAGCAAAGAGGGAACTGACCACACACCGACAGAGAAGACAGAGCAGGTTACTTCTGATATGAAACAAGGTCTCAGGACCTTGGAGTCATTTTAAAATAAATTCAGACAATAAATACTGTTTTGTGGCTCTTCAATGTCGTGACAGATCACTGTATTGAACCGATCGTCTTTTCATATTTACTTAAAGCAGGAAATGAACATGAAAAAACATCAGAAAGTGTTTTATTTAAACCGCGGAACACACCATTTTTCAAGTTTAAGTCCACTGAAGTTAATCTACTATCCTGTTTGATTTTCGGTTAAGGCTGGAAGGGATACAGCTGCGGCCATGCATATTTACATATTTTCCGAGCCAACAATATAATGTGAAACCTATAAAAATGGTTTTAAAAAGTACATAGCGCCATAGTTTCGTCACTTTAGAGCAGGGGTGCCCAATCCTGCTCCTGGCGATCGACTGTCCTGCAACTCAAACATTTTCTGGTAAGCAAAACAAGTACTTAAAAGGAATACCTTAGCTTATTGCCGTTACCTTGGCAGCCAACAACAGCACAACTTAACTCTCCGCACATTTTTATATTTAGTTATATTGAAAAAGTTTCAAAAGTTATTGAAAACTTTTTTACCCCGTTTTAACATATATTTCTGGGGAGACAGGCCGTGGCTGTCGGGCAAGATGACGGATATCAGCGGCGGCACATAATCTCTGCGTTCTGATTGGTCAGATTGCCTGTCAATCAATCTCTTTGCGAACGGTCAATTGCATCTTTCCTGAAGGATATATTGAACTAATGCACTTAAGTGTATATGCATCTATCACAGGTTTTCCCCAGGCTGGTACTGGGGTTCAGTAGCAGTAAAGTAGTCCTCCAGGAAGCTCTGCAGGTACTCAAAGGTGTGCCTCTCGTCAGGATCCTTCCGCCAGCACTGCAGCATCAACTCATACAGAGATGCAGGGCAGCCCTGCGGACAGGGCATTCGATATCCACGCTCCACCTGATCCAGAACCTCTCTGTTGTTCATCCCTACACAAATTCATACATACAGACACAAAAATAAACGTACTTGTGCAGCAACAGGTGATCCACATGAATAGGGGGAAAAAAATAAAATAAAAAAAATTATATTATTCAACAAATTAAACAATGTGCTTAACCTTCAGAAAATGTTGACTATTAATCTCTAGAGGTCGAAGTAAATATTAATATATATATATATATATATATATATATATATATATATATATATATATATATATATATATATATATATATATATATATATAATATATATATTTTTTTTTAAAATGTCAGTCAAACATAAAAATATACATGTTTTTTTAACAAAACAGAACATCAAAACAGTTTGAAATTAGTTCATTTTATTAATATTAAAATAAAGTAATTATTATTCAAAAACATTTACAATGACAGTTTTTACTTAAAAAATAAAATACAATTTTAAAATAAAATTTTTATATTTGTATAACAGACAGTGTGTACAAAAGTGTAGCCATAGTGGTTCAGAGAAGACACACCTGGGTAAGGCACTCTGCCCTTGGTGATCAGCTCAGTCAATAGGATACCAAAAGACCACACATCTGATTTGATGGTAAATTTACCATAAAGAGCAGCCTCTGGGGCAGTCCACTTTATCGGAAACTTTGCTCCTATAATACAAGAATCAAGACAATTGGTTCAGCACATTTAATCATGATTTATGAAAATTACAGATCAAATAGAAAGTGCTGAGATATAGCAGCCCAAAATAATAAGAGTAATGAAAGATGAAAATTGTAATGCTGTAAAATGAATATTAGAACAAAATGAGCTGGAATGAAATTGAGTAGAGGCCAAGGAAGAGATAAATAACATTTCATAGTATCAAATAAAGGAGGAAACTCTGGCAGATTGTAGAAATATGCTGAGTAGATTAAGATCAAGTTTGGGTCACAGATTGTGAATGACCTTGTCTAGCTGTGTACTCATTGTCCTCGATGAGTCTAGCCAGCCCAAAGTCTGCAATCTTACAGACCAGACCGTCTCCAACCAGGATATTGGCAGCTCGCAGGTCTCTGTGGATGTAGTTCATCCGCTCAATATAGGCCATGCCTGCAGCAATCTAGAAGAAATAAAAGCACTTTCATCACCATACTTAAGAAGGGAGATTGATATTAGTTTTAACAAGCTCTCAAGATGCTTCTTAGAGTATATCTGAAGGACTGGCACATTTGTTTGAGGCATCTTATGTGTCCAGGTTTGAAGGTTTTAGGGTGATTGACCCTGTGCAGAATGGCTGTGGTACATGGTTCTCTTTGGTACCAGTTGTGTACATTTCATGCTAATATAAATCCTGAAGGCTGTATCCTTAATCGATCCGGGATCTGAATATCTACTATTGATTATGGCATATTACAAGATTAATTTGTTCAGGAATTGTTCTAGACAAGAAATGGTTCTTGGTTCCAACCTTAACCATTTGACAACACTTCTGAAGGATTGTCCCAGTAATGGATAATAAATGTTTACTAGATATTTGTTGACTAAAGGAGCCTTACCTGGGCTGCCATATCCACAAGTTGAGGCAATTTTAGATTTCTGCCATCTCCATCTTTCAAGAAGTCCAACAAGCTTCCTAAATCACAAAAGCATCCAGGAAATTAATTTATTTAAATTGTTTTTGTAATATTTATACAATACAGAAACATACATTATCATTAAAAAATAGGGGTCAGTACATTTTTTAAATAAAATAATACTTATTCTGCAAGGAAGCATTAAATTGATCAAAAGTGACAGTATAGGCAACTCCGTTTTGAATAAATGCTGTTCTTCTGAACTTTCTATTAATCAAAGAACCCTGAAAAAATGTATCACAGTTTCCACAAAAATATTAAGCATCCAAAACTGGAACAGGAAAGTGGGTCCAGCTGAATTGAAATGTGATTTGTTGGATTGGTATAAAAAAGGTTATTATACCGCGGCAGTCGTCGTGTGAAGCCCTCCTAGTGTGAAGACCGAAGAGTGTAAAGACCATCAACTCTACCGTGCGACTCCACCAAGGGATAGAAGTATCGCTTTTTATTTTAGTTTTTTTCATTTATATGTTTAGTATTGAAATGTTGTTATATGCATGTGTCAATTTTATTTAATTTCTTTATTTTCTTAAATATGTGGGTATATAGTATTTATAGAGTTGTAACTTTTAGTTTTAGTTACTTTTTCTTATTTGTAAGTCGCTTTGGACAAAAGCGTCTGCTGAATGACAAAAGTAAAGTAAAGTAAAACTGTTTTCAACATGGATAACAATAAGAAATGGATATTTAACCGCAAATCAGCATGTTAGAATGATTTCTGAAGGATCACGTGGCACTGAAGACTGGAGTAATAACTTAAAAATTCAGCTTTTCTATCACAGAAATACATTACATTTTAAGTTACATTCAAAAAGACGATAGTTATTTTAAATTGATATAATATTTTACAAAATTACTGTTTTTGCTGTATTTTTGATCAAGTAAATGCCTTGATGAGCATAAGAGACTTCTTTCAAAAACATTAAAATCTTTTGAAACCTTTGGATGCTAATGCATATAAACATTTTGGCTTTGTATTCACTCAGATGACATTTATATAATGGTCCATACCTTGACTTATGAACTCAGTGATGATGTAGATGGGCTCCTCAGACACCACAGCATACAGCTGAACCAGTTTATCATGACGGAGCCTCTTCATGATCTGGGCCTCATCCAGGAAGGCCTCTGGAGACATGGTGCCTGGCTTCAGGGTCTTCACTGCAACTTTAGTTGTGCCACCCCACATGCCTACACATTGAAACGGTGTCAGACACATTTGGGAGAGCCATTTGACCATGGAAAAGTTTAAGGGACAAAAGAAGGGGATAAAGAGAAACAGATGGAAAATGGCCACACACCAAAGCAACAGGAAGCTGGGATTGCTGCAGACAACACAACACTCAGCTCCTGGGAAAGAGCTGAATTTATTTTTTAAAAATTTATGTGAATGTGCTGTTGTATTTTTAATGTCACAATGAACACTGACATAGTGCTAAAATACTATTGAGGTTTAGCTGATGTAGCGCTATATTGGGGATTAGCAGACAGTTCAGAACCATAGACTGATGCTTGGCAAAGCAGGGTCAATCACAGCATTTTGAATGTTCAGCATTGTGAACGGCCCACAAACCTTTTCAAATTCTCTTGTCATTAAGACTGCATTGACCAAATTTTAGAAAACATACTGATTGAAACAGACATAGGAAAACATGCTGAAGTGGCGAAGAAAGCCTGTGCTTCCTTTGGAAACACTGGCTGTAGCATTAGCAAATGCTGAAATGGAGATCGACACTGGGTATCGTCGTATCCCTCTCACCCATCCAGACGTCGCCAAAACAACCCTGACCCAACTTCCTGTTGAGCTGCAATGTTTCCCGGGCGATCTCCCAGGCGTCCCGCCCTAAGCCCATAGTTTGGGGTGTGGCATTTGGACAGGCTTTAGTCAAGTAGCAACATAAACCATCATTACTTCCTGTTGAGGGTGTTGAAAGAGAGAAAGAGGGAGGGGGGATGGAAAAGGAGGGAAACAGGGTGGCATGCAATGTTAGAAGAACCAGAGGGAGAGAACAAAAACAGCACAGCCTTTACGTTACATCCCTGACCTCCATTCTTTCATCTTCAGTGCCTTGCAAAATAGTTTGGACCTCTTTTTGCCACTTTTCTACAATGGAAGTTTTCTAAAACATTTTATTGTAAAATTTTAAAGATTTTTTTAAACAGAAATAAACACAGGATAATTGCCTTATATATATATTTTTTTTATTTATTTATTTTTTTAACCCTCATGTCATTCCAAACTTATGTGACTTACTTTCTGCTGTGGAACATAAAGAGATTAAGCTTTTAAGAAAATTAGATGAAGAAAAATCCATACAATATAAGTCAAGGGTAACCAAAACATTCTAGGGGTGGACAATATACCGGTAGACACAATTAACCAGTACAAATTTGTCAACCTGAACAGATTTTGGACTATCAGCTCTACTGGTTTACACACTCACGTGATGTTGCTGTGCTATGTGGTCATGAAAACTCATCATTTGCATGGAATTGATGTTTAAAAAAAAAGCGATTTTAAGCAGTTGAAAAAAACTGAAGCGAAAGATAACTCATTTTGCTATATGCACATGCTCTCTGAAAGACAAAAAAAAGAAACACACATGTAACAGTATATTGCATCTAGGCAGCTCTTAAAGTGACAGCAGTCTAATATTCCTATCTGTCATTCATGTTAATCAAACAACAAAAGGGAGAAAATCTCTCACTACTCTTGACTAAATCACTTTTGTAACTTTAATAATAAGAAATATATTTGATTTATACAGTGAAGAATAGTGTTTTTATGCATTTGATTACTTTATACAATGTGCTTTATAATTAAAAGCATTTATTTATTCTACTGTAGTTTTTTTGTCCTACTGCTTGTAATTAGTTTCCTATACTTATTTAATTGCCGACTGTTTACTTGTCTTCAGTGAGCTTGAGTTCTTGTTTTTTTAAGTTAGAATAGTATTAGTTCTTTTGTGATGTTGACACTGGTGACAAGAATTATGAAATTTATATGGTATCAAAAATTTTAATATGATAAATACCTTATCTGAAGCAGAAATAACTATATCTTGATATATATCGTTACCATGAAATAAAATGACTTGTATCATATTCATTTGTGTCACACAGATTTTGGTCATATCGCCAACCCCTACAACATTCTTTAAAATATCTTTTGTGTTTTGCAGGAGAAATAAAGTCAATCATCTTACGACATGAGAGCAACGATGTAAATGATGACAGAATTTTTGGATGAACTAGCTCTTTAAATAATGTAATATAATTGCAAGGCTCTGTACCACAGGTAGGATAGGCAAGGCGTGCGAGTTTTGTTCCTTCCTTCCTGCAACATGTTCCCATGCTTTTAGTGGTTCCTACCCATCCACACTTCACCAAACTGGCCATTGCCCAGTTTCTTAATGAGCTGAAGTGACTCCCTGGGAATCTCCCAAACATCCTTAGTCTTCACTGACAGGTCAGCCAGTTTAGGCATGCCCCGCCTACAGCTGCCAATCAAACGGCAGCACAGCCCTGCTGCACGCTCTAAAGAACAGAGTACGGAGAAAAGAAGACACAGATAGAAACGAGAGGAGACAGATGCAAAGAAGACAAACAGCAGGCTATAAAAAACAAACATTTACAAATACACAAAATGCTGTCCAAATCAAATTAAAGAAGCACTCACAAGCACACATATGCATGAAAAACCTGAATGATACACGTTCACTCAGCAGAGGGCGATAGAGACCACTGACAGACAGTGGTTGTAGCAGCATGTCAGACTGTGTGGCTGGGCTGAGTTATGCTAAAGGACTTGTTAAATCATGTAAAGTATTATTTTATAGTATAGTAATTATAATTCTAGAAAATATAATAATAATAATAATAATATTTATTATTGTAGTATAAAGACCAGATGGATTAATCAGCTCATATCAACACTCATTGTGTTAACATCAATTTGTGAAAGTGTTTTTACTGTCTACACTACTGTTTGAAAGTTTGGGTCAGTAAGATTTTCTAATGTCTTTGAAAGAAGTCTGTCATGCTGCATTTTTTTGGTCACAAATACAGTAAAATTGTGAAATATTATTAGAATTGAATGTGTTTTTATTTGAATATATTTTAAAATAAAATGTATTCTTGTCATGGCAAAGCTCAATTTTCAGCATCATTACTCCAGTCTTCAGTGCCACATGATCCTTCAGAAATTCTAATATGATGATTTGGTGCTCAAGCAACAGTTGTGCTGCCTAATATCACACTACATTTTTCAGTACTATTAGATGAACAGAAAGTTCAAAACAACAGCAATATTTTGAAACGGAAATATTTTGAAACATCATGTCTTAACTGTCACTTTTGTTTGACTCAGTGTGTCTTACTGATCACAAACTTCTGAACGGTAGTGAGGTACATCAGTGTATGCTAGTGTTTAGTCTAACTTATTAGTTAGGGATCAGCACCACTCCAGTTCATTTCAATTAAAGCAGCAGATTGGTAAAATTTATATAAGTAAATACAATATGTAGAGTAGAAACTAAGAGGAAATTGTTTAGCACTTAAAACTGAAAGTAACTGTTCTGTGGTAACGGTTTGCCCCATATATGGGGTGGTAGGTGGCCCAATTTTTGTTTTACTGTTGAAGTGGTCTATCTGAGAAGAACCTTTATATATTCAAGAGAGTATATGAGCATGTGGGTGTGTGTGTGAGTGACTAGATTCAACAATAACAGTGAAACAGGAAGGCTGATAGCACCAGACTGACAGGTTGAATAGGAGGAGCACTAATAGAACTGATAAAAATAATGCACTCAGCCGAAGCAGAGAAGTCATTTGGGCAACAAAAGAGGAAATGAAGATGGGCAAAGATTAACTGACCTGCTGATAACTTTATTCGCAGTAAATATCAACATGCCACATACAGAGCCATTAAACAATGCTTCCTTCTGAGGAAAATTTTTAGACAATCTATATAAAAAAAACTTTGAAATGTACTGTCATGCATTTTGAAATCACAGTATGTTAAGGGTGAGGTGTACATGTATTGCACTGACCTGTGTAATGCTCCACCAGCTCCTGGACAGTATCAAACTGTGTCCTTGTTGTGATGTAATAACCGCCATTGTCCAGCTTCCTAATTTTATAGTGCTTGACATGATCGCCCTTCGCATCATCAAAGTCTCTGATTGACAAAGAGTATGCTCCTAAAGAGGGGATAAAAAGATGCTCACAAATTTGTTGGTGAGATGAAGTCAATGGATTTAAAATAATTTTTATTAACTAAAAAAAAAATTAGAAAATAATTAAAATTATTTTCAGTCAGCACAAAACAACTGCACTGGCATTTAGGTATTGTTGAGCCATCTTGTTTCTATTTCTCGTTCAGGGCTTCTATGGTAATAAACTGCATTACAGAACCTCCATTATTCTACAGTATCGAGCATCATTATTGTGCAGGACTTTCCTTGCATGTTTCCTATTGTTGTACTTTCTGACTGGCACTGTAAGAGAAATTATGTAAACTAGATGTTTTTCTGTGCACTAATAGTAGGCTATAAATGTTAATTCAAGAGCTTAATTAAATGTATTTAACAGTTCATTTTAAAACACTGTTGACACTTTCATTTACTGTTCAAAAGTTGGGGTCGGCAAGTCCTTTTTAAAGATTTATTTTGAAATAATTATCTTATGCTCACCAAGTCTGCATTTGTTTGATGAAAAATACAGTAAAAACAGCAATATTGTGAAATATCATAATTTAATATAGCCGTTTTCTTTTTCATTTGTTTTATTATTAATTATAAATATATTAATAAATTATTTTCTGAATATTAAGTTCAAAAGAACAGCATTTATTTGAAACAGAAACCTTTTGTAACAATGTAAAAAGTCTGTACAGTTACTTTTGATCAATTTAATATATCCTTATTGAATTTACGGTACCATTTATGCACATATATTTCCCATTTACACAAGCTGCTGAAACGACGGTGACCGAGAGAGCTCAGCGCGCTGCAACTTCAGAAAACACATGCAAATAGAAAAAGCACCAGCAAATCAAGAAAACATCTTCATCAATTTGACAGCAGGTGCTGCAAATGCTCACAACACAACCAAATAAAGAATTTTATTTGCAGCGCGTTTCTTTGTTTGTGTTGTGAGCATTTGCAGCGCGTGTGTTGTCAAATCGATGAAGTTGTTTTCTTGATTTGCTGGTGCTTTTTCTATTTGCAGCGTGTTGAGCTCTCTCGGCCACCATGTGAAATCAATAATTGCACAAATATTTTTTTCTTTCCTTAAAAAAAAATGAATGTGTTAACATGTTAGCTACAAAAAATTTGATTAAATCACAATACTACATAACATCACATAATATGATACGATTTCACAGTCTCTACTGCATGCAAAATGTAAATATATATACTGATAAATTAAAATAATTTACCTTTTGTTGTCTCGCTCTCTCGTATTAAGAATGTCCCTCTAGGATTGATCTGTGCTAACAACTGTCGTTCTGCATCCTTCCTGCCCATCTTCCCAAAATACCACCTGCATGGACAAACACCAATAATGTACTTTAAAGCTTGCATATAATGTCATTATAAATTCCTGAAATAGCATGTTCACATGTAACTCACTCCTCAGCTTGAATGGAGTCCACAGGGGCCACATAGTTACTAGGAATGTACCCAGTCTTCCCTGTGTCCAGAGAACGAGCCTCCCACCAGTCACCCTCGCTGTGGAGGAACGGGACAGAGAAAGAAATATCAAAAAGTGGTACAAACAGATGAGAAGAAAGGAAATGAGACAGAAAGAGGGACAAGGGGAACAACAGAGAGAGAAGCAAGGCAAAAAAAGGAAGAAATGACTGTTTTTTGTGGTTTTAAGAGACCGTGTGAATCTTATTGTAACTGTCCTGCTTTGAACTCACGTATTGTTGATAATATGGAACTTTTCTCCTTTCTGGAAGCTCAGGTCATCCTCTGTACGTGCATCATAGTCATAAAGCGCTATAAAGAGTGTTACACCGCCTCCTGAACAAACACACAAACATAATGGGTTTAAGGGAAGTAATGCTGTTATCTACTCTGTCATGATAAACAAAACTGAAAATCACATCTCAACACACACTTTTACACACCTGTGATGGGGGCTGGGCGGGACGTGCTGAAATTGGATGAGGGAGCAATGTTGGAAAAATCATTAAAGTTGGGGATCATCCCAGAGTTAAAAGTGGGATCGGCGATGTAACGGGAGGGTTCTAATGCCTGGGCCCAATTGTCTGTGTCACACGAGTTGGGACTCGACACAGCTTTACTGGCCTTCCTCTGCTTACAGCAAGCACAGCCCATAATATTCAATATTTTTAAAGCACACAGCTCATCACCCTGGAAACAGCTTTTTTCCAAAGGAACAAGAAAAAGAGGAATTAATTAGATACAGTATTATCTAGTAGGTTACTTGATATTTAATGCAATGACATCGGTGTTAAGGTGTGACTTAAGTTAGGACTGCACGATTTGGGAAAAAAACAAAACAAATTGTGATTAAAAATGTGGTTTAAAAAAAGCTTGTGATTATATATCTATATCTATATATTAGGGATGTGCATCTCTATAACTGAGGCCGATGCGATTCGCATACATTGAAGATACATATGAAGCAGCTAACGATGCGATACGATTCACCCCTATTACGATGCAGTGCGATTCGATTTCGATTCGATTCAACACAATGTGATTTGATTTTATTTTGCTTTTATTTCTTTGGTTCAGACAGACAGCAAATCATAAATTAACTTGTGTCTTCTGACTTCTAACGCCTCGAGGCCTGTTTCATAAAACAAGTTTACCAAATAGGCCAGCCTTATTTCAGTTAGTCTGACTCACTGTCAAATGATTTGGTTCCATAAAGCAAATTTAACAAAGATGAACCTGTGGCTACTTATGCTGTAAAGCTAACCTGGTTCAGGGCATGCAAACTGTCAGACTAAGCTGAGCTCACTGACCAATAGGAATGCAATGATATTCCCACTGACTCTCTCACATACTAGCCTTTCTCTCTGGTTTTATAACAGCTGTACCTTTTATAGTTAGAACAGATAGCATTAGAACATTACAATCTAGCATTGCTCTTTAAAGCATTAACAATCACTAAACTAAAAAAGTTAAAATCACTCAATTAAAACTACATTTTAACTGCTATAATAAACACACATTAACTCATCTGAGTTTAGTAATTAGGACTGTATTAGCTTATATTTTATTTACCCAATACAATAGTCCCTTTACAGTTACTGCTATCACAAAACTGAATTATTGCGCTCCGTCTGTTTAAGGCGCATGCGCGCAGCAGCGCTCGTCCACTCGCGTAACGCCGGTTTCAAGACCACTCCTGACAGCAAAATGGATATATTTGCATGACTTTGAAACATTTACAGATTAAAAAATATACTCGTCACATGTCAGTTATGCACTAATGAAAACAAAACGTCTCAAATGCATTAAACAGCACAAATATATTCGCTGTTTGCCATGGTGGATCGATTTGATCCAATATCGACATTAAGGGCTGCTTACGAATAAGCGTGCACAAATTAATGAGATTGTGTGAATTTACATTGTCGTTTATAACCGCTTTAGCCCCGATTGATTTGTTATCTTATTTCAAGTCAGGTTTTGGACTTTAATCCCAGTTTTTCCTCGGATCTCCGCAGTGTTGTTTTGATTCGTCATATTCACGCGCAGCGGTGATGAGAGCACGCGCTTGAGAAACAGTTTCGAGAGGAGAAATCAATCTACATATAAAATACTGGCCACAGATTATTGGTCACTTTCTAAACAATAAAAGTGTAGCGCATCCACTGGTTATTAAATAAATCGGTTTTTACCGATGCAAATATGTTAGAAACAATGCATCGCGATACAAATGCCAACTTGTATCCGATGCACACTTTTTAAACCGATGCATCGCATCATTAACTTTTTTTGCGAAGCACCGAGCAAATCGGGGAATCTTCCCATCCCTACTAATATATACGCCTCTTGTTTTCGTGCGAGCTCTCGGCCTGAATGAATGAAGAAATTAATGGCATTATTGACTAATTATAAAGTAAGTTAACAGCTCTCCCGCTTAGATAACACTGCTTTATGCAAAATGAAATGGCTTGAAAACATGACTGTGTCAGTTTTTAGTGAGCATTCAGCTTGATGAAATGATAGATGTATCTTCGTGACTGAGTCGTGACAATGTTTGTGACAGGGCTCTTATGACGACGAGCCGAAAATAAATTGACTATTAAAAAAACCACAGCTGAGCATCAGTTCACAAATAAAAAACGGAGTATCTATTTACAAGTGCATGTATCGCGCCTTGTTGGCCGTGGCTATATATACTAACTCCGCCCACCAACGTGTGATTACAAAGCATTACTAAAGATAGTCTTCAAGTAGTGGCACTACTGGTGAAGTACGGGTTCAAGTCCTTTTTGACCCTACCTACAATCCCTGCCGGCCCGAGACTCGAACTCGCAACCTTTGGATTACGAGACTCTCTAACCATTAGGCCACGACTTCCCCATTATTTTTAAGTGTTAAAAGTTAAATAAGCGTTAAACATTTATTACTATTGTAATAGTGTAATACTTTACTGTAAAATAAAACACTGAATATTTTATAATAATAATTTCTGTAATAATTGTAAAATTGAAATACTAATATTTTAGTCTTAATTTCTTTGCTTTCAAACATTCTTTTAAACCATCAAGCTTTTATTTCAGTGGAAAACCACAGGGAGGCCTTAAAGCTTCTCTTTTGCTGACAATAGCTGGTTTATAAGCACTTCTCACACAACGTTTAGGAAGATGGTTGGTGCATGTTGTGTTGTGCTAAATGCATGCTATCAACCTTATTTTTCAAAGCAGAAGTAAGCTGTTTTCTGTGAATGTGCGAGACTTCCGGGTCATTAGCTGCTGAAGAGAAATAACGAGAAGAATAATAAAGTACAGTAAAAAGGTAAGGGGGAAAAAAGGTGAGAACCGGGGGCATGCTCCACATGGATTTTTTTTAAAGATATTTGTTTTACGTGCTCTTTTGTAGAAAGAGTTCCCACATCTCGGACCTCAAATACATAAAATATTACCCTTTTTAGACATTGTTTGTTAAAGAGTAAAGAAAATACTATACAAAACTTACTAGCAGTTGCCAAGTGGTTATCAGTCTTACTTTTCCAATACAAATAAGACCAGTCTACATTTTCATAACTGAATATAGAAAGTTATGACCAGTCTGCAACCGGCCCCAGTTCTTTATTTACCCTTGTAACCCCCCCCCCCCCATAAAACACTTTCTCATTGGATCTAAGCAAATCTCATAGGTGACCTATTTTGATCTAAAAAAAAAAAAAAAAAAAAAGAGTCGTCACCTAAAATTGAGTCGTTTGCATCAATGAGTAAAACTGTTTCCACTAAAAATCTGTGAGTTCACAGTTAAGACAATACATTAAATTAATATGGTAAGACACCAATTTGCAGCAATATCAAGCAGCAAAACAAGCTGTTTTGTACATCTGAAAATAGCTGGAAGCAGATGACAACGGAAGCCAGACACATTAGATTTACAAATGTCGTGTAAAACAACACAGTGCTGTGCTACACTTTAAAACACACAGCACATATATTAATTTAATTTGCGATTAGATAACCATAACCAAGTCATATCGCAATTTAATTTTTATTTTGAATCGTGAACCCCTAGCTTGAGTGTTCAAATTGATTTTGGGGTCTCTTTATGGTGATGTTATGTTATGACATGACATGAGTTTGTCAATGTTGAGAAGGTTTTCTACCATGTTTCTCGCAGTGGTCGGTATGTAAATGTAATGAATGAACTGTGGGAGTGCAAGGTTGATGTAAATCAGATTGGGCTCTCACCAGATCCACACATCAGCTTTCAATATACACCATCTTCCTGGGGAGAAAGAGAAAGACGGAGAGAGCAAGAAAAAGAAAAACAAAATGCATTTATATAAGTAACAGACAATAAGAAAGTGAAATGACTTTACATTTTGTAACTTAACACTTTTAAGTTACTTCGTTTTTCTTTCCTGTCTACAGAAAGAGAAGTTCTCGGTTAAAATTCCCCTTGAAAATGTACGCGTGTGCACAATGTCCACTCTTTCGCTGTATAAAGCTATGTCCTGTATTTCTATCAGACTGACCATCAGTGGATCAACAGGATGCCAGTTTTGCGAGCGTTTCCTGTCCGGCCCACTAAAGCCTCCCCCTCATTTCCTGCTGAGGGGGGAGAGGGTACAGCTGCAAAGGGGCAACACATTAACAACACACACTGCTCCACCCCTCGGACAATCTGTCCAATCTATGCTTTACTCTCTGCCTCATGAAAATATTCCAAACTTACTCTAAGATACACATAAACATCCCATCAGAAGATATCACAATGCAGACACACACACTTGCAAACGTGACGCTTACCAAATCAACAAACATCACAAGCTTTTTTTTTTTAATAGGTGTGTATCATTTTTGCTGGAGAAAACAATACAGAACTATTCACCACCCATGCTTATTGTTTCCATTTTTATCATGTCTCTTCAAGAATTTCCCATGATTCCACAAGCCTGTTGTCCCATTCATATCTTCAGCCTATCTATGTGCAGAATTACAATAAATATAAGTGATGATAAAGAACATATCAAAAAAACTACCGCTTGTGCTCTTATCTTATTTTCTGTTCAGATAATCATGTAATTCAACCTGCACTGATGCAATAGCCTAGAAACAGAAAAAGTAAGCACTGAAAAAGTCCTGACCACGTTTTAAATTCAATGTTTGTTAGAAAGGACTGAACAAATAATGGTTTGATTAAACAGCTGACCACAAAAGAGAATAGTTGTTGACAAGTGAATAAAAGCAAATTAGTACATGTGTAAGTAATGAAAAGCAGCTCCTGTTTATAGAGTTTTCTTTAGGTTTTGAGAACTGGAAATACAGGGAGAGCAGGCTCGGTGAGAGAAACGAGGAAAGTTACAGAGACTGCATCGAGTGAAGAAAAAAAAAAACATGCTAAACTTATAAATTTTGAATCAAGTGAAGCTTAAATCCACTTTTTCATTGGTTTCTATACTTAGAAGCCAAATAAACTATAGAGATGCACTTCATGGTGAACACTTCCATCTTTTGCTCTTTTTTTAGATTGGTCTACTATGGTCTCTTTCATATGACAAAAGGTCTCAGAGGAAAAACTGCTCAAAGTTTTCTCTTTCAGAGATCAGGAGACTTAATGAAGTTCTAATCCATCTTTTATTTAAGTGTCAACGTGGTCTCTGCTAAAATTCACAAATAAAAATAGACAAGATGTTGACCTTCAGTATGAGTATAGAGCTATGAAATCAATGTGGGTAGCAATTTAGTTCATTTTAAGGAATTAAAGAATTGTTTGAATTCATATTAAAATCTCCAACATTTAGCCTTATATTCGGGTGATCAATTGCTTCAGTCTGTTGTGCTGCTGAGAAGTTTGCGTTTGTAGCTCCGCTTTTTTATTGAATCTTTACCTTACTTTCACTCTCTGTTGTTTAAAGTGATAATATATAACTTAATTCCCGCCATATTTCTGGTATTATCTATCAAACTAATCTAACTAATTTGATCGTTCTCTTTTTAAAACCGTGAGTGCAGTGCATCAGCTGGTTAGCTTACTCGCTTTTCTATTCGCGTCTATTCTATTCGCGAGTTCATCAAACAACAGTGGTAAGTGTTAAGTTGGTATCATTCATCAGTCACGGTGAGTAATGGCTTCTTCTCCTGCTATTGTTGTTTGCACTTCATGTCACATGTATAGTTTATCTCTCTCTGTCGGCGATGAGGGATTCACATGTGATAAATGCAGGGAAATGGTTAGGTTGACAGAAGGTTTCAGAATTAGAGACACGCATTCAAACTTTAGTTGAGGACAGTAAGAATGTGAGGGCTGTAGATACTGCTTTGGATGCGATTAGCTCAGGGAGTCCTGTACATTGTTCGGTTCCAGTTGAGCCAGTGCAGCAGGGCAGCTGGGTGACTGTGAGGCGGCTTAGTCGCGGGTCAAAACACCGCTCTTCAGAACATCAAACAGGTTCTCCCCACTCAATGAGGCACTTACTGAGAAACCTGAGGAAAGTGCTCTGGTTATTGGTGATTCTATTGTACGGAACGTGAACAGCCACCATAGTCCATTGTTTACCGGGAGCCAGAGCGCCTGACATCTTGGCAAATTTAAAAGTGCTGGCTAATGCTAAATGTAAATTCAGTAAGATTGTTATCCACGTCGGCGCTAATGATGTTCGACTTCGCCAGATGGAGATCACTAAAAATAATGTTAAAGAGGTGTGTGAACTTGCAAATATGATGTCAGACACTGTAATATGCTCTGGTCCGCTCCCTGCTTACCGTGGCGATGAGATTCATAGCAGACTCTCGTCACTCAATGGCTGGATGTCTAAGTGGTGCCTGCAGAATAACATAGGCTTTATAGACAATTGGACGAGTTTTTGGGGCATACCTGACCTGTTGAAAAGAGATGGTGTTCATATAGTCTTAGAGTTTGTACTTGACTAACTGGGGCCCAGGTCAGGAAGCAGACAGACTGGCTAAACCGACCGTCTGCTAGCCGCCTCACGTCACAGAAATCAGTTAATTCTCAGCACATAGAGACTCCTTCACCTAGATATCGCACTATAGAGACTGTGTCTGCTCCCCGAACTAGAAAATACAGAAAACGTCCAAACCAAATTAAGAGTAACAATTTAATTCATGTTCAACAAATAAAAAATGTTTACAATACAGAGGAACAATTGATAAAGCTTGGCTTACTCAATATCGGGTCCCTTTCTACAAAAGCACTTTTTGTAAATGATTTGATCAATGATAATAATCTAGATTTGCTCTGTTTGACAGAAACATGGCTAAAACCAGATGAATACATTACTTTAAATGAGTCCACCCCCCAAGATTACTGCTATAAAAATGAGCCACGTCCGAAAGGTAAAGGGGAGGTGTTGCTACAATTTATAGCAATATTCTCAGTATTTCTCGGAGGGCAGGCTTTAAGTATAACTCGTTTGAAGTTATGGTGCTGCGTATAACATTATCTAGAGAAACACGTGTTAGTGAGAAATCCCCTGTGATGTTTGTACTGGCTACTGTATACAGGCCACCAGGGCACCACACAGACTTTATTAAAGAATTTGCTGATTTTCTATCTGAGTTAGTACTGGCTGCAGATAAAGTCTTAATTGTTGGCGATTTTAATATCCATGTCGATAATGAAAAAATGCATTAGGATCAGCAGTCATAGACATTCTAAACTCTGTTGGGGTTAGACAACACGTTTCCGAACCTACTCATTGTCGAAATCATACTCTAGATTTAATACTGTCATATGGAATTGATGTTAGTGGTGTTGAAATTATGCAGCAAAGCAATGATATCTCAGATCGTTATCTAGTTTTGTGTAAACTCCATATAGCTAAAACTGTAAATTCTACTCCTTGCTACAAGTATGGCAGAACCATTTACATTTATTCATTTAGCTGACGCTTTTATCCAAAGCGACTTACAATTGCTATATATGTCAGAGGTCGCACGCCTCTGGAGCAACTAGGGGTTAAGTGTCTTGCTCAGGGACACATTGGTGTCTCACAGTGGATTCGAACCCGGGTCTCTCACACCAAAGGCATGTGTCTTATCCACTGCGCCATCACCACCCACAAAAGACTGCTTTATAAGTAATCTTCCTGATTTATCTCAATTCCTCAGCATATCCAACAGCGCAGAAAAACTTGATGTAACAGAAACTATGGACTCTCTTTTCTAGCACTTTAGATAGAGTTGCTCCTTTACGCTTAAGGAAGATCAAGGAAAACAGTCTGACTCCTTGGTATAATGATCACACTCTCACCTTAAAGAGAGCAGCCCGGAAAATGGAGCGCAGATGGAGGAAAACAAAACTAGAGGTATTTCGTATAGCCTGGCAGGAAAATACCCTATCCTACAGAAAAGCATTAAAAACTGCTAGATCTGATTACTTTTTCTCTCTTCTAGAAGAAAACAAACATAACCCCCGGTATTCATTCAATACAGTCACTAAATTAACGAAAAATAAAGCATCAACAGGTGTTGGCATTTCCCAAAAGCACAGCAGTAATGACTTTATGAACTACTTTACTTCCAAGATCGATTCTATCAGAGATAAAATTGTAACCATGCAGCCGTCAGCTACAATAATCGCATCAAATAGTGCACTATACATTTTCACTCTTTCTCTACTATAGGAGAGGAAGACTTGTATAAATTTGTTAAATCATCTAAACCAACAACATGTATGCTATTCCATCTAAACTACTAAAAGAGCAAAACTGCTCTCATTAGAGTTACAAATGACCTGCTTCTATCATCTGATCGTGCTTGTATCTCTTTATTAGTTCTATTGGATCTTAGCGCTGCGTTCGACACTATCAACCACAACATTCTTTTAAATAGACTAGAACACTTTGTTGGCATTAGTGGAAGTGCGTTAGCATGGTTCAAACCGTACTTATCTGAACGCCATCAGTTCGTAGCAGTGAATGAAGAGGTATCATATCGATCACAAGTGCAGTACGGAGTACCTCAAGGGTCAGTACTAGGGTCGTTACTTTTCACGCTTTACATGTTACCCTTGGGAGATATTATCAGGAGACATGGTGTTAGTTTTCACTGTTATGCTGATGATACTCAGCTCTATATTTCTTTGCACCCCAGTGAAACACACCAAATTGAGAAACTAACGGAATGCATAGTCGATATAAAAAACTGGATGACGAGTAACTTCTTACTGCTAAATTCTGAAAAAACAGAGGTGTTAATTATCAGACCTAAAAACCCCACATGTAATAACCTAGAAAACTATCCAACACTTGATGGTTGCTCTGTCGATTCTTCGTCATAAGTTAGGAACCTAGGTGTGCTGTTTGATAGCAATCTTTCATTTGAAAGCCATGTTTCTAGCATCTGTAAAACTGCGTTTTTCCATCTCAAAAACATATCTAAATTGCGACCTATGCTCTCAACGTCAAATGCAGAAATACTAATTCATGCGTTTATGACCTCAAGGTTAGACTATTGTAATGCTGTATTGGGTGGTTGTTCTGCACGCTTCATGAACAAATTACAGTTGGTCCAAAATGCAGCAGCTAGAGTCCTTACTAGAACCAGGAAGTATGACCATATTGGCCCGGTTCTGTCAACACTGCATTGGCTCCCTATCAACCATCGTATAGATTTTAAAATCTTGTTAATTACTTATAAAGCCCTGAATGGCTTAGCTCCTCAGTACTTGAGCGAGCTCTTATCACATTATAGTCCTCCACGTCTGCTGCGTTCTCAAAACTCTGGCCATTTGATAATTACCTAGAACAGGGGTGGGTAAACTTTTTGACTCGAGGGCCACATCAAATTTTCCACATTAAGTGAGGGGCCGCATAATATGTTTATGACAAATGAAGCTTTGATTTTTTTTTTTATTATTATTCTAAATTGACACTCACTTACTACTGTACTATGTATACTTGTACATACATGGCAGCTCTTTTCTTGTACCATCTCTACCTATTTTTATGAGCACTTTATGACACACAGATAAGTTGCATTGGTGTACAAGTCTATGTATAAGACACATTTTATCATTTCATTCAGAAATAATGTAAAATAAACAAAACGTTTACAAACATTAGAAACATGTTTTTATATTCTCTACACTCCACAAACAATCCTGTAAATTTAGCAGTGTTCAGAATAGAAAAAAGAACGAAAACATAAGTAAAAAACAAACACAAATTATAGTGGCATTCACTATAAACACATATTATAAACGCCCAGCCTTAAATATTTAAAGCGAAACTGAAACTAGCGGCGTGGTTGCTGGAATATGCACAATTTAAACTCGCTTGCCTTTTCTCATTCATCACCAATCCTGGTGTGCGTGCTTTGCTCTTGACCTTGATTGCTTTATATAAGTCACCTTGGAAATTACAGCACGTTTCAGATAAAAAAAAAAAAACGCGATTTGTAATCCAGAAAAAAAACTGAACTATATCCATTTTCATAAAAATGTGTGTGGGAAACAGAAGAAATCATATCTTTGCAAGATAAAATGACAAATTATTTCCATGTTTTCCCCAAATGACAGCACCCGTGAGCAGGAGGATAACACTGCCATTTGTTCTGATACTGGAAAGTCTTTTAAGCATTTTTAAAACAGTTCCTATACAAGGCATTTTTCAAAACAAATGAACACTACGGCGGGATGGTGTGGATGAAAACGCCCGTAGTTTGCCCACCTCTGCAGATTCGTATCATTTTTTTTTTTAAATCCCTCGCGGGCCGCAACAGGAGTGATAGTGGGCCGCAGATGGCCCGCGGGCCCTAGTTTGGACACCCCTGGGAATATCAAAATCGACTGTGGGCGGCAGATCCTTTTCCTGTTTAGCACCCAAACTCTGGAACAATCTACCTAATACTGTTCGGGAGGCAGACACACTCTGTCAGTTTAAATCTAGATTAAAGACACATTTCTTTAACTTGGCTTACACATAACACTAATATTATTCAAATCCGTTAAAGGATTGTTAGGCTGCATTAATTAGATCAACCGGAACCGGGAACATTCCCCATAACACATTATGTACTTGTTACATCATATGAAGAATGGCATCTATGCTAATATTTGTCTGTTTCTATTCTGTTTCTCAATCAGTGTCCGGATCAGATGGTGGATCGGCGCCGGGAGACGATGTATGTGGCCCTGATCGTCGGCGGAGGCCGGACACCTGGATGAGTGCCAGAGACAGATCCCCAGTGAGGACCCCGCCACTTAGACAGCCACCGGGAAAGACCACTGGAACCAGTTGAGCCCTTACAATCTCACTTTGCTGCAGTTTGGAATTGAACTGCTGGTTCGTTTGGCCAGAGGAGAACTGGCCCCCCGACTGAGCCTGGTTTCTCCCAAGTTTTTTCTCCATTCTGTCACCAATGGAGTTTTGGTTCCTTGGATGATGACATCACTGAATTCAATAAATGCCTTTAACTGAAAATCTTTTTTTTTTAATCTTTTCATTTACATTATTGACACTATTTTCCTTTTTTGATATTGTGCAGTTGCTTTGACACAATTTACATTGTAAAAAGCGCTATATAAATAAAGGTGACTTGACTTATATTTGGTTCAGATGCTTTCTTTGAACCTGAGTTCAATTACACCCCTCTCGTCGGTCTCTACATTTTACTTTTTTGACTGAATTATGGTATGTTTGCACCATCCACCTGACTACATTCTCAGAAAAATTGTACAAATGTACCTTTAGGGGTACAACTAGGGCAGTACCCTGCAAGGGATATCTTTGAATCTTATGTACCCATAAAAGGTTCAAAGAAGTACTTAAAGTTATATTACCACTCTAAGGTACTAAGGTAATATACAAATTGTAGGGTCAGATAAAGTACAGAGTTGTACAGACAAGTTGTTGTACCCCTAAATGTATTCATCACATTTTTTTCTGACAGTGTACCACTATGAGTACTAGCGGTAACTGTTTACCACAGTAGCTAGGTAAAGGTTTAAGAGAAACAATTATTGAAACATTTCTCCATTTACCACCACACCACAGGCAGAATGGCTCGAGCTTATCTGCCACAGGTGCATAACAACAGATGCGAAGAATGCGATATGCTTTCCTAGGGCCGAGACAAGCAGCCATGAAAAATGCACAATAATAAATTGCAAATTATGTGTCTGTCATCAATAGGTTCCGCAAGTCAAATTGGTTTAATTCCAATTGGAAACTGCAATTTAGATCACATGAACCATTTCTAGATTTGATAAACACTTTTTTCAAAAACTGAACTCTGAAATCAAATAGACATGGGTCCGCACCAAAAGCTCTTGTGTGAAGCTGGCCTTCATTGCAAACTTTGGTATCTTCTGAGCCCAGATGCTGTTAAGGTCTGCATTAGATTACTTTTTCTCAGGAGAAATATCTCACTTTAGCAAAAGTCTCAATCTACTCTCTGTTTGATCTCAGTGCTGTTTAGGGGAAACAATCGAGATTAAAATAAGAGGTAGCCAAATTACACATCTCTTTTCTTGTTGTAATATTCACTCTTTTCGATGGAAACCATTTTAACAGAAGAGAAGAGACGAGTCTACTTCCAGCGTCTAAATATACAGTATTGTAGACCAGTGAACACAGACACCACACTAAAAAGAGGTTTGAAACCTACATATGCGTTAGCACAATCAGTCACACGTCAACTAAAAAAATTTAATGTAGTGAGAAAGTCTTGTTACCAACAACAAAAAAACGCATTGGTACAGTTTAAAATGAGGACCTTTAAAACCTTTTAAAAGTCTTTTAAACACACTACAGTCCAAAGTCCATAATCATCAAAAGTTATGTAGATAATTAAGTAGATGAAAAAATATATAACTACAGAATAAACTACACAAAGAAATGAAGACAACTGATCACACAATAAGGGTCTAAGTTGTTTTAGACTTGGTAGGTTATGAAAACTTCAATAATGTAAAAGCACCCAAGGCTGCACGCTGGCAAACTCAATGTGTGTCAAAATGTCAGAGCCCTCTCACATTCTCACCAGCAGTAGTGTCGATAAGAGGAAGTTGCATTTGAGGGTTTGAGGGCTTACCAACAGCAAATGCAGAAGACCGTCTAGTTTATCACCAGAGCAAAGCCCGTAATCAGATCACAACTGAAACAAACCTCATGAGCATGTATTCAGGTCGTGTGATGAGTGTTGCATCACCTTTCTGAATTCTAGATGGAGCGAGATGCTTCACCTACAGGCCGATAGATTACTATGAATATATAGCTGGGGAGAATGGAAGGAAGATGATGAGAAACTGCGGCTGGACAAAGATGTTAAGCAATGTTCATCGGTTTTCAGCCCCTCGCACTGACACCTTTCCAAAACAAACTTCAGTCATAAACACTTGGACCCACTTTCCTGTGAAGTTTTCAGCGGATAAGATAACTCGATTAGTTTCTCATCAAAGAAAAACAAAAATGCTGAAGTGTATGTGTTACTGCTGGACCAATGCATAATATATCAGTTAACAGCTAATATTACAAATTATTATTAATTTATTCATATCAGTCGATGCTCATTTCCTCTATTTTTAAATTTAGATAACTTTTGCCACTAAACAGACTCTTGAAGTTAATCATTACTCTTATAATTAATAAATAACAGTGTTAAACAATCTTTTGCAGATTTCAAAATGAATATCCAGTTTTCATACTGTACATTATAAACATTTCAATGTCTGAATTCACTTGTAGCATTTTAAATGATTTTCAGAGTGCACTCAATTAAAAAGCATTTTATTCTCATTAAGCATTTTAAATCAATTTAAAAAGCATTTTATTATAAAACATTCTTATATCTGTAACATAAAAAAGAATTACTGGCATACTGGAAAAACTTGTTTAAAATTAAATTCTTTGCTGTAAAACATGCTGTAACAAAATACACAAACACATGCATAAACTATACATATACAATTCAGTAGTTTTATTCTGAAAAGAATGACCACTAAAATTCATGGGCCTGAGACAACATCTTAATTGTTGGGCCCATTCTTTTTTAGACCTAATAAGTACACTACATATGACAGGGCCCAGGACAACACTACAGGCTGCCCCACACAAAAGGCTTTTTTTCCCTTTATTTATTTTCTTGCATCTCCTTTATTCTTTGCTTTCACTTTTCCCACTTCTCCTACTACTTCTCCTACTCTTATGGAGAGGAAGTTCCCTCCCCCTCCAACAGGAAGTCTTGTGTGAGTGGAACTGGAATGATAGGACACCGGGAAACAAGCTGTCACACTGCAATCCTCTCTCTCTCTCCCACACACACACATACACATTCATATACACAAAAACGTTCATGGAAACACTCTCTGAACAAATAAACAACAGACATACACACAGTGCATGCAAGTAGACAAACATGAGCCTCTAGACAAACCTAAACAGTAGAGACACACATACAGTACAAGACCAAAATTAGAGAGAAACAGTGATCAGTAAAGAGGGCGAGAGAGGGAAGACAATAGCAAAGTGTATCCTGGGAACAGTAAGTCAGGTGTCACAAACACAGCTACTTCCTTTTTCCACATGATGTCAATTTCCTCCAGATTGAGATTCCACGAACAGGCCTTTCATGAGCAGCTGGTATTTTAGCCTTGAATGCTTTGAAAAACTTTTTTTCTCTGAAAACTCAATCGATTCTTTCTAATCAAACCAATTGTGGATTCTCCATTTTTCCACTAAACGTAAGGTTGTGAAATTCTTCTGATTGAACTGAAATAATGTCAGACAAACATTAACAGACACGGAACCTTTGCAAACAGCATAATTGAGCACATTTTATTATCTTATTCTAACAATCATCCTGCACGAAAACATCAGGTGATGGCGTCAGTACTGAGCTATTCACAAAAGAGCTAAAATTTGTAACCGAGTTTAACTTGGCCAGTTTTACCATGTTGCATTTTGGACAATTTTACCGGCCAGCCGCACCCACTTCCTCCCATAGCCACAGGGGAGAGCAGCCAGGAAGTGACCTTGCACAGAACAGGAAGTGACGAAGCCTATGGCCTAATCTAGTCCTAGAGACATTCCATTCTGTTTTTTGCTCTAGGACAAACTTACTGCTATTTGATACAATTTGATTTAAACTACATAAAAATTTGAAATGACAGTTTCACTTATTACGAAAAGAGTCAAATAACAAAAGAATTCCCATGATCACTCTAGTCTTTCCTTTGCTATTTCACTTTAGATAGCCAAACTGGAGAAGAAGATGCCTGATATAGTCCTCGACATACAACAAAATTAACAAATGAACCAAAGAATCAAAATGATAGAAACAGTTTAACACTCACAGTGAGGAATAAAAAACTAAACCGGAAAACACTAGGCAGAAAAGCAGCCAATATTAATAGATAAACGGCACATACATCTAGATATAGCATCAGACTGAAGCTCTGAAACCACAGCAGCAAACTGTTCTCATTATCATCATCTAATTTGGTTCATTCACACAAGCTTAGCAGATACAAATTGGTTGCATAATGAAAACAGCAAAAGCTGAATAAAGAATTCAAAGCACTGCAAAGAAACTTCAATGCACCTCCTTTGCTCATCCAAATCATTTAAATGTTTCAGATCACCTCAGCTCTCACTTTCACCCCTCAGTGTGTCTCGACCTTTGCCTCTCACGTGTGTAGACAGAGCAGTCAACAGACTCCCTAGAGGAACTAACAGCTTCCACCATCTAACCCAATTTAACCATTCTCTGCACTCTTGAAAATGATTTACAGTTAATTCTTGCTAATTAATATAATGTATACACACACACGCGCGCACACGAGCACAAATTAAACAACTCAAACCCTCAATGCATCACTAAACAAAGCGTTTATTCCCGTTAACACCCGCTGGATGTCACTAAACAAGTTCATTTCTCAAAGACCCTCGTATATGAACCTGCCACTGACATGTAGCACTTAAGTAAAAATACTTCTTATTTCATATTAATTTCTCTTTAACAAAAGTAACTGTTAGTAGGTAAAATGCGTAAGCATGAGTAAATCATTCCTACCTTTATGAATGTCTAACACGCTGGCAGTGACGGGTGGATCAGGCACAGACACAGGAGTCGGTGCGGCGTTCAGCCGGCCGCGGATGCGCTCGCTCGAGTCTCGCGGTGTCTGGAAACACTGAATTCTGCGCGCACTCTGCGCCAGGCGAAGCGCGAGCGACTCCTCCTCCTAAGCACTGAGCTGTAAACTTCTACTTATTCAAGTTATTTCCGGGAAATTATATTTGTTTGCTGAATGCTTCACTCAGTGCTGAGGTTTTATCACCTAAATGAGTCTTGTCTCATATCGACAACCGCGGGTGACAAACATTTAGTGTGTTTAAGGAAGTTAATAATAGTTGACATTTTCATAGAAAAAAGCGTGGGTAATTGACTGTAGCAAAAATATTAATGCGATAAAATATTCAAACATCATGGCTGTTAAACACTACTATCAGGTCCCCGCGCTGATTCTTTAAAGCTTACAATTTACATTTATCTATAAAGTCTTTAGAAAATCGTAAAGCCCAAAGAACTCTGTCTCTGCTAAATAAATTTAACATATGCTTGCGATGCCCTTTTATTTATTTTTTATTTTATTTTATTAAAATTTTAAATTTGTATTTACAAAATGTGTAAATGTGAGAAATCGGTCAAGAACTTGCCGTTGAATTTTTGTAATTTTAAAGTCGTGACGTATTGTCAAGTATGGTGACCCATACTCGAAATTGGTGCTCTGCCTTTAACCCATCCAAGTGCGCGCACACACACACACACACACACACACACACACACACACACACGCACACACGCACACACACAAGTGGCGCCCGGGGAGCAGTTGGGGGTTCGGTGCCTTGCTCAAGGGCACCTCAGTCGTGGTATTGAGGGTGGAGAGAGCGCTGGACGTTCCCTCCCCCCACCTACAATTCCTGCCGGCCGGGGGCTCGAACTCGCAACCTTTCGATTACGAGTCCGACTCTCTAACCATTAGGCCACGACTTCCCCAAAGGTTTAATTATTTATTTTCATTAAAAAAATAAAATTCACCCAAAGAAATGAATCAAAACAGTAATATCATAGTAAAATATTTTATTATACATAAAAATGCACAAATAACCAACAAGAAAATGTGCTTTTTCATCCATTTTACCCCACATTAAATCAGCTCTCAATCTGAGAGAGAAACAGGCAAGGTAGAATTTTAGTGTCAAACTCATATAAACATTCATCAAAACACACAAACATACAGAACACAATACTGCAGCAGGGCAAAGACACATTCACAGTATGATAAGAGAAAGACCACAATGGCAGTTTACTCATAGGACACACGTGCAAAATTTGCTGCCTCCCCAATCCAATGATGATCCAGTAGCAGCTGATCAACCAGCCCAAATAAACCACAAATATTACAAAGAAATGAAAATGAAACTAAATTGCTCTTGAGCCTTCGTGCTTTTAAAGTGAGATTATGTGCAATTTGTGTGTTAACACACGCTACAATCAGAGCATAGTAGTGCATACAGGTCATCCCTTGTTTTAATGCTCTTGTGCACATATTAGGTCATGTAGCGTGTAATTGCTCTGAGAGCATAAAGTAAAGCAGCCTGCAGTCGAGCCTCCATCAGTAACAGGTTCACATGGACCTGGATAAAAAGAAAAAAACATTTTAAACAAGAAATAAACAGGCAATTTTTACTACCCCTAAGTGATGAATCCACTTGTGAGGTTCAGCAAAAAAAAAAGAGATCATTATAGTGATTAGTGCTATGAAGCCTCAACTTAAACATATTTCACCGTAACATTATCAAACAAAGCAACCACAATTAAAACTTGGTCATATGTTACAACATTTAAAAGGAGTTTGTAATCTGGCATTATGGTCCTTTTTTTTTTTTATTCTAAAGAGAACCACTAGAGGCCACTAAAGTATTACTCCAAAATGCAAATTAATTGAACAATTCAGAAAACAGAGAGTGCAAGCATAATTCAATACCATTGCTGAAGCAAATGCAAGTTATTAAAATATAATAATAATAATTGAATTTTCTATCGCACCTTTAAAAGAGCTTCTCAAAGTGCTTTACAATAAACAAAATACACTGATAAAAATGATTTTGTGGTGAAGTAAATACTACAGAAAAACATATGTAATTTCAACATTAAATAATTTAGTTCAGGCAAGAATAAAAAAAAAAAAAGTAAATTCAATATTAGTACTCAATTTAAGCTTGTAGAATTTAAAGTTTGAACTTATAAGTATATTTTACTTGGAATTGTTTTTTATTTTTTACAAAGATTAAGTAAAAATATGAACACACTTCAATCATAAACAAAAAAAAAAAAATCACATATCTTGCACCTTTTCTGAGTGGCGGAACTGCCTCCAAAAAGAGAAGTACATTCTTGGTGTGGTTTTCTCCGGGTGACAAGCCACTGTCTTAACGTACACTTTTAAACTGCGTTCCAACAGCTGGTTGACTTCCCCATAATTGTAATCATCATACCTGTGTAGACAAACAATGACATGGCCAGTGCACATTAGATTCACATTAGAGCAATTTCAGAATTTTAACCACCAAAAGTAATGCATTTTATATCTACCTTTTCCCTCATAATGTGCAGTCTTTAAATATGATCAGGGGCTTAAATTTCGTCTAAAAGTTGGGGGGGCAATAAACAAAAAATTTCTCAAGAGCAATTTTTGAAGGGGACACAAATAATACAGCTAACATGTGGACATCACAACCCTTAAACCCTTAAACATACACCCGGGCTGCCCACTGCTCCGGGTGTATGTTCATTACTGTGTGTACACTTGGATGGGTTAAATGCAGAGCACAAATTCTGAGTATGGGTCACCGTACTTGGCCACACACCACTTCCCTTAAACAAATTAACTATGGTTTTATCGTAGTAAAACTGCTTAATTTTCTTTTGCGTGATTTCTGAATGCTTGAGACCATAAAATCAATCAGACAACTGTAAATCATAGCCGTAAGTAACTGTCTAGAGCTACAATTGTAATTTGTAAATAATGTAATTTAATTACAATTTATTTATTTACTTTTATATTTTTATTAAAGTTCTATTTTGATCCCTATATGCTTTTTTTTTTACTTCCATAATATTTGACAGAGGGGGGACAACAATACAATTCTGCTTAGGGTACCCATTTGGCCAGCAGCGACCCTGGGAATAATTGAGATGGGCAGTTGAATTCCGCTTCGCGTCGTGGCCGCATTACCACCTCGGGTGTGCATTATTTTCTAAGAATTCAACGGACCGAAGTCAATTATTCCGCTTATACTATAGTTACCACACCTCAAAGCATCGATCAAATTATATGTTTCAAGGCATTTGTCCGGTTTTTCTACTCTCTTTCCTTATCTCATCCATTGCTAATTCCAAAACGTCATTTTAAACCTAACGTTAGTAACGGAGGTTTGAGACGTTGATAGCAGACATATAGTCATTAATTAAGTTATTAGAGAGAAAGAGAGCGATTACCTCTGTGAGTCTGTGTCTCAAAAGTGTTCGGCAGCAATGTCTCTAGTTATAGTGAAACTAGTTATAACTAGTATAGTATAGCTATAGTTTCTCCACGCCGTTGTTGTTACCTTGCTTGTGAGAAGTCATGTAGTTTTTAAGTTGATCTTACTGATAAAATCGTCAGAGTAGTGCTAACAACATTAGCGTGTATGTTGTGTGTGCAAACTGTATGTGTGTGCATCTGTGAGGGAGAGAGAGCAGGGTGAGGGAGAAATAAATCATGTGCTTTCCATACATAATAAAACGTAATTTTGTGGCAAAAACATGGAAAGGTTCTGTCGTTTTTATCCTATTGTTTACTATATTTATTTGTTTGGCCAGTGTCGTTTTGGTTCTTTTGCTGTTTTAGGCTGTAAGGACCTTTGAAATAACTCAAATCATTTGGCGAAGTGATATGGACATACGTTCGCCGTGCATTTCCCTGAAAATAATTGCACACTTTAGAACGTTCGTCAGCCAATCAGATTCAAGCATTCAACGGCCCCATAGTGTAAAGAGAAAATAATCACTTCATCAGATGTTTAAGTGAATAAAATAGCCTTGACAGCCATGGAGTTCCACAACTATTGGCTTTGTTCTCTCTCACCGGACGTGCGGCAAGAGAGGGGGACACTCAAAATGTTTCTAAACTTAACACATTTTTGTCCCGTTTGTGTTGTTTTACTACTTACACAATTATAAAACATTGTTATTTACAATACACAGCACAGTTTTTAAATCATATTTTTAGGGGGGCACAACCCTCAGATAGGGATTTCCGCCTATGAATATGATTATAACAAGGACTGCTTTTCCTTCTTATATAAACATAACCCTAACCCGCTCTTTGTCCCATATGGCTGAACGTTCTAAGGTTGTTTCATGACTATGATGCATGAATGACTGACCTGATGCCATAGATGCAGTGAATGTAGTTCCAGATGGCTTTGCGGAGCGTGGAGGTGTCCACGTCCGAGTGCATGGCCATGGTGTTATACGTGAGCGCACACACCACCTGAAATTTCTCATCCAGAAGCTGTGCCATCTCTCCATACAGCCTGTTCATAAGAGAGAAACCGTGATCTTCCCACGAATAGTCCTGAAAGCACAAAATCATATGTTGAGATCGTGATATAACCAGTGCTGTTAGTGTTAGCTAAGACTATTAAAAATAGTTTTTGGTAATTGAAATAAAGCTGAAAATATAAATATCACAATGAAAACCTAAACAAAAATTTGAAATGTTACCTTGAGGATTAAGTTGAAGCATTAAAGTGCCCCTATTATGGGTTATGAAAGGTTCATATTTTGGTTTTGGGAGTCCCCAACAGTAGGTTGACATGTATGCAAGGTCAACTTTCATTGTCTTATCATATGCATTTACTTTTACCTTACTTGCTCAACAATTAATTTTTCCAAACCCCTCCTTTGCGTGACGCTAATCTGCGGTGATTGGTCTCATTTTCATTTCATCATGCCTGTAATGCCTGATAAAGCAGCTTTTGCTGCTTTGTGTACAGTGTTACCGGGGAAACCGCTATTTTATAGCTCCAAAAGCGGCATCTAGTGGCCAAGAATGAATTTGCATTTTCATTCAGACCAAAGTGAAAAGACCAACAGGTGAGCAGGCAATATGCTAATATTTCATGTTGACATCAACATGAAACGGCTTGGGATTTGTTTTAAAAACGACTCATTTCAATGATTCAGAGTCGATTCTTTCTTTTCAGAGACAATAGGCTTGTACGAGATGAACTATACTAGCCTGTCACAGAGCCGTTGGGTTCACAGACCATCAGCTGTGCAGGATTGTGGCATCTTTCAAATATTCAGTGATTACTATAGTGAATGACTTCAAGTTGACCACTACAATATGGCGGACGGCTTACGTATAGCGACCCAAAGAAACAGTCAATAATGAGGCATCTACGTATATATCATAGACTGTAAAAAAAGATGGATGGACAGTCTCCACTTCCTCCACTATAGAAAATTGAAGCCAAAGCATCTCACTATGGCCACTGCCATTGTGAGTAAATGACATCATTTGGAGCCCGAGTCTGCGCAGTAGAGATTCGTTTGGAGCCAGAGTCTGCGCAGTAGTGTCCTGAGGTGGAGCAGCGGAATCAAACTCTCGCAGACCCAATCAACCATAACGACACGCCCCATTTTTATAGCATCAAATTTCTAGCTAAAATAAAACTTATCACAAAAACGAACAATTGAACATACATCAGCATTATCTTTACAGAAAACATACTCCGTTTCAAAGTCAGTCTTCTGATTATACTGTGCATAGTAAATTTGTGTTTATGAATTACACAGACGGGGAGCAAGGCGGGATAAAAATAACAACATAGCTGGTGTCATGCTATCACAAACTTTATAAGCCCCACTTCTGATTATGAGCTTGACAACTTCAAGCGATCGACTCGCATTGCTTTCATATGCAACTTTTAACTACCACATTCCTATTCATGATCATTCTGGTAGCACATGAAGGCAGCATCAGTGAAAACTGGCAGAGACAAAGGTAGCTTTAGCAATTAGCCTTACAGAGTGCCAAGAAGCTCTTTCAGAAAGGCAATTTGGAAAACAAATGCGTGTCCTCAGCTCAGATGGGGGAGATTATGGCGACCCCTATGTTCATTAGTGCATCCCAAAACACAACACTTATAAAGCCTCTTTTGCGCTGACATTGTATATATCTCCAGTAATGGAGGACCGCAGCTTCTCACTCAGGGCTTTATTTATGCTAATAGGGCAGAGAGCTTCACAAATGGGCAGGACTTTTTCCCCTCGGTGACGTGAACAGAGGGAGAATCTGAAACAGCTCATTTGACTGTTCATGATTTATTGGTTTTATAAAAAAAAAATGAGTTGGTGGATTTTTAACATTATAGGCTGGCTGTTTTCACACACTGTAGCCATACAACTGTTCAAACATCTTATAAAAGTTATTTTTGCATAATAGGTCCCCTTTAAAGCATAATTGTTGAGAATGTATAGTATTACTAGTTTACTAGCTATTAAAAAAAATAAATTGAATCATTAAAAAATATGTAAGTGTTCAATAATTCAATGTATTAAAAATACAGTTATTTATATTTTAATATTATATTATGCATATTTTACAAACAGATCTAAATGAACATAGAAAATATATTTTTTGCTGAGATTTGATGCTGTGTCCCAATTTTGTGTCATGATTACACAATGACATGATCACGCAATGGCATGACAACGTCATTTAGCAACAAATCAACTTTCTCTGAAAATTAGTTGGCAACACTGCCCAAGCCAACTTGCGGACACGTCAAGAAAGGTGGCTGCAGCGCCGATCAAAGTCGGACAAATGTTCTAACCAGAATGCATTGCTTTTGTCAGGCGGCAGCCGATCTTTGCGGTGCCGCATGAGGTCGAACAAGCCTAATGACTTTATACATGGTGCACTTTCAGATTTAAAACTTTGCAGGATGTTTTCATTCCCTTAGAGCTGTTACACACTGCATGAAAGGTAATTTTAAAAAATCCATAATAGGGGAACATTAAAAGGCGTAAGACTTTTGCACTACAAACATATCTACACAGTGTTGTTTCTATTTAACTGGTTTTGCACTCTATCTGCCATGCGCCTTATGCCACTTATCGATCTAATTCTTATTTTTTTTCTACAATATCCTCATTTGTATATTTGTATAGTTGTATGTACATATGTTTAAACTGTATTTATCTGTATCTGAACGTGTTTAATGTTAACTGTATGCACCAAGGGTCTGAGAGTAATGCAATTTCAATTCTCTGTATGTATGTGCTGTACATGTGGAAGAATTGACAATAAAGCTGACTTGACTACAACAACAAAAAAAATAGAAATATTTAGCTAAATCAAAATAATTTAAAACAAGCAAAAACTAAAAAAAAAAAAAAAGACAAAAACACATAAAAATTACTAAAAGCTAAACCAACATTAAAGTGAATATATAAAATTAGAAGATAATTCAGAATATAAATATGAAAACAGTGTGTGTATAATACTAAAATAACACCGGATAAAACAACATATAGTGCATATTATATACTTAAACAAAAATAATGCCTTCTATGCATAAATGTTATGTTGTTGAGAATATACAAGAGTATTCAACCTGAGCTCTCATGGTTGGGGGTGCCTGCACTCCTCTAGGACTAAAATCCTGGTAAGTAAAATCTGCATCCACAACAAACCGTGAGAAACAATCAGGAAGGACAGAACGCTGTACTGTAAGGGATAATAAAATATGACACAGGTCAGGCAGTGAAAAAAGATGTGAAACAGCCATTAAAAGTTATTTAAATAGTTCAACTTAGGGCAAAAAATGCATGCAATGTCATAAAATTAGGTTAGGAAAGCCTAAAATTTCACTTAGTGGCAGCCAAACACAAATGTAATAATATTTAATGTGATTTATGAGATGTACTGTAACTAATCAACTGAATGACCATGTGCAGAAACTACAACAGAAGACTATTTTGACCCAGGAGAAGCCCTGCCACTGGGTGTATTGAATTATGCATTTGTGTGCTCATACCATCAGCAGGTTCCAGCAAACACTCAGTCCTTTCTCTTTCAAAGCGTGTAACCATGTCTTCTTGTGTAAACTCTTCACCTTGCTGCTGAACAATCATCATCTTCTCCATCAAGAGCTTAACCTCGTTCACAGCCTCAGTCCACTGCGCACAGACACATTAAAGAGATTTACCTGAGCAAAACAAACTAAATATTCTCTTTTAATTATGATCAATACATCAGACACAATTCACTACCTCTTGCTGATTTCTGGCCTTGTCTCGGGCACAACAGGACTCTGTGGGTGAACACATTTGGAGAGACGCATCTCCTGACTGCTCAGGTTCTGGGAGAACACCACAACCCCAAACAAATGAGGCCAGAGAGTGGGCATGGCTCATCAAAACAATAGCCTGAATCAGTTCTGCCAGGGACCACCGAGCCTCAGCACCAGGACAAACTAACTCCTATGAATATAGAAGATTTTTCAAAGAACAAGTTTCTTTATAAATAAGTAGCAGTACAAAAAAAAAAAAAAAAAAGTGTCGACTGCACAATACATGTATTTTGTTTTAAATAATGAGCTGTATTTATCTTTTTGTTATAAATGTAAATGAATCTTTAGTCATTAAGTTTCATCTTCGTGTTTTATCATAATATTCAGAGTTTTAGAAACATGGTATGAAAACCCAACATTAAAAAAAATCTAAACAGATTTATGGAAATCTGTAAAATGCAATGCAGAACAATCACTCAGAGCATTAACTTATAAAGCTTAAAACTGTGATGAACTCACAACAAGAAAGACAGCACAAGCAAACAAAGGACAACACACACACACAAAAATAAAAATAAAATAACAGCAATAACAGTAGACATAAACATATTGTACAAAGCAGTCAACTCTTTTTTTGGGCACAAACAGAACACCATAGTTTTTGGAAACAGCCTTGAACTGACAAGAATAAGATGACAAATGCATATCAAAATATAATAATAATAGTAGCAATTCTACTAGCTATTATAACTACATTTTGAGTAGTATAGCTCTAGTTCAAAATAGTGTGGCATTTCCAGTAACAAAATAATATTTTTATAATTTTCTTTTTTTTTTTAAATGCTAAATCACTGAACTTCGTTTTTTGTACATGCAGCTTTACTTAATTCACTTTAGTGAATCCATTCACAGATCAAATTAATTATTAAAATCAATAATTCACAGATTTAGTCTAACTCAAATCTTATTTTTTTTTTAAACAAAACCATTAAAAAGTATGATAAATGTTAAAAAGTAAAATAAAAATTAAAATATTTAATTTGGTTTAAGGCTGTCACCCTAATACAGATGTTTATGTTGCAGACAAATGCCTAATTGCAGAATTAATTTTCTGAAATTAAATTTATAAAGATATTGTTTGTCTAATGGAGCTAACTTTTTGTTAGCAACTTGTAGCAGACCTATATCCACTTTATTTTTCTATGCTGAAGTAAGCCATTTTCTCTGAATGTGCGAGAATTCAGTTCATTAGCCGCTGTAGGGATGTTTGCACTACAAACCACTGTGTTTATAATTACGATAATACATTAAAAAAATATGTTAAAACACACCAGTTTGCAATATCAAGTAGCAAAACAAGCTGTTTTTTACAAATGGCCGTGCCCACTCTTATGGGAAAAATAAGGTGGATACCTTTTAAAATGTGTTGCTTGACTGTACTTCAAATTTCCAATAGTCACTTAGAAATGACAGTTTCAGAGTAGCTTCCCCAACACTGATGATCTGTGCTTTTTACCTGTATGTGTTCCTGGGTGATGATCCAGGGTCTGTGTGCAAGCAGTTTGTTGAGCGTCTGCAGGTGCTGTATTTTGGGTGGTGCACAGTGAAGTCCTCTAAGCCAGGACTCATCTCCACCAGCCAGCAGAAAAGCAGAGCTGTGATGCTGCACCAGGTACGAGCACTGGTGACGTGCAGACGCCTGCACAGACACAGAAAATTACTGTTGTGTAGATTATAAACATATACTCAATTGTGTTTAAAACTTGTAATCTAAAGGTACCAAGTCTCTTCCCTTACCAATATGATTATAAAATGTCTCCATGACAGAGGCAGAGGGCCATCCAGCTGGAGCAAAGCATTGTGGGTGCGCAGAAAACATGTCAGGTAGGTGGGATGTAGCCCCATCATCATGTTGATATGGTCTGCACGTCCCTCTGACAACAGAGCCTCTGACATCACTTCCTGTGCTGACCCTTCCACAATCTGAAACAAACAGATATTTAGAGAACTCAGTTTTGTTCTGTAAACACTGACAACAATACTATATTTATCATCTAAAGATACAGTCACATTTACTGTTGCTAAGTGAAATTTTGCAGGCAAAAGCCAGGCATGTCAATAGAAATTAGGACTGTGCAATTAATCACATGCGATTGTCATTCGCATCTCAGCACTAAAGCCGGTTCTGTGATTAGTAGTAAATCTTCATAACGTGCTTTCAGATGGAGCGGCATTTAATACACAGATCCGTAGTTCATTGACAAGCTACGCAATGTCTGTGATTATGAACACGATATAGCGTAGCTTGTCGGTGATCTACGGCTCTGTGTATTAAACGCCACTCCATCTAAAAGCACGTGAAGGAAATTTACAACAAACCACAGAACCGGCTTTAGTGACGAGATGCGAATGACAATCGCATGTGATTAATTGCACAGCCCTAATAGAAATCTGCACGTTCTCCACACAGATTTTGCTCATGTTTAAGATGCTCATGTAAATTTCCCGCACTAACAAAAAGCTAATTTGAAAGTGACTTCTGTGTAAACAGTGTTTCAGACAGTGTGCTAATGCGCCTTGATCTCCCAAACCTTTCTGTCAGCCAAACCTCTTTTACCTAAAATATTTACCTGAAATAGCCCCTGGGTTTTAAGTTAATATTTCCATAATTTAAAAAAGCATTTGCAAGTTCCCAGTCCTCTTATGTCAGTTTATGGTCACATGACATGCAGGAAAAATAAAGCATTTCATTTCTATTCCAAACTTATTTATTTCTCACGTTTTTAAAATGTAATTAGTAGCTTTTCACATAGACACAAACCTACTGCATTCATTGGATGTAAAGACAAATTCCACAAACGGGTATGTAATAAAACAACACACACACACCTCTTCAATTGGGATAAAGGCACTGGGCCCAGTGGGCAACGCCTGGGGTAGGTCAACTCCTGCTTCCTCCTGAGAAAAAGAAAGGGTGACAATAGAGACTAATAAAGATACTGAAAATATAAAGCCCTCTGTTGTCCACTTGAATAGTTTTGGAAAAATATGAACCTTACCAGAGTGATATTATTGTGCAATGCATTATCATATAACTGGCACCAAGCTATCAGTCCAGTATAACATGTTTAAAAACCATTCAGCAGTTCTTAACGTCATTATACGGTTTGTTAAAATCAAGAGGTTTTTTATACATTGATTAAAAAAAAAAAGTCATGCAATCAAGTAATGTACATATTTAATATATTTTATTTTAATAATAATATTTTTTTATTAAAAATTATTCATTTTAAGTAAAACTGTTCACCCCAAATTCTGTTATCAACTCATTTATCGGTTGTCCAAAGGAAATGACTCTTGGTTCAATGAATCAGTGAGTTGTTAACGCGAAACGTTTGACATGAACAGATACACTCACTTGAACAACTGGACAGCTACTTAAATGAACATCGCTGGCTCAAATGGACCTTTACCGGCAATATGAAGACTTTAACGATCACATCAAATGATAGCTCAGGTAGAGCATCGACTGTAAACTTTATCCGTGAGCCGTATACAAACAGACTAGACTCGGCTCGGCTCACCGACACGGACATAAGAATGACTCGGTCACATAAATGAACTCACCTTCATATGAAGAATGTAAATGTTCAGAAGTCACAGGTTTAACCCAGTAATGCTGATGGAAAGTCTCGGAGGGTTTGTGCTTTATGACTTCATTGCGCCTGTAGAGTCTGAAAGCAGGAAACGGCGCCGGGGGGCGTGGTGTACGTGAACACACAGCGCCGGACTCTTGCATCACCTCTCCGGCGCAGCATGATGCAACCCGCCGGTAACGGAGGTCAGAGCTCCCGGCCCAAGATGTAACCGGGTATACTGCGCTGACATCATACATGACCTGCTGGTTTGGACAAAATTGTGAGCGAGTCATCCTGACATAGCTGAGGGCCTGATTAGGTAAAAAAAAATATGACAAAGTCCTGACATTTTCATAGTTGATGAAATGAAAGTGAATGTTTAATCATTTCGGAAATAGCTTTTTTCCTAAATCCATTTGAGACAGAGCAGTGTTTTTGTTTTTTCCTGATTAACAGCTTAGCTCTGCTCTACAAAAGCATTTATCTGACAGGTAGCTTTAAAGTGCCCCTATTATGCCATTTTTAAGGTTGCTAATATTGTTTTATGAGTCTCTTAAAACATGCATCCAAGGTCAAAAAACACTTTAGTTTTCTCAAAAATAGCTTTAATTTGACCTCATTTCTAAATGATTCCTAAACGACTCGTGCGAAGCAGTTCAAAGAATCAGTCTCTCTAAACCCCTCCTTTCCGTGAGCCCTCGCTGCTGTGATTGGTCAGATGGTGTAGTCCTTTGTGATTAGTCTACCGCGTGCAGCCCATGGGCGGACATTATGCAAATGTATTACTTCGTGACGTACGGCCTAAGGGACCATTCACATATCGCGCCTAAAAACGCGTGGAAAACGCTAGGCGCGCCGCTTTCTCTTTTTTTCCAAAGCGCTCGAGCGGTTGCGCTCCGGAGGCGTCTGTCGTTGCTAAGCAACCAGCTGCGCTCTCCGTTACAACAAGGAAATTTCAGGAATGGATTTCCAACACCGAAAAACACTTGCTGTAACTCTGTTACAAGATGTATTTACTAAGAACAGTAAAAAACGCCGCAGTGTTTGGGTGCACCCCATACTTAAAAAACGCTGCTGAGATTTCAAAGTAACGGAAAAGGTGAGGAAGCTGATTGGTTGGTTCTTGTCACATGACCTGCGGTGCGCTTGCGGCATTCTGAAAAGTTGAGATGTTTTTATCTCGATGCGGCGCAGACGCGCCTGGAAAAAACAAGCGCGTCGCATCGCGACCGCGTCGCTTCCATTATGAGCGCGCATACCGCGCGTCTCCATTTGAAATAACGAACTTGAGCGCGCAAAAGACGCCATATGTGAGCGGCCCCTTTCAGATTCGTTTAGGCGATTGCCAGCTGACTCTTCTATTTTTATTTTATTTTGATAGACAATAACTTTATATATCGTGCACTTTCGGCTTCACAACTTCATAGAAAGTTTATGTTCACATACTGCTACATGACACTGCATGAAAGGTAAAATTCGAAAAGGCATAATAGGGGCACTTTAACCCTTAACTGTCACCGTCCCGTATACGGGTCGCCTAACTTTACTTCAATATATTACAATTAAATTCTAATCTAATCATGACAAACTGTATGTCGTTGGAAAGGTCCAAGACTCCTAAATAGATATTTTACCACTGGTTGTTGTTAAAAATTATGTAGGAGCAGTAATATATTCATTTATGACAAGAGTGCACCTCAAAACATATACACCATAACAGGAGTTCTGACCTTTGACACAAAAATTCTATTTGTTTCCTTTTTTTCCTATTACATGTTTTAGTAATCATCATATATTATATATCATTTGAAAGCTAAAAACCTCACAATTCATCCTGTGAAAACCATTTTGAAATCGGATATTGTGTTACCATAGAAATTGTCATTTAAAATCTTTTAGCGGGCTCCTCCCCCTTAGTGGGAGGTGTCATATTCCAAATGTATTACGGTCATTACTTTTTATAATCTTGACAAAATACATATCATCGGAAAGATCTGAGTCTCAAGATTCCATATTTGGTGGTATTCTGTGATAGGAGTAAAACTGAGAGAGATATTTATACATTTGTGACAGAAAAATGCATTAAAAAAATTCAATGGGGTTTGGATGGCACCCGGTGGCTGTTTGTGGTATAACGCCTAAACAAAATAGCATAGTAACTTCAATTTTTTTCATATCAATTTCAAATTTGGAACACAACTTATTTAGACATATGGCTTTAATTTTCTGCCAAATTTGGATTAAAACCTATTTTGCAAAATAATTATTTTATATAAAATAAAAATACAGTTATTTACAGTAAATTTTAACTTTTATAACTTTTTTTACTTTCGTTTTTTGAAATGATTTCACTTCTGCAATAATCTGCTAATTGTCTTCTTTAAAAAGAGACCAATAGGTTTGTATTCCAAAGCGTTCATGAATTATATCAATTTAACTTTAAATAGTGCAATTTCAAGTCTATTTTCAAAAAGGGGGGGTGACAGTTAACAGGTTAAAATAATAAGATGGTCCAAAATGGTCATTAGCTGACCAGTAACTAGTAGACAAGCAACAAATTTGTGTATTATCAAGTCATATAATTTTTAATTCAGCAAGAAATTAAAATTCACCCTATCTATTTTCTAAATTCATATTAATGATCTTATTGTGAACAATTCATTAATGCATGTTACTTTTTTTTATGATTTTAATGAGAATATCATGACTCATGACTGATGAAACAACAGACTTCTCAGTGGTGACATATGCTGGATTTTTCATTTAGTTTGCCTAAACCCTGCCATTTTACAGTTGACTGCAAGCTAGCATTCAATTCCTACTGCATCAACAGAACCAAGTCCTTCTACTGCATTTTTCTTTTCCAGTATAATCCATTTACATCCCAATACAGAAGAAAAGATCTCTCACTATATCCATTTCTTTGCAATTTTAAAGTGGTCAAACTGGAACATGGTTGCTGCTCAGTAAATGAATACCTATAGCTAAAACCAAATCATGGTAGGTCAGTTTGTTTAGCCTCAGATACCATGAGCAAACTAAAAGTAATGTTAAAAAAACAGCCTCAAATATATTACATAAGGGTTATGGGTTTACTATCCAGTAAGATATGCAACATAAACATTTTCCTAAAGAAAAAAAGATCATGAAGTGTAATAGAGAAGGCTCTATTGTTTATGAGAGATAGCCTCATTCACTTCATCTACAACCTTTCATTAGTGCTGATGTTATATAACTACAGCTGCTCTTACGCTTACAGTATACATCTCTCTGTACCTGGGGCTCCTAATAATTACACTGAACATTTTCTCTTATATAACGTTGCATTGAAGAGAAATTAAGCCTAATTCACATCTGTTCGACACAGAAAAACAAAGACAACAAACAAAGACATAGACACAAAATGGGATTTTATTGAATCATCACAAGTGGCATGTTTAGCACTTGCCTAGTCAGTGAATGTTTGCCTGTGAGTTACGTGTGTGTGTGTGTGTGTGTGTGTGTTGTGTCTGCCTTTGTGTGTGATTCATGGAGTGTTTTATCTGAGAAAATCCTCAAGCATTCACACATTTATTTCAAGTCCAATCTTATATTAAATTACCATTATATATATATTCCACATAAAATAATATTTTCGGGGCAAAATCTGGGAGAATGGGTTTGAGAAATGTATAATGAAGAAAAGCAAAGACAGAATGAAACCTTCAATGTACACACCACCTCCCCACAGGGAAAACTTTATTGTCCAGGTTGTATGTGAAGACCTTCTCAGACCGTATGGGAAGATTTTTACTCAACGCACACAGGGTATTGTTAGGGGGGATGGCTGTGTGAAAATCGACACCTTCGGTTTTTATGGTGACCATAATTCAGAGCAAGCTTGGTCAGGTAAACCGTGGTCATCATCACAATTAGTGCTCCATCCCCATGGACAATAGTGATGAAGGCAGAGTAGCAGAAAGAAATGGAGATGATCTTAAGCATTAGGGTCAGAGGTCACAGGAGGTGTTTTTACAAGAAAAGAAATGGCAGTGTGAGAATTAATGTTGGTGCCTTCTCAAACTATCTTGTTCTCCAGGGCAGTGATCCTTTTCGTCACAGATTCCAGTGATGCTGTTGTCAAGGAAATAATGCAATAGTAGCATCCTAACCAGCTCTAAACATTTATGATGCCTTATACATTCTAATGTTTGAAGCATGTTTGTCTATACCTACACATTTTTATGGCTGATAAAAAATTTTTACTTGTACAAGTAGGTGAAATTGAGCATGCATAATTAAATTTCCAATATCTATCAAACCCAATAAAAATCAGCTGTTAATCAGTATGGTTCCATTATATTGTACACACCCTAATTTCTTTACATTTGATTTTGGGGTTTCATCTCAAAACCTTCTTAAAAGATACATCTCACCTCTCAGCATTCTGTCAATATTGAACATTGAGCACAATAGGAATTTGTGTAGTAAATTTTTAACCTGAACCTAAACGTTCTAGTTAGGAAAGGATATATTTCTTTATTAATGCCTGTAGTGCCTCCTCCACTTTTTTCTGGAACTTGACAACGGAATTACATTCACAGGGATCTTCCACTGCAGGTAACAGGAGAGCAAAAACAAATTCAACCTGAAGGTCGTGGGTTCGAGTCTCCGGTCCGGCAGGGATTGTAGGTGGGGGGAGTGAATAACCAACACTCTCTCCACCCTCAATACCACGACTGAGGTGAGACCCTTGAGCAAGACACCGAGCCGCCAACTGCTCCCTGGGCCCCGCAGCATCAATGGCTGCCCACTGCTCCGGGTGTATGTTCACTACTGTGTGTACACTTGGATGGGTTAAATGCACAGCACAAATTCCGAGTATGGGTCACCGTACTTGGCCACACACCACTTCCCTTTCCTTTTTTTTTTTTTTATCTTTTTTTGTGATTTTATTTACCTTGACAAACATTGATTTGCAGCTTCTTGGCAATTTGGTTAATGGTTTTGAAGTCAGCCGTGTAGAAGTAATGGTCAGCGACAGGTTCGGAGGCGATTATTCTCAGCTCATCCTCAATAGCATTGCCAACGCCCACAGCATACATCTTAAAGCCTAAAGCACAGACACAGCACACTGTAAAACACTCAGAACTCATGCACATTGCTTTTTGCATTGCATTTCTGTGTGTTTTGTTTCTAACCATTATCCTTGGCCTTCATGGCAGCATCTATGATGGAGTCTTGTGACCTGCCATCCGTGAAGACAATACCGACCTTTGGCACTCCGGGTCTGGCGCCCTGGTTAGGAGTGAAGCTGGTGCCCACCATGAAACTGATGGCCAGGCCAGTCATGGTTCCCCTTTCCATATATTCCATCTTTTTCACTGCTTCTTTCAGGGCCTTTTTGTTGTTGTAGCGTCCCAGAGGGAACTCCTGCTTCACTGTGCTGGAATACTGCACCAGTCCCACATGGGTGTTTGTCTCAGACACGTCCAGTTTGTCGATGATCAGGTTGATCCATTTCTTGACGAGCTCAAAGTTCTCTGGTCTCACACTCTTGGAGCCGTCGATCAAGAAGACCACATCTGTGGCTGCGTTACTGCAAGCTGGGATAAGAGAGACAGAGGATGTTTGTGATAACTATTGAGTTTCCAAACTAGGGTCCAGGTACCCCCAGGAGACCACAAGAGGGTTCTAGGGGTCAACCAGAAATTTAAAAGAGAAAAACTAAATAATTTTACAAAATTAATTATTAGGGCTGTCAAAGTTAACATGTAAGCTTAAGGTATTAATTATATATATTATTTAAAAAAAAATCATTTTAAACATCTGCCAAACTGATGGCCCTAGCTTTCAATAATAAGAAATAAAAACTGAATCTGAATATATTTGTGTAAAAATATAAACAAAACAAAAAATGTATAAACATAGGTTCATACATCTAACATTACCTAATAGTGGGTGGAAAACAAAATATATTAAATCAAAGTAAATATTTCCAAAAATTTGCTATTTGCTTCAGTATAGTGACAATATGAAAACCAATTATTTAATTTAGTTTTTGTTTTAATATAGGCTATTACGTTATTCTTTTCTCACAATCAATAAATGGGTCCTTATGAAAATATAAAGCAGACTTAAAATTTTAAGGCATTTTTGGGTTAAAAAGCTTAAAACCCTTGTGGGACCCTTGATGTTAAATCAGCAAGTCGTTTAGTCACATGAAAGTAGTTTGCTTATTTTGCTTAGAGTGAATGTGCTTGGTTAGTAGACTGTGAAATATAAAATGTGTCTTAGCCATTAAGAATCTGATTCATCTTTAAAGCAGGGGTTTTAAACACAGTACATCAAAAACTGCACATGGCTATGGAGTCTTTTGCTCACGTCTTTGACACTTACCCAACATTCATACATACTCACCGCTACATGATCGGCCGTCACCCTGGAGTGTAAATCCCTCTCTGCAGGCACACTTGAAAGATCCGGGTGTGCTGATGCAAATGTGCTCACAGTCATGATCGCCTGTCGCGCATAGGTCCGACACAACCGCTACCATGAATGTAACACACACACACCGGGTGGGGGAAGGAAGGGTTAGCGAGGAGAGAATTACTCTATGTGAAGTGGGAACTCAAGAAAATCAATGCGTTTTAACAATCCGCTGCACTCAAATGAACAGCAAATCTTTAAAACACACAGAAATATGTCAGAGACCCAGACACCTGAGACCTGCAGAAAAATAAACGTTTTGGTGGTTTTCTCAATGTTGTTTGTCTCAGGTGGCCGTTGCTCTGATCCAGACTTTCTACTGCATTGGTTCTCAACCTTTTAAGGTTTGAAATTGTCTGTAATATCAGCAAGCTGAGAACCACTGCACTGCAACTACAATCCCATGCTTTTACTTCCTCCCCCAGAGAACAAGTGCAGTGGAGCACCAAGCACAAGGTGGAGATCTACGTCTGGAGGTGAGATTAATCATAACATGCCCTATAGATACTCATGCCCTCTGTTGTTTATACACCTTTAATATCAGCCACGGTGAGGACAGTCTCCAGACCTCTATTCCCTCCCCTTTCTTCCTCTCACCCTCCTCCTTGCTCTTACCACAGAAGGCCTCCTGGAACTTCTTGGTGAGCTTCTCAATCAGGCTGTAGCTCTCCACGTAGTCCACGTGATCCTCGAGAGGCTCGCTGGCCATCTGTCTGAGCGTGGTCATGTCCACGCGACCCACTCCGATTGCGAATATCTCAATGCCGGCCTCTCGTGCCTTTGCTGCAATGTCACGAATGTTGTCCTGAGGTCTGCCGTCAGTCACAATAATGGCCACCTGTGAATGTTTATTAATGATATATTTTACTGAAATGATCTAAAACTGCTGATTTGCTCACATAATTGTAGATTCGTATGTTTGCCTGGCCTAATTTGTCCATTGTGGATTATGTAACGCAAGATGCATGTTGCCAAAGAAGAGGCTTAACATTGCTAATGATGCCAATATGGTGGTTTTATGGGATCGTTAGGACTCTGACCTTGCTGATGTCAGGGGATTTGCGTGCTCCCTCGGCTTCGCTGAAGGCCACGTTCATGGCAAACTGGATGGCGAGGCCGGTCATGGTGCCGGTGGACAGTGGCTCGATCTTGGACACGGCTTTGACAAGCGCTGCTTTGGTTTTGTGGGACTTTAGAGAGACCTCGTTCTTCACTTGACTGGCGTAGTTTACGACGCCCACGCGAGTGGCATCAGGCCCGACGGTCAAACCGTCAATTACTTTGGTCAGGAAGACCTTGACCTGTTCGAACTCTGAGGGGCGGACGCTTCGAGAGCTGTCGATGATGAACACCACATCAGTGGGCTTGGTGTTACACAAGCCTGCAGCTGGAAAGAGTGAAAGAACGCAGAGTGTTTAACGAACACAGCATTTATTTGAAATAGAAATCTGTTGTGACATTTTAAATGTCTTTCCTGTCACTTTTGATGAATTTAATGCATCGTTGCTGATTGAAAGTATTAATTTCTTTCAAAAGAAAAAAAAAATCTTCCTGACCCCAAACTTTTAAACAGTATTGTACATTGGGGTGAAGGAAAAAAAGTGAGGAGTGAAAAGCCAGACTGCAGTCTGCAGGTAACTCAATAAATGTACAGTGTCGGCCGTTCTCATAATAACACCCATTGATTATACATTCAGCCTCAGGTATGCATGCACACACAGATTTACATGCACACACACACACACACACACACACACATACTCTCGTGCAGTACAGGGCGTCTTTGTGTACAAATGTAATGACATTTGAAACCTTAAACCTTTTTCCTAGAGGACATACAACCACTGGAAGCATTACCCTAATTACCCACTTGATTGAAACTAACAATTTATGCAAATTAAACTAACAATTTAATTATAGATTCTCTAACCATAGCTTTAGAACACAGAAAAGTATCTTTAGCACAAGAGGAGATAATGTAATTCTACTCAGAAGTTATAATTAGAAAAATGCTAGATTAAGAAAATTATGGCTTCACATTGCATGCTTTTTGAGGTCACATATTTACTTAACATTAATCTCTATCATCCAAACTATTGTGTAAAAAATACAGGCAAATATAATTATTTTGAATAAATATTTCTACAGATGTGATAACTCCGTGAGAATGAGTAGTTCAGCATATGTTGTGTTTGGATGCTGGTCTGCATGTATTTAGGCTTCTTCGCTTAAAGGGACAGTACACCCAAAAATTAAAGTAAAGTAATTACTTACTTCTGTTGAACACAAAAGAAGATGTGGCTGAAGAGTGTTGGTAACCAAAAACTTGCTGGTTGCCATTGACTTCTCTAGCCACATCTTCTTTTGTGTTCAGCAGAGGAAAGAAATTCATACTGTTTTGGAACATGAAGATACAATTTAAATTTTTTTTGGTGAACTATCCCTATAAACCAGCTTCAGAAAAAAATACCATGTGGTTACCATATTATTTGTAGTTATAGTCATTTAGCATGCAGGTCAACCAACACTAACCAGCTTGCATTTCAATGCCTTTTCAGCAAAGAACACAACTCCTTTTTGTTGGAATGACATTTGCTCTTCATTACATGTTCAACAACACAAAATTATTCCTGTTGATACTGGGTTATTAGTATCCAGTGATAAATTCATGACATTGATGGATCTGTTAATGATGCAGTCTGTTTTCTTACCCATAGCAGCAGCATTTCTCAGATCCACGGTGGCTTGAGCTCCCAGGATGCATAGCAGCATCACAAACCCCAGCAATGTCATACTGTAATGCGGCGTGAGTCCTAATGACCTGCTCGACAACCAGAGACAGACTGATTCACAGACAGAGAACCGTGCAGGTTATCAACACACACATATTCACAGATACACACTTAAGTTTCGAGACGCCGCCCTCAAATCCATCTCCCTGAGGTGTAGGGGCTGTTTTGGGGGAGGGGGATACCTGCTCCGAAAAACCTAGTTTGGGTAGGAAAGACAAACACACCTTGATCTGTGTATATGTTTGTGTAAGGGAAACCGAGTTCATTTGGAGCCCTAGGAGGGGTCTCTAGCTTGGGGTTGAACTCAAATAAACATTGATGAATCTGTCTTCTCTGGGCACTTTTCCTTTCAAATTAATCTCACACACGCAGGAATTTATGCACAGGAATTATGTGGGAAGCCTCCGTGCCTGATCCAACACAGACGGCTCTGTTCTGACGATGTGTACGTGTAGTGTACGTCTGTGTTTTTCTTCTGTATGCACCATGCAGTGTCTAGTATGTCTGTTGGGAAATGTGAGTATCCATGCGAGCACATGTAGGCCTGTGTCTGAGTCAGTGTGTGAGATAAAAGATACAGCGTTTCTATTAGAGGTGTGGGCCACATTTTCAGCTGTCAGTACAAAATAGTTAAAGATTTCATATATGTTCTGTCACTGTGAAGTCTTTTTAAACCTGTTTGTCTTTCTTCTATGGAACATAAAAGGAGATTTTGCAGAGCATCCAAAATGAAAATGAATGGTGACCACAGCTGTTAAGCAAGATCATCAGTGAATGACTTCAATTTCAGCCAGTTCCTAACAAAAATCTATTCTATGATTTCAAAAGACATTAAATGCACTGTACAAATTGTATAAAAAAACTTTTATGCTTTTTGTAATATTGGGCTCGACAGCCTTGGTTATCATCCACTTTCAGTGTATAGAAGAAAGCAGCAAAAACATACTGCTGAACAACCCTTTTTTTCAAATGAGTTTGGAACGACATAAGGGTGAGTAACCCTTTAATGTAGCTTGTGAAACACTCCGAAAATAATTCCTCATACAGCAATTAAGCTTTCTGAACACATATTGTTTCTCCTGCTTCCATTCATCCACAACCTGCCGGAAAAAGCCAAAGACTTTGACAAGAACATTAAAGGTTTTTTTTCTAGCACCATCTGTACCACACTATAGCATGCTCAAGCCTCCTGGGGGAAAAAAAACTTGAGCTCTTTATAATTCATTTTGAAAAATGTGTAGCTATTGACCAAATTAAGTGGAAGCTAAAGTATATGAAACAGTTTAAAGATATACATTAATAAATATTTTAAATACTTTACATATATTTTGTCATTTATCATTGAGCATGCTGTGAAGATTTATATGTTTGAATTTTATGCAATTATATCTAGCAATTCAAATGGTTATTACAGGGATTCAATTTCCCGTCTTTTCTTACACAAACAGCTTCAAGTTAGGCTTCTATCTCATAATCTTATAACCAGATCCAGCTTCTGGCTTGGGATCAAATGATAAGCATGACAGTGATGCATGAGAGAAAAGTTGCTGTTTAAACCGAATGCCTGCCAGTAATGACACAATAATCAGAAACACAAATTAAGTACCTTTATTTTGTAAAAGCATAGATGTAAGTATAGCCATGCCTGTTTGTGTTGCATGTGGTTTTTAGTATACGTGTGAATATTTGTGGTTTAAACCCAAAGGGGTTTTTTTTGCATTTCGCATCATAAAACCATCCCTGAAGCATGCATTCAGTTTAAGCCTCATAATAGGAAGGGGGAGTGTCTTGTGCTTTCATCTTGAGAGCCACATCATAAGAAGGCAGCTTCACCTGTTAGTCAAAAACACAATAAATATCCAAATGTTTTAAACAGTAGATAAATTATTATTAAATAACTACATCTAGTTGATCTATTGGTGTTAAACACTCAAAAAATTGGAATTGGAGGTTTATAATATATATGTAAAAAAATGCACGTTATACAACAACATTAAAACCGCTGTATCGTGTGACAGCAAAACAAACTCCATTATAAATGCACTTACTGTCACAGTTTTTCCAGTGTCAACACTGACGGCAGCCATACTTTCTGCTTTCAGGGCATAGAAACACCTCATTGACACATTAAGGACGTACACCTACACAGAAAGCACAGGGATACTAATACAGCCCAAATGCACCAAATTATTCTAAACATATAAATGAACACAAACTCCCCTCTTGATGGTTTTTGCATATAAGTGTAATTTCCCTCTACCTTTTCCCAAATCCTTCTCAAGGAAAGAACATACTTTATGACTGGCTCCATACATCGCGTTCATTCCTCAAATCCCCCTTACATTCCCTCTTCTACAGCTAAAAAAGCTTTGCTTCAGACTGGACAAATCAGTCCAGCAGACAAAACAACAGTGTGTGTGAATATAGGTGTATGTGTGTTTGCAGGAGTTCATTTTACATGTATCATGTCATATATCAGCAAAGATGCATTCAATTTATCAAAAAGGTGACAGTTAAGATATTTGTAATGCTATAAAAGAAAAATGTATCCTGGTTGCCACAATCATTAAACAGCACAACTGTTTTCAACATTGATAACAATAATAAATGTTTCTTGAACGGCAAATCAGCATCTGATTTCTGAAGGATCATGTAACACTGAAGACTAGAGTAATGACTGCTGAAAATTCAGCACAATAAATTACAATTTGTAGAGAAGTTATTTAAAATTGTAATAATAATAATGTTTTAGTTATATAGCACCTTCCAAGAACCCAATGAAACTTTACATAATAGGGAACAAAACAATTTCATAATAATATACGGTAGTTTTAACTGTATTTTTGATCAAATAAATGCAGCCTTGGTGAGTATAAGAGACTTTCAAAAACATTACAGTGTATCGATTTGAAAGTTTAAATGAAAATTGCTTTATTGATAAAAGTAATATTTATATTTAAATATATTAAAAAAATATTTAAATATTTTATAAATACAGGGTTTAAATATAATTTTGAATCCCAGTTTTTCAATGTAGTATGAGACTTTTGAAGCCCATTATACACAAATACACACACGTATTTATACCTTCAGCAGTATGACCATCATAAAGAGAACGGAGTACTCCATGGTGAACTGGCCAATATCCTCTTCATTCCACCTATCGACTCTCCTCTGACTCTTCTGTTAGAGACATACATGTACACATTAATTGGGTAGAATTATGTTGAAATTGAAAGCTTAATAGCCATGCAATTGTCATGAAGTCAACATTTAGTTTGGTATCAAAATGTATGTTATGTATCTCACTACAATTTGCAGAATCTCTCTATATTTATGGGTCCATGGCAGACCCCAGGCTCCATCAAACAGGGACAGACAACTCTGACTCAACTCCACAAACATCGTCAGCACAAAAGGCAGCACAAACATCGGGCCCTTATACAGAGAGACACAAGTGATGAATTATCTTTCCATCAATCACACATTCAACCATTTACACTCCATATAGAAAAAGGGAAAAAATTAAGGGAAAAAGAAATATATATTATAGACTGATCAGATTTGAAATGTGTAGTTTGGAGAGAGCGCTAGGATTCCGTGTTTCACCACCTTCATAAATATTGAGACAAGCTCTCTTTCTGGAAGCTGGGTAAATATTGGTGTCGGCTGCGGAGTTGAAAATCTTAGGTGCACTCTCGCACACACTAAACCACTGCTTATGCACACTTACACACGCACATGCATAAACATCCAATAAAACAAAAACAGACCAGACTTATTTAAAAGGTTTCACCACACAGATCGTTACATTACAAATTTAGTATGTATATTTGTCTTCAGTAGCACAGATTTATTATTGTTCTTGTAAACTCCCCAATGAGTATTTATTAGATTAAGTTATTTGCTGTGCTGAATATGATGTGCATTCAAACAGCACAGAAACCAAAGTATAATAATGGCATAAACATTCAAGGTTAAATTAAATATTTTTGTAAGTGAATGCTATAAACATACAGATAAAAAGAAAAACCTGTCCTATAATAAATAAAGCAAACAGATAAATTGTTAATATAAATTTAGTTTCTGTCGAAATGTGGTTTAGCATTGTATTTTAGTAGTATGCTTGGGAAGATGAAACTGACACAGTATGTGATTTTTGTAAGCTGCAGTATTTACAAATTATTATTTTTTTTATTTTATTTTTTAACTAGACCATATATACCGGTATATAATCATTGAATCATGCTTAAGTATGTAACTACCAATTGCAATTAAATTTATTTTTAATTAAAATATTTTTTTACAATAAATAAAAATTAAATAAAATATACATTTGAAACATTAACTATATATATAAATATTTCTATTTCATTCTTATAAATGCAGTTATTCATGTATTAATGTATTTTGTGATGCATCACTGTTTTTGCTCATAAACCACATTTAATTCATTTATTCTGATGTATTCAAACTCATGCATCACTGTGTTTTCCCCCACATTTCCATTTATTTTGTGTTTAGAGTATAGATGGAAACTGTATTTTTCTGTCAGTGGCAATAACATGAACACAATACCTTGCGTTTAGAGAACAAGACCAGCACAGCAGAGATCAACATCAGAACCAGCATCAGAATGGTAGTGCTGATGTCAACTGGAAAGAAACAGAGAGAATTTGAATGGCTTTCAATTTAATATCTTAAATTATTTCTGTATCATCTATTGTTATTTTAATGTTTTTATGTTGTACTAAATGACTAAGTAATTTATGTCTTATACTGAACAATGTTTGGTCAAATGCTGCATTTAGGGATTTTTATATTGATTTCATGAAAAGCTTCTGACTAAACACTAAAGGTATTATATATCTTTCTGAACATGCTTCACAACTCCTTGTTCAATGCAACGCTCTCTTGGCAGGTCTTCTAGCCAGTTCTATCAAACCTTTACAATTAATCCAGAACGCGGCAGCAAGATTCATTTTTAATGAGACAAAAAGAATGCACTTCACACCTCTGTTTATCAATTTGCATTGGCTACCAATAGCTGCTCGCATAAAATTCAAGGCATTAATGTTTGCCTACAAAACCATCACTGGCTCGTCACCCCTTTACCTAAATTCATTACTTCAGAGTTATGTGCGCTCTAGAATCTTGTGTTCTGCAAGTGAATGTGGCTTTATTGTGCAATCCCAAAGAGGCACAAAATCACTTTCACGGACTTGTTCCCTCCTGGTGGAATGACCTGCCCAACTCAATCCTTAGCCATCTTCAAGAATCGGCTAAAAACACATCTCTTCCATCTTTATTTGACCCTAACTCTAGCACTCTCTATTCTAATTCTATTCTCAAGCAAAATAAAAATAACATGCCCCTTTTAAACTTGCACTCTATTCATTTACTAACTGCTTGTTTTCTTAGAAAACAAATTAACACCAGCTTCTCTATTCTTTTTTGTATTCTATTTATTTTATTTTTATTATAAAATTAACAAAAGCAAAAAAAGGCCTCTAACACTAGCTTGCTCTATTCTTTTTACTTATTTTATCATTTAAAAAAAATGCTATGTGTACTACACTAACTGAGACTTGTTAAAGCACTTGCATATCATTGCTCTTTTGTTGATTTTGATAAATCTTTGGATAAAAGCGTCTGCTAAATGTAAACGTAATGACTAAATTTAAATGTATATAAAATGAAGAAATATTTGCATTTCTGCTTTACTTCTGGGTCACTTATCAGTGAATTTTTGATACTGATAATGTGAACTCTTTGGACAAAACTTACCATGAAATTCATAAGGAAAAATTTAACTTTTGAACCCCATTTAATGTCTGAATGAAGTGGCTGAGAAGTGTGAAGTGAACTCACAGACACGCTGGCTCCTGGTAGCCTTTGATTCATGATAGTGGACAGAAAATGCCTCTTTATCCAATGAAACCATTCGAATGATGTCCACCAATATCAGCATATTAACAATCTAGAGAGACGTGCACACACACACACACACACAGAGAGGGTACAGATGAAGTGAATGTGACAGAATGAATTCATAAAGGTAAATGTGTGTCTCAGTTTGTGTGTATTCTGGCAGCCGGTGTGTTTGGTCTCTCTCCTCCGAGCCAACACCAACAGAACAAGTAACACAAGAACAGCGGTTCATTCAGAAAAACCTGTAAAAGTGTAAATTACATAACAGACACAACCTCCTCCCTTAGCTAGATATCCTATGGAAGCTTAAATATAGTTTGGTTGACAGAGGGTTTCCTGTAAACTTATTTATTCCTAAATCGATGATGCTCACAATTATATAGTGTGATTTAAAAGCTTTACAATAATCTAACTCAAATTGGAACATAGATTTATCACCAGATCATTATGTGAAATTGTTTTTAATAGTCTATGTATGTAGTTAGTACATTTAGTATCTCTCACTATCTGTCTTATCTATTGGTTGCTAAATAAATGTCAGCTTCTGATAAAGAAGTGCTGTGCAACAAACATTGTACTAAAAAGAACAGTCAATATTGAATCTCAAACTGTGGCTCAGTAACTGACTGACTTCAAAATGGCGCCAGCTTCCTCTAAATGCACAAACTTCTCCATTAAGTGTATGCACAAAAAACAGCAACAAAATGGGCGTGCTGCCTTACCAGAGTACAAACCTTCAAATATTTACTCTAGGAAGTATGAAAGTCCCTAGAATTACTGCAAACAAATCCACCTGATATGTTATACTAACAAACAATTACAAAGAGTGGATTAGAACAGGAAAGCAGTCATTGTAACTATATAAACACTTTGTATACAGTGTCTGTATGTGGTTATGTTTGCATGTTGTTACCAGATAGAAGGCAGCAAATGAGACGGTCGCAGTGGTGACATGGCAGCAGAGGGTGCGTGTTCCAGACATCTTTCTCTTCGTCTCTTTCACAATGACACAAACAAGTTGAAACACTCAGAAACTGGCACATAAAAATCCACCCTGTTTCTGACGAACACACATGCACATGTAAGTTCCTGTGTGGTGGTCAGGGCTTCCTGTGTACTTTCTGAGAACTTGATTATTTTTGTTATTATCTTAGGCTGACTTTAATTATTTCTCAATTACAGAGGGTATTTCAATCTTTATGTTAAATTCTGTAAAATGATAGATCACATTGTGATGCATCAAAAACAAGCCTACAATTAGATTAAATACTGCTAAGAGGAAGTGATCAACACACATATTTATGGCCACACAAACACACATCAGGCACTGAAACCACAGTTTTTTTGACACTAACTTTAAAAACTTTAACAAATATTTTTTTAAAATCTATGTGTGAATAAATAACAGTTTCTCCAGTTAATTATAATTTCATTTAGTAATTATATTATTTAATTGTACTTTATGCACAAACTATCCTTTAAACTTCCTTTTTGATGACCACTGAATAAATAGTTCCTCATGAATTCCTCACTTAACATGACCTAAGTTTGCATTTCCAGTCAAACTAACAAGCAAACATGTCACCTTTATTAAAAAATAAAATAAAATAAAAAAAGATCTGTCCTGCCCTTAATTAATTCCACTTGAGAGTAGCTGAGTAAAGCTATGTTAAAAGAGAATAAAAGTATGTAGTGATGAGAGCGAAAAGGAGGCGAGCCGTAACATAGGAGGACTGAATGCTTCAACAAAACTTTCACAAAGGCCTCAGAAGTGTGTTGTAGAACCAGGACTGAGCAATCTCTTCAACTGAGATCAGTGCTCTTGTAAATCAGCGCCCCCTTGTGTCAAATGCTAGTCAGGTGCTCTCACTTACTGTACATAGCCTACATATTTTCCTTTAATCTGTGATTAAACCAAAAGGGGGCCTGAACATAAAGGTTTGTCCTGGGCCCTCCGATTCCTGTTTGTGACTCTAGGTATGCATCAGTCTAGTTTACTAGTCCACTAAATCTTGTGAAGATGCATAACAAAAAACACAGAAAATCATCAATGAAAGAGCATTTTAATAGCTCCTGCACAAAACAAGAAAAAACAGAAGACAAACATATAAAGAAAATATCGCTCGCAGATCTTCACAGTCAGGACCCTGAAATACAACACAGACATTTATCAGTAATATTAGGCAACTACACAAAAGGCAATATTCAAGTAACAAGACATTTTAATGATATATAAAATTTAAATAAAACTAAAATAAAATGTAATTATAATGCATTAAATTTACTTACAAATCGATTTAAATATAGTTATTTTTTTAAATAATGTGTTATTTTATTATTACTAAGTTACTATTATTAGCCTAAGTTATTGATATTCGTACTTTTTATTTTTTTACTTTCCATTTTAATTTTTTAACTATTTATTATTATTTCACTTTTAGTTTTATTTATTTTAGTTAACTAATACTGTGTTGGCATTTAGCTGAAATGTGTTTTAGTCTTTTAATTAAGTTTTTTTAATTTGTTTTATTTTAGTTCATGCTTATTTAATTTCAATTTACAAAAAAATTATTTAAGTTTTAGTTAACTACAAGCACCCCCGTCAGCTCCCTGATGTAGTTCTCAAAAATGATAATTACTCGTATTGTTCTTCAAGCAATTATACAAAACAAAATAGTACATATAGACTCTCCATACACATAGTATAAAAATGCATCACCTGCTGTTGTTAAAAGTTGATCGGTGAGAAATCGCAGTGAAAATTAGGCTCTGCCTCACTGACTCTGATTGGCTGGCCATGGCCCATGTCTTCAGACTCTACTTTGACATTGGGCAGCAGGGGGTCAGGGGTGGGTTTGGGTAGGCTGGGCTGCAGCAGCGCTCCTTCGAGCTGAATGTAGTGTTGCTGGGGCAGGAGCTGGGAGTATTGGCTCTCGTGACCCTGTGATGATAACTGTGGCCGAAATACTGCCTGTGTATACTGACCATACATGTCAGTTGTCCAAGGGTAGGCCTGAAATGCTTAATAGAAACATATAGGTTCCTACTTTACAACTACTTTAAGATGTTTATTTCTAAAGGTTTACTGTGGTTGACTTACCATGAACTCCTGACTGAGGCAGCATCTGGTTGCCGGTTTGAGACTGGAGATACGCATGTCCGCTGCTGGTGTATGCAGGCAGAGTGTTGCTGGTTCCTGTGGTGAGGGGCAGATAAGGAGCGCTGCTGCTCTCTGTGGGGTTGGGTGTGAGGTAAGGAGAGGGCGTGAGGTACGACAGGTGCGAGTACTGGGGCAATATTGTGCTGGACTGTTGGGGCATAAGACAACTGGACTTTTGGGGTAACAGAGTGTTTGTTTGCTGAGGTAGGAGATTATTTGTCTGCTGAGTTAATAAGGTGTTAGACTGTTGAGGAAATGTGTTGAGCTGGAAATTTAGAGCACTGTTCTGTGGAGCAGAAGTCATGTAGTCCAGCTTTATAGAGGTGCCCAAGCTGTCATAATCAAACCTGTCAACAGCAAAAACACATTTGAGAAACTATATCATGTGACATTAAAGGTGGGGTATGTTATTTTTTCATAAAGGCTTTAGAAAACGGAGTCGGGGCCAAAACAAACTTGTAGCCTATCAGCAGTAAGGGGTGTGTCTACTCATGATGTGGAGGAGAGCGCGTTCAGTGCACAGGACGGACATTAGCCTAGCCGAGCCGAGTGGCAGAAAGATTGCGGGTAAAAAAACAACACCGGACGCAACGCGCCACAACAGCTAAAGTCTGCCAACACTGGACACGATAAAGCGACCATTGAAAATCATTTGAAATGTGTGTCAGCACGTCATAAGTAGAATGCGGCAGCAGTTTTCTGGGATTTGTCGTGCCGCGCAGCATCCAGTGTTGACAGCATCACTGATTATAATGACTTCAATAGTATTTTGTTGTGCCGCTCGCATTCGGTGTAACATTAGTTTTGCTTTGTTTCTCAGAACTAATCGTTGCCAGGGTTGCGTACGTATGTGTGCGGCGGAGCTATCAAAATAGGGACGAGACCCTTTTGGGGTAGGGGCGTGTTTGTTTTGGTGATTTCAAAAATCAACATTGGCTACCAGAAATCGCTTACCCCACCTTTAAACAATTTAAGTCATATTTCCAAAAGTCTGTAGTATTGGGCCTTCACGGTGACAGCAGTTCGCAGTGACAAAGAACGAGAACAAATTCATTTTCAGTGACAGCTGGGTGATGTGCATGTGTCCAGCGATTTTGAAATAAGTTTAACTTAATGCAAACAAGCAGTGAGGTCTATCAGTCTATTTAATTTTAATGGTAGGTTTATTTTAACAGTGAGAGACAGAATAACAACAACAACAACAACAACAAAACTTGAATAAATTTATTTGCATTTTAATGAGTGAAATAAGTATTTGATCCCTTATCAATCAGCAAGATTTCTGGCTCCCAGGTGTCTTTTATACAGGTAAGGAGCTGAGGTTAGGGGCACTCTCTTAGGGAGTGCTCCTAATCTCAGTGTGTTACCTGAATAAAAGACACCTGTCCACAGAAGCAATCAATCAATCAGATTCCAAACTCTCCACCATGGCCAAGACCAAAGAGCTGTCCAAGGATGTCAGGGACAAGATTGTAGACCTTAAGGCTGGAATGGGCTACAAGACCATCGCCAAGCAGCTTGGTGAGAAGGTGACAACAGTTGGAGCGATTATTTGCAAATGGAAGAAACACAAAATAACTGTCAGTCTCCCTCAGTTTGGGGCTCCATGCAAGATCTCACCTCGTGGAGTTTCAATGATCATGAGAACGGTGAGGAATCAGCCCAGAACTACACGGGAGGATCTTGTCAAGCTGGGACCATAGTCACCAAGAAAACAATTGGTAACGCACTATGCCGTGAAGGACTGGAATCCTGCAGCGCCCGCAAGGTCCCCCTGCTCAAGAAAGCACATGTACATGCCCGTCTGAAGTTTACCAATGATTCAGAGGAGAACTGGGTGAAAGGGTTGTGGTCAGATGAGACCAAAATTCAGCTCTTTGGCCTCAACTCACCATGTTTGGAGGAGGAGGAGGAATGCTGTCTATGACCCCAAGAACACCATCCCCACCGTCAAACATGGAGGTGGAAACATTATGCTTTGGGGGTGTTTTTCTGCTAAGGGGATAGGACAACTGCACCGCATCAAAGGGACGATGGACGGGGCCATGTACCGTCAGGGCCAGGGCATTTAAAATGGGTCTACACATGCCTTGTATTCAACGTAATCACGCTGGATCTGGATCAGTGCTTGCGCCACCACGTGCTTGCGTCATGTACTGTCGTGAACGCACGTCCACAAGAGAAACAATAGAGACGAAAATGTGGAATAAAATCTTTATTTTTGTTTTCTTTGCGCAAAAAGTATTCTTGTGGCTTCGTAAAATTACATTTGACAGACTGATGTCACATGGACTACTTTGTCGATCATCTTGATACTTTTCTGGACCTTGATCGTGTAAGGAACCTTGCTGTCAATGGGAGGGTCTGAGAGCTCTCAGATTCCATCAAAAATATCTTTATTTGTGTTCTTAAGATGAACGGAGGTTTTACGGGTTTGGAACGACATGAGGGTGAGTAATTAATGACAGAATTAAAATTTTGGGGTGAACTATCCCTTTAATCCCATAGAAAATCTGTGGAGGGAGCTGAAGGTTCGAGTTGCCAAATGTCAGCCTCGAAACCTTAATGACTTTGAGAGGATCTGCAGAGATTAGGTGGACAAAATCTCTCCTGAGATGTGTGCAAACTTGGTGGCCAACTACAAGAAATGTCTGACCTCTGTGATTGCCAACAAGGGTTTCGCCACTAAGAATTAAGTCAAGTTTTGTGAACAGGTCAAATACTTATTTGACTCATTAAAATGCAAATCAATTTATAACTTTTTTTAAATGAGTTATGGATTTTTGTTGTTGTTATTCTGTCTCTCACTGTTCAAATAAACCTACCATTAAAATTTTAGACTGATCATTTCTTTGTCAGTGGGCAAACATACAAAATCAGCAGGGGATCAAATCATTTTCCCCCACTGTATATTTAGATATAATAATAGCAATACTAAAAAAACCTGTCTCAGAAATTGTCGGCAGTCTGAATATGTTTGATTAATGCAATAATCATGTTCCTTTTATGATATAGTTCACAAACATAAAAAATAATATTCTGATGGGAAAATTATAAACAAGAAATGTCAAAGTCAAAATAAAATGACAATTTTGTTGTTGTTTTAGCAGTATGCTCGACAAGGCTGCATTTACTTAAAAACAGTAAAATTGTGAAATATTATTACAATTTAAAATAACTTTAAAATAATTTCCACAATGGCAAAGCTGAATTTTCAGCAGTCTTCAGTGTCACATGATCATGTAGAAATCATTCTAATATGCTGATCTGGTGCTCAGGAAATTGAAAACAGTTGTGCTGCTTTAATATTTTGACATATTGTTGTATTATTTTTTTCAAGATTCTTGAATAGATGAATAGAAAGTTCAAAAGAACAGCATTTATTTGAAATATAATTTTTTGTATAATATCCTTACTGTCACTTTTGATCACTTTAATGTAAAAAAACAAGAAAAAAGCCTCACTGACCCCAAACTTTGTAACGGTAGCGTACATCCTATTTGTGATCAGACTGTCAAACGCTATGGCCAGTTATGCCGACTACCAATCATATTAAGAGGCAGGAACACCTGCTACTGTGACTGTAGTACAGACCTCCACCTCTGAAAATCACTATAAGATGCTCTGTGCTGACGTCTAGTGTTTAACAAAGGAACTGCAGGAGATGAGTAACCTAGTTTCATACTAACCCCGTGTCAGTCTGAAAACTCAGCGGTGTTGTGTCTGCGGGCTCGCTGTGTTCAGGTGTGTCCAGCAGCAGGGACACGGTGTGAGAAGGGGGGTTGTAAGCCGTGATAAGAGGCAAGGAAGCACGCCGTATCGGAGGAGGACTGTGCATAGGAGGGGGCATGTACTCCAAAAAACCTCCTTGAGACACACAAGGTGCCATATCAACACAAGCTGGACCTGATGAGCACAGAAAATTGCATTGTTTAAAAAAACAGGTGTCCATGTTTTGAATGTGTCAGCATTTAATTCAAATTAAATAGTTTAATTAAATGACTTAAATCCTATAGTCCTTAGGTTAACTAAATGGTTTAATCCCTAATGCATAATTGAATTAAATATCTTAAAATATAGTTCAATTAAACTGTTTAGGTGTATGTCTGAAAATGTGACCTGGTGGACTGGTGCAGCTGGTCATGATGGTACTGTAGGGAGGAAGTGTGTTTCCAGGCTTGGCATGTTGAGATGTAACAGCAGGAGCTGTGAAAACTTGTGGCCTGCACACATACAAAATAGTATTATTAGCGATTATATGCATTGCATCACACAGTATGTTAGCTGCATTGCGTCAATGGGGTCACTTACCTGTTGACCTGGACACAAGGTTGACCTCGACTAGCAGGAGGCTTTTTTGCTGTGGTTTTTGCTGTTTTTCTCCACTTGGCTCGACGGTTCTGAAACCACACCTGATGTGAGGATCAGAGCACAATTATTGATACTTGCATGCAGTTAGATTCATTTAATGTGATCCTAAGGAATAGATGCTCGTGAACAGTGACCATGATTCTCTGGGGTGTAACACCGATGGAGGCAGCGATCTCCTTTCTCTTGTCTCCGTCAGGGTAGTGATCGTCCTGAAACACACGCTCCAGCTCCTCCAACTGATCTATATAAATCAAAAACAGTTTTTGCTGCTTCACTTTTTTTTTTTTGGAAACTCATACAGTACCATTTAAATGTAATAATAATAATAATAATAATAACACTTCTGTTCAACAAGGCTGAATTAAATTGATCAAAATAACAGTAAACAAAAGCTGCGGTTTTTTTTTTACTTTTTATTTATCAAAGAATCCTGACAATAATGGATCACATTCACTACAAAAAATATGAAGCAGCAAAGTTGTTTTCAACTGATAATTTTTTTTTTAATGTTTCTTTATCACCAAATTAGCATATTAGAATGATTTCTGAAGGATGTGACTCAGAAGACTGGAGTAATGACTGCTGAAAATTCAGCTTTGCCATCACAGAAAATAACATTTCATTTTAAAATGTATTAAAATTGAAAATAGTTGTTTTGAATTGTAATAATATTTCACAACATTATCACTGTATTTTTGATTAAATAAATGCAGCTTTGGTGAGCATAAAAGACTTCTTCCAAAAACATACAAAAAAAATCATCCCAAATTTATATTTAATATATATACACACACACACACACACACACACACACACGTTTTACTTTTTTTTTAAGTTTATAAAATATGAGTTTATAGATAGATAGATAGATAGATAGATAGATAGATAGATAGATAGATAGATAGATAGATAATGTTTATCTGTCAATAAACTCACATTTTAAACATAAGCATTCTTCAGTGGAACACAAAATAAGATATTTTGTCCATACAATGAAAGTTAGTAGGGGTCCAAAACAACACTGGACTCCATTGACTTACATTGAAAGATATTTCAAAATATCTTCTTTTGTGTTTCTGCTGAAGAAAGTAGATTTTACCGATTTAAAAAGACATGAAAGTGAGTAACCGATAAGAACATTTTCATTTCATTATGCCTTTAATATGTACGTTCTCTCACCGGTGCTGTAGAAGGTGCGAGTTTTTTTCTTTGGAGGCATTAGAGGAACATCCATGCTGATGGAGGGTAAAGCCTGACTGCTGGTTTCTCCACCAACTGAGGCCAGAGGTATAAGAGGGGCCACTCTGCTGGCGAAACGAGTGTAGCGGCGAGTGCTGTACACCTGCCGCAGCGTCACCTCCAGCTGTCCTGTGGGTACATCGGTCCTGCTTCCATAGGGCCGTTTGCCCAAACACGGGGCCTCCAGCTGGGCCTGTGGTGGGAGGTGAGGTTGAAGTAGAGTCTGGGGCTGAAAGGGGAGTACTGTGGCATTTTGATGGGGTAATGTGATAGATAACGGTCTGGGTGGGGATTTTACAGGGGGCTGCTGGGGGAGATCTGAAGACTTGGGTGGGCATAACAAAAGGTCTTCATTCATACATCTCTCCACCGACTGATCACACACCATCACCAGGTCTATTGTGCAGTCTGGACCCATCTGCAAAATACAGTCATCCTCTAGAGGCGGCACCAGCAAGTCGCTTGCCTCTGCATTATTTTCATCAACTCTCTTTGTTTCATCATTTTTGAAACCTAATGTACTTTCCTGCTCATCTTGGTTATATTTTTCATCCGTTTCGACATTATCTACTTTCTTATTTGTCTCTTCGTCATTTTCAGGGCCTTTTTCATTTTTCTGTGTGACATCTTCAGTTTTGTTTTCTTCCTTGTCCGTCTCTAGTTTCCCATCTTCAGGTTCTTGACCTACTGTCCAATTCTCCTCAGTTATTGTCTCTAGTTTCACCTCAGCATCCCTCTTGAACTCCTGTGACTCCTTGTCTTCCACCTCTTCTCCATCACTTTTTTCTCTCTCATTCTCTTGCTCGCTGTTTCTGTATCTACAATACCCTCTCTGCTCATCCTCTTCACACAGAAGACATGGACCATCTGTAAATATGACATGGCATGAAAAATATCTATCCAGAAAAGAACGCTTGTAATGTTAACAAGAAAACTCGCAATGAATGAAATCTACTTCAATTCTGAACTGATTCAGCATTCTGTCATAGAAAGGTGTATCATTATCTGCCTGGTATAGAACTCTCAGACTTTGATTCCAAAGGGCTAGTTCACTTAAAATTTGATCATTTACTCACCCTCATGTTGATCCAAACCTGTTTGACTTTTACTTTAACAAATGTTGGTAACCACACTGTTTTGGTTACCCCTGACCTCCAATGTACAGGCCAAAGAAGAAGAGGAAATATCTTTTAATGTTCCTCAGAGGAAAGTCTAATGGGTTTGGGACGAGATGAGGGGAGTAAATTATGACAGAATTTTCATTTTAGGCGAACTATCCCTTTAACTTGGAGACATGGCTCGCCTTTCATAAAATAAACTCGTATTTTCTAGTGTTAACTTCATCTTAAATGTTTTCAGTCATTACAGTTCAGATCTCTTACAAAGTAAGACTGCAAACTCTCTTTGTGTTTAATTCTACAGCTTTTCAAAGACCGTGAACAATTTTTATAAACGTGTGTGTGGTGGGAAGATTGTCAGATTTATCATCCAATTAATTTTATAAACATTAAAGTTGTGAAACGTGACGCTTACTTCACTTGCGTATTTACCGCTAATTAGAGAATAAATTGAACCTCCGCCCTGAGTATTACACCATTCATTAGACCTGCTATACGTGTAGAAATTAGACCAATTAGACAATTATCAGTGTCTAAAACAATGAGTCAATCAACTAATTTACAACAAATCACCCACCGTAATCACTGGCAAACAAGGCTTCTTCAGCCATCGTGTTGCGCACACGCACAGACCTCTATCTGTAAACTAGATATTAAAGTGATTGAGCTTGAGTGAAGCGCAAACTCTAGGCTGAGTATTGATTGATCACCTGCAGACGCTGCTCAGGTTACATCACGTGACATGCACACCAGGCGTGTTTCCGTCAGGTTCAGTGTCACTGTTGCAATCATGCGCGCTTGACCTTCACTAATATTCATGTAATTTCACTTGTCTTGATCAGAGTTGTATTTAACAATATCTGTCTTCGTAAGCACTGTGGTAGACTTAAATGTTATATTTTTATTGTCTGTAGATTAAATGAAATTGAAAAAAAAAAAAAAAAAAACTAGCCTAAATAGAAATAGATATGCCTATAATCATAAGGCTTGTTATACGGTTTATATATATATAAGATGAGTCAGCAATTAATTTAAAATGAAGGCGTTTTTGTTGTTGCAGTCATTCATTTCTAATAAAATGTATTATATATATATATATATTATATATATAATACATTTTATTAGAAATGAATGACTGCAACAACAAAAACGCCTTCATTTTAAATTAATTGCTGACTCATCTGACCTTATTTTTCTTTGTGAAATTACTTTATGGGTCAAACTTAATTGAATTCTGGAGAACAAATATTTTGCTTTCATATAGGCTACTCTTTATATTAGATTACAAGGGTTCAGTTCAAAGAATAAAAATCTGTGGAGTTCAAAAACCAGCTAAAAAACTAGGTCTGCAGCTATGGGTATATTCCTGTGTTATTTTAGTATTTGAGGTAGGCTACAATTATAGTCTTTATTAATATTTGTCGTTTCCATGTTAATTCTAAATATGTTTAAATGTCTATGTAGTTTTGTTAATTTTTAACCTTTGTTAATCTTGTTAACTAATTTTAGTTAATAACCATGTTCCAAATTCAGTGAGTGTTATTTAGTTATCCTCTCAAAATAGTTTTTTTTTTTTTTTTAAATACATTTTACCTTTCTGTAAAACTCCTGGTAGCCTGATCAATTAATGATGATGTTAAAATTGTGGCTGATGTTGCTTCTAGTTCATACATGACAGCAAATTAACTTAAGTCAAGCACATTGCATGTTGGATGCAGAATTCGAAGTACTTATTATACATACTACAAATACAGTATAGTAAGAGTAGTATAGTACTGTGTTATTCCATCATAGCCAGCTTCAGGCTTTTAACCAATTAAATCACAGCAGCTACAGACATAACCAATCAGGTTTTATTTAGAATAGAGTGGCATATTAGTGACAGAACTTTGCCTCTTTATACACAAATCAACCAATGAGAAAAAAAAAGGAAAGCAAAGAAAAACAAAAGTTCTTTAAAAAATGTGCATGTATAAAACCACGCTGGGTGACCATCAGACCAGGACCATGCTGGTCTGTGATTGGCACACAGACACAGGAAGGCCCGCCTCATATTTGGCTATGAATAGAAAGAGTGACAGGTTACAGTTAGAAATGAGTAGAAAAGACCACAACGCAAACTCAAAGTTCCACTGACGTCCATAACGTTAACACACAGTGACCTCCAGAATGTATGTGTGCATGTTTGTTGTTGGGAGGTGGACATGTGAATGTGTTGCTCACAAGATTAGATTGTAGGAGTGGTGGGGGTGAGAGCTGTGAATGATCAAAATATTAAACCTCCAGCACCAACAGCTTGTTTTGTACAAAAAATGTTAAACAATCATCACGTCTTAATACCTGAATTTCACATACTAATTGTAGGCTTGCAACTATAATGTTTGGCATGTAAGCAATTGATTAACATTATTCAAATCAATATTCCAATTAAACACTAATGATTGCTGAGGTTTTGTGAGCATTGATTGTTAAAGCCAGTCTCTTAGACACAACTGAAGACAAATCCTGAATAGATAGTTTTTTGTAATGAAGGTTATTGTGCTTCACTTTACTTCATCTGTTTTTTTGACAAATTAATTAAAAACATAAGCAATATAATTATTTTCTCAATAATTATAAACTAATCATTGCATTATTTTTTTCAATACATTTATAACTTTCTCTGTGTTTAGTTGCTGTAGATCAGTTTCAAATTCATTTCTATCTTTGTTTGGTCTATGTCTAAGTCTCAAGGTTAAAATGCTTCATGTTTCTCATTGTTTCACGTAAAAAGTGACATAACTATGCAAACATTTACAAGTCTTTATTTTACATGTAGTGGTGCAATGGCATCGCTGCTATTCTTTAGACAGCTACTAGATGGTGTACTTATTCAGTAGACTGAATATTACAGAACAGACAGCCAAGTAGAAAATGTGAATATTGGTAAAACAAACCCCCAAATATTGGTCAAACCGATTATCGGTCTGTAACTTTTATTCAGTGTCCAGGAGACTGGCCTTTATTACAGTAATTTAGTTAAAGGTGTGCTGTGATGGGTCAGAAATCACTCTAGGTTTTATTTACAAGGCCGAGGCTGTGATGCTATGTAACATGTTTTGTGTGTTTGTGCAATTGTCAGTGTCACATAGCAATTTAAGTGCAGGGAGAGGAGAATATGTCCCCACAACGGAAGAACTATTGGGGAGTGAAACACACTTGCAGATGCATTAAAACAAGCCAATATTCGCACATACATACTCGCGCACACTATCGGGACATGATCATACAGAGTACAATATTCAAGATACAGGTACTGTTGCACAGGTGTGACATTACAATCACAGACTGAAGTACAACCACCCCAATTGGGTCTCAAGGTTTCCCCCACCTTCCTAAAATATTCCATTGAGAACAGTGTGACGTCTTGAATGTGCTCTAGTACACACACCCAGTCGAATATGCTGGAGTGTAAAAAATCATCACCATGCATTCTAGACACATGATTTGTAATATAACAGGAAGCGTTATTTGATGTCACGTTTCAGTGTTATGGCAGCTTTACCTTCAGCGATAAGTTTATAAACAGGGATGGGTATAATTCTACATTACTGTGGATATAAAAAGGAAATTTTGGGGATGGAGTGCTGATACTGCACACAAACCGTCCCAGATTGGATATAGTACATTTACATGATCAGATATTTAAAATGATATGTGTTAAGACAAGTTGTCATCATTTCAGCGTTTTGCTAACATCTTGTGCTACAGCTGAGAGTAACACTGACATCACACCACATGACATGTCACATACATTCTGAGCATGTCAACCACAGAGACTGTTGTTGATAGCTTGTTATTGCTAATTCATGCATTTCTAGTCATTTTGTTTTTATGAATTAAATGTATCCTGACATAAACATCCAATAAAAAACACAATAAAAGAGGAAAAAGTGACAGTAATTTTGACCATCACTGAAATCGCACTACTTAAAGGTTTTCAGCTCCGATATCTTTGTTAGACGAGCTATTTTTCTCCCAAACCATTAGGTTTACGTTCATCAACCCCCTAATCTCACAAGTTCCTCATCAACACGTTCTTACAACATCCATCTTGAGCATGACCGTCCATCAGGGTTGTTTGTGAGTTTGTGAGTGAATGTGGTGGTGAGAGCGACTAACCTTGTGCTTTCAAAACAAAAACCAGACGCTTGACTAATGACTGGTGAAATACTAATAAACCTGAGCAAAGGTTTCAGCATTTCTCCAGGTTAAACTGACAAAAAACTGGATAATGATAGCATATGTGTCTGTGTGCGTTTCATTTTTTACTACAATAGCATGGTTAAAAGCTTGACAAAAATAAAGAGTCGAGTTGATATTTACACCGATAAAACCTTACTGCACAGCTAAATAGATAATATCCTTCACTATGAATATTATGATCACCATTTTCCTTCCATTCAGAGCTGCTGATATATTATTGATTATTACTAATGATTACTAGTCTTTATACAGAGCAGAGGAGAGGCTATTCCTCTGATTCTATGCATGCGCTCCCTCACAGCAAACCTTCAGTGTTTTTAATGTGCTGTGTACGTGTTTCGGGCTCCCTGCTCCAAACGGACGGTGCCGTCGTGCTGACACACGCTCTTACCAGCAGAGGGAGTCGGGCCGAGTGTATGCACCTGTGCGTGTGTGCGTGCGTGAGTCTAGGCTGGGGTCACAAGGGCACCTTAGACATACTATCGTACACATATGCGCAAGCACACACCCACTCGCTCTGCTCAAGCTCTGTTTCTAGCACCAGGGAAATGGAAGGCACCACACAACGTTGGATCTATGACCTTGGTGACAGAAGAGCATTTCGAGTACAGACTCCAAATTCCTCCTCTATTTCTGCCATGCAACTCTTATTTCTGCTTCGTTTTCTTCCTACCGCTTGACTTTTACAATCCCTCCATGACCCCAACTGTGTTCTTTTCCTCTCCCTCATTTTTCATGCGTTTTTTTTTTTCTTGCTCCCACAACATTGTGCAGGAAACGCATCTGAAACGCAGTGTCTTTACAAAAAAAGATTCAGGTCATAATTTCATAGAACAACGATCCTAAACATATCAATAATAACATGTTCTTAAAAAAAGTTCTCTTCTCTGTGTACGTGTAGATTCACGTCCCGCCCTCTCTGGCCCACCCCAAGCCCCACCCACAACCAATTCCATTTTTTTCTACATTGATCTTTTTCAGTTTGTTTTTTTTGAAAAAGAAAGTTCAGAGTCCGTGGAATGAGAGGCACTCTCATGGGAAAACAAGGGAAGAAAGGGATCAAAGGAAAAGGGGTGAGATGAAAAGAAGGAAGGGGGGGGGGCAGATAGAGACGGGACAAGGTTGGAGAGATAAACGAGGATGAACGTATGGATATTAGGCGTAGAATTCTTCCTGCTTGTCCGGTTTCTGGTAGGAAACGGTGGCTTGTTTAGGCTCCTCCAATGTGTAGCTGCCTTCATCTTTCTTTTTCATCCGGTAGACGAGTAACATTACGAGGAATGCTGCGAAGAGTGCTCCGACGACACCTCCGACAATCACAGCTGGAGAAAGAACAAGAGACATTGATTACTTACAGCATTTCAAATTCAAATCATTATGTTCTCTCCCACCAGCCATAAATGTGCAAATGTCTCTGGGTCAATGACGAAAAAAAAAAAAAAAAAAGTATTCAAGATAAAAGAAAATATGAATTTAAATAATCTTTTTTTTTTTTTTTTTTTTTTTTAAATCAAGTCATATCTTTTCATATGGTTTTGGGGGAAAAATAATAATAAATGGCTATTTACAATATTTTAACAAAATTGATTTACTGTTTATTTTTTCCTAAGAAATAATAACAGATTACATTTTATAATTTATAAAAACATTTATATAAATGAATACAATACAAGTTTATTTCAGAAATGTAAACATTTATTTTTAAATTTAATTTAAAAATGTAAAAATGTTAAGGATTTCAGGCATTGTTTGTATAAATTGATTTTTTTATATATTTTTAAACAAATCAATAGGACAATAAATATAAAAATAAATAAATTGTTATGACATTGACCCCCCTCTCATTATGCTGAAAATCTGACAGAATTTAGGGGATGCAACGCCAACAATAAGCACAACTACAAATGGACTCTTCTGAAGGAGACAGTTGATATCATTGACAGTTTCACTGATGTTTTTGAACCAAACACACTGCATGATAAAAACCAAACCAATGAAAAGACAGAGACAAACAAACATAAAACACATTTAATCAAGGCAGGGAGAGGTTTGAGTCTCTCTAAACTAAAGCTTAACTGCGGAAACTGAAAATGCAAAAAACGAGCTAAAATCCAACTAATTTCAACCTATAGCCTACGACTCCTACATCTTTACCTATGACCAGGAAGTCTGCAAATACAAAGGCAAATAGTCCTCCAATCAGAATGGCTGAGGAGAGAGAGACAGCATATCAGATGACAGAGAGAAACGAGAGGGGAGATGGAGACAGAGAGGCAGCAAAACAAACAGAGAAGGTGAACATGAACAAGGAAAAAAAGATAAAGAGCAGAAGACCGTGTTCTCCTCAGAGAGCTAAAATAAAGTCCACTGGAGGCTCTTGCTTGAGATCATAAAAGCAAGCTGTTGTTAAAGGGATAGGACAGCAAAAATATAAATCATTTTTGGGTGAACTGTTCTTTAAACAACTGTTACTCCAAATATAATACTCCTACTCCTACTACTACTACTACTACTACTAATAATAATAATAATAATAATATTGCTAACAACTAATGACTAGCTTTTGTGAAATGCTATTTCATGCTTGAACTTGAACACAATATTTACATAACGGTTGAAACTTTTGGGGTCAGATGGTGGAAAAAGGGGTTTTCTTTTCTCAAAGAAATTAATATTTTTATTCAGGAAGGATGCATTGAATTGTTAAAAGAGACAGTAAAGACATTTATAATGTTCCAAAATATTTATATTTTAAATAAATGATGACCTTTTGAACTTTCTTTTCATCACACATATATATATATATATATACACACACACACACACACACACATATAATAGGATTTTCAGTTCAGTGTAGTCTATTAATCTTATAAGCAACAGGGTGACAGACAAACCCTGTACAAAAATAAAAAATGAAAGATATATACAAGACAAATAGACAGACAGGTTCAAAGACAGAAGCCAAAAGAAAATGGAGAGACTGAACTGGGTTGTGGGAGTAGGTTTGAATGTGTCAGGCATCCCTCACCTATCAAAACTTCCTTCCTCTCAAGGATGTTCTTCTGTGGAAGTTGAGCGGCTGAGCTTCCAGCAGCATCTACTGTGTTACCAGTCAAATCTGGTTCTCCTGCCACGCCAGGCTCCCCTTTGCCTCTCCTGACCTCGTTGCCTTGGCGACCTTCATTCTCGCGGATTTCAAAATCACCACTTGGACCTGGTCCTGCAACTTCATTATTTACAGTTTCATCTGGTGTTTGTGTCTAAATGAGGAATAAAAAAGGAAGGAAAAATGATAACCCTTCACAATTGCACAACAGATCATATACAGCTGAAAAGAACATTTCCAGAGAAACAGAGGAAAACTGATGACCGACTTTTATGTTGAAGTTCTTGGTTTTAATATATTATATACTTGGTTTTTGAGAGTAGAATTAGCAAAAATGTCTGATAAATCATCTGATGAAAGTGTGGTTTTGATGCAGTATGCACATACTAAATCAATGGAATTCATTCACAAATGACAGAACAAATAATGCCACTCATTCTTTATTCTTTTATTGTCAAAAATGTCCAAAAACATTTTGGGGCCACTGCAATTGATCCCAAAGGGAATAAGAGAATACTTAAAGAGCAAATCATTCATGTCAAAAGCAATAATAGGATTAGGGATGCACATTATATTGGCACCATATCGGTTATTGGCCAATATGAGATTTGTTTTGTTTTTTTGTTAAATCCAGCTACACCTGTCGACGATGGATATTTAACTGTGCATTTCCACTATTTTAACAGTTAGATTACCTTTGACCACATGTAATGCTCACTTAAATGATTTATGATAAAAATGATTTAAAATTAATTTAATCTTTAAAACTCAATTTAACAATACTGTAATATTCAGATAATACTTATAAATGTAATCTTTAACAAGTCTCAAAATAAATATCCATTTTTAAATCTGTACATTTTTAAATGTTGTTGTGCCTAAATTCACTTGACGCATTTAATGATTTAAATTTTTAGTGTTTTATGTTTAATTAAAGATTAGCTAATTCTTAAATTAATTCAGATTTTAATATCAACCATTTATTAAAAGTAATTTACATAAATACTTAAATATTTACTTGAATAAATTACTTGCTCGGTATTGGCTGGAATTTTCATACTGGTGCATCTCTTGGAATATTATTTATTTGTTAATTTTATTTATGCATGTATGATTGTCAGCATATCTCTATTAGTCAGAATTTAATATTGATGCATCCTTACATCAGGTATTGTTTATTTTAGACAGAGACAGACAGATAGATATTTTTTATATCTTCCACTTATTAAAAATAACTACTGACTTATCTGCATTGACCAGAGTTTTCATATCGGTGCATCCTTACATGTAATATTATGAATGTTTTTTTTCTGTTTACTGAGGACTGTCTAACCTCTGTTGTGGTCATCACTGAACGAGTGCTGCTCTCAGTTGGGGAAGCTCTGCTGGGGGTAGTGTGTGGGGTCCGGGGTCGTACAGGGATGGTGCTCGGAGTGGTCAGGGCAGGACGTGGTCTGGTTGGCTTAGCAGTGGTGGGCGCAACGGTGGTTGGGATGACCTCAGTGGTTGTGATGTCCTCTGTTGTCGTCTCCGGTGTGCTGGATGCCTCTAACATGATGATTTCTGTAGTAATGTATAGATCCTCCTCTTCTTCTGTGGTGGCGAGGTCCTCCAGGTCACTGGTGGCCAATATAGTCTCACCCAGAGCAGTGGATGAGTCCACGAACACTAGAGGAACATCAGTCAGCCGGGGGGCAACCGTAGCTTTCGACCGTTCTTGTTCTACCTCTCCGTCTTGCACTTTATCAGCATCAGATTCCTGTTCTCTATCCTGTTCCTTCGCCAGGCTCATTTCCTCCTCCTTCGCAAGCTCCTCCCACTTTTTCTCACTCTCCAATTTGCTGTCTCTGTCTACATCTTGTCCCAAGCCGCTCTCGCGTTCCACCTCAGGTGGAGGTGGGCTACTTGGCTCGGCAGCGGGGGAGGCTGAGGGGGCGGGGCCAGTGGCCTGTGTGGTAGAAAGTGGGAGAGACTCTTCTGTAGTGACCGCCACACCTGCTGCAGTTGGACTAATGTCCATATCTGGAACTGGAGGCACAGAAAACAGCAATGAAAACACAGTGAGACAGGGTGAAGGAGATCAATACTCACAGCCATTTTAGTGTTAATGTGTCATATGATACCTTGCAAAAGCGTCTGCAAGGCTTCAAAGCAACCTTTAGATTGGTCAGCAGGAATGTGAACATCCCCATGGCAACATATGAATAAAATATCAATAACCTTGGTAAGAAATACACATGCACACACACTAGAAACAAAGAACAAAGCAAGCACCTCTGCAACACACAAACTCTGCTCATAAAGCGCACACACATATACTGTGGTTCTTTACCTACAGGCATTCTTATGTCCCAAGGGTTGATTTTTATTAAAACTAACTGATTTCAACAGATAACAGATTCTTCTTCTTTTTATTAAATGAAGACCACATTAATATTGTCTTAGAAACTTCACCTTTATTTTTTGCTGTTTTATGTTTCAAATGCTTTAGGAATAGATTTGATTGTTTATCCTTGACCTTGATGCTTAAATTATGAAAGGCCATCTTAACAATAAATATAGTTTAAAAACTACGATAATCTAAACAGACTAAAATAATCAGATGAAAATAATTAGTGAAGATGTTTCATTTATATAATCATACAGTATTATTACAAGTTGCGATGTCATTTTTACCATTGTAAGTGTAAAGGAAAGAAATGTAAATGTTACCCTTTTTACTTCTTTTACATGATCTATATTGTTGATCTATATTGATTTTTCAATCAATTGCAAAAACTATGCAAAAAGACTTAAATATTATTTAAAAAAATCTGAAATTTAAGATGTATAAAATGGTACCTATGAAAATGATCTGTTTATCCCATTTTAGTCCATTTAAAGTGCATATTGCAGGTTAATTTTTTTTTCAAATTAATATATAACCTTGTATGAAAATATATGAACCATTAATGCAGGATTTGAAAATGTTTTACAAGACGCGAGGGCACAAATTTAAATGAAAAAGTGAGGCTTTCCTGGACAGCAGACAATTGCTATTGCCTGATTGCATTCGCTAACGTGTGTATATCTGTAAGCTAACACTGATCTCTCACCAAACACCTGCCCTGTTCTCCTCACATCAACTCAATTTGACTTCTCTGACCGTTGTTCTGTCTAATCCTGGCCTGTCCTGCTCTCTTGGCTGCTTCGCAGGCTCATAATTTTATCTGTGATCCGTCATACGAGTGTAAATACACATTTAACATTTCCTCAGCGTCCGAACTGTCATTGCAATCCATTGTTTGGTTCCATTGCTTTAAATGGACCGCTCTCCCTTTTGATGCGTCACTTCCGGTTTTGCCGCGTTTCAGATGCGGAAGTAAAATTCTCTCACAAAAACTACCCCAGAAGCCTTAATAGCGTACTTTAAAGTATATTTTAAAGAAAATCTAGTTCCTACAGTATTTTTCTATACATCGACTCACTGGAGTCTCTAACCTGCAATATGCCCTTTAAAATGTCATGTCCACCTCAGATTTGTATTAAACACAATACATCACTTGAGACGTGATGGAAATGACATTGTGGTGGAAATTCAACAAAATGAATTTCAGCAAAATCACAGAAGTCTCTTGTGAGATATTTATGTCCCCCGTTCAATAACATTAGCGTTTAAATTAAATAATGTGTGAAAAGCGTGTTTGAAGAGAGTTTGTTTTCTAAACGACCACAGGGCCAAAAGAACTCTAAAGAAACACACAAGCACTAGCGGATATTGGCCATCCACACCCAGATTCCTGCTGATTAAGTGACCTTATTTACAGTAATCTGATTACTGAGGATCAGATGATCACTCACAAAGACACACACACACATACAAATATATGAAGAAGTGCTCTTTATTTACAAGAAAAGAAGGGCGGTTTTTACTGTCAGTCTGTGGGCATCAGTTAGCAGAGGCTAAAATAAATGTATGAAGTTGTGGGAGGAATGTGAGACAGAGGGGCTGAGAGAGAGAGAGAGCAAAGTGAGACAGAGCAAGAGATGAAGAGGGGGATAAGGCGTTGAGTTGTGAGAATTATACCAGCTGGTGAGGGGATTGGAAGCCCGGGCTGGACTTTTAAACAAGGCAGCTGTGACCTCGTATTCACACTCACACATCAGAAACATGCTAAAGTGACACATACACAAACACATCACATATCAAACTCACAGCCAGAGCCGGATCCAGAGAATAAGTCCTCATCGTCGTAAAATCCATCTCCAGAACTCTCATCGCTTGGTCGAGATATGCGACGCTGTGCCTATAAACAAGGAAAAAAAGAAGTCAGAAACATTTGTGTAAATCTACCAGAAGTGGAATGATAGAACAGTGCATTGTTTCAAAACCAATATCAGATTCACTGTGTGTGTGTTCATGTGTAAGTGTGAAGGGGTCTAACGTGGGGAGCCGTTTCATCGAGAGGCCTGTTGCTAGGGGCAACACTTGCCTTTAACCCAATTTCTTAAATAGGGATGAAAATTCAGCAGAAAAAGAGCTCTTGACTGTCCTCAGACCCAACGTGTCACATAAACGAGAAAACTGTGTTCATCAAATACACAAAAACCCTAATGAAACAAATTCTAAACAAATTAGTAGTTCCCATAAAACATAAAAGTTTTAGAGGCCGTTTCTGGCAACAAATGTCCTTTAAAAATATTGAATGCAAGTATAGTCAGCAGCCAACGTGTTCAGAGTGACGCTTTCAAAAACAACATTACGTAACACCTAACCATTGGTGTAAAGCACTTCTAACCCCCTCTTCTGAATCACTCTTTACTCTTGTTGTCACTTTCCTTCCCCCCCTCTCTCATGACTGGTTGGTCTCCATCCCAGCAACACCCCATAAATACTCAGACCCATAAACTGCCCTCCTAATAATCTGGCCCCAAAATGCTGTCAGTCATCAGCATGCACTTAAACTTAAGAACATCATCCACAAACAGACACAATTATAACTGTGCCCAGTTCTGTATCAGGTCTAATTACATATTATGCACATAATGTAGCCTATATTTATATGCCTTCATGTTTTGCACTGTAAGCATGTGTGATTCACTAATATATATATATATATATATAAATATTTGCTATGAAATGGTTTAATACATTTAAATAAAGATTCCCATACTGTTTTTTTTACAGCTCTTTAGATTTAATCATTTTGATTTATATGCACATACACTGCAATAACTTAAATATATACATACAAATAAATACATATTATATACAAGTTATTTATAACATTAAATCACTAAGATTTTCTTTAATGTTTTTGAAAGAAGTCACTTATGCTCAGCAAGGCTGCGATACGTTGATCAAAAATAAAATAAAAGTCAAAATGATTAAAATACTGTAAAAATGATTACAATGTTTTCTATTTCCATATTTTAAAATGTAATTTATTCCGGTGATGGCAGCCATTACTCCAGTATCACAAGATCCTTCAGAAATCATTCTATGTTGATTTGGTGCTCAAGAAATATTTCTTATTTTCAATATTGTGCTGCTTAATATTTTGCAGAAACTAAGGATTCTTTGATGAAAAGTAAAAAACAACAACATTTATTTGAAATCTTAATCTTTTGTAACATCATAAAAGTCTTTACTGTCACTTTCGATCAGTGTCTTTCCAGAACAAAAGTATTACTTTCTTTAACAAAAACACACTGTTTTTATTAAAATATGTAAATAAATGAACAAAAATATATTGCCATTACCATTTTGAGGCAAACAAACAGTTTGAAACGCATCAGGTTTATACTAGAAACATATTTCTGTCTTAATGCTCTCATATTCAAATATAGTATATAGACAAGGAAGGACCTTTAGGGCATTATAATAGCCTAATAAAAAGCACATTTAAATCACCACAATATTTATGATGCATAATGTTACATTACTGGCAAAATCTTTGCAACTATTGTGACTATATCCCCCTCTCTAGTGCCAAACACATACTAGCAATCTGAAGCAATTCCAGTTACTATTTTAGTCATTTTATCAACTAAACCAGCTCTAAATTGTGCTATGGATTTGTGCTGATCTTTTTTTAAGCACAAAGTGCATGTGAACACCAGGGAATCAGATCCTACTGTGCCTCAATCTGAACTGCTATTAACCACAGGCCATTCAGTAAATGCAATCAGGTCTAATGCGATTTCCTCTCCAACCTGTACAACACTCAGAAATACATGCTGCAGATGCATCGGATCTCCTTTCCAAATCACATATGTCTCTGCAAAACCTGGTGCTCAATATACAAGACTAAGCCAGTATGCATATTTGAATAGATTGTGTGTTTGTGGATGTCTGTGTATCCTCCCCTGTAATGGTGGGGTTGGTTTGTGGTGTAATTTGGTCTACGATATGATTAAGGGGTAGAATTGGCTCGCACAGCAAGGGTTCTTTCTCAAACAGTTTGTATGTGTGGGTGTGTGTCTGTGCGTACAGATAGAGAGGGGGTGTGTGTAAAAGCTTTTTAGAGTCAAATGTAAATATAACACCCATCCGTCTGGCGGCACATAATGATAAAAATGCACTGTAGGGCTGCACGATTATGAATTATCAGTTTTCTTTGATATTGTAATTAGCATTTTTAATTTTGATTAATTTGCATTATAATGCTTATTTTGTGTGAGGCAATGGTACGTGTCAATCAAAATTCTCTTAGCAGCATAAAAATTGTGAAATATAAATTTCAATGTTTTTTCCAAAATACTACTTTGAATATATTTATAATGGAATGCAGTTATTGAAATTTAAGTAACCGTGGCAGCCGTAAACACAATTTTGATTATGTATTTGTATAATTCACTGGCTTCTTTCCAGAGGAACAACTGCGAGGGTGAATTGAGATAGAGAGAGTGTGAATGAATTGAGATAGAAAGAGCGAGAGAGAGAGATCACTGTGTAAGTAAAGTTAAGAGGTGAGTTGGTCACTAGGTGATGACCTCATTACCACAGAGTTAGACACACACAAATATCTGAATGCACATCTACATATGCCAATTAAATACAAATCACAAAAAAAGAAATACATTACAGCACCTCCACCTATAAAACATCTGACCCTCAAGTTTAAACTTTGTCTCTTGAAATGCATGTTATATACGTGTATGAAGTGGACATCTGTTTCTGTGGGACAACCCTTAATCCAACCAGCAAGTGATCCCATAATCCCATGGGATTAGGACCATGTTGGATGCCCATATGGGTAAGATGCCGTGTGTGTCAGTATAAGAGCTCCTCCCAAGCACACAAGTATTAAGCATTTATGATGATACAGTGGCAAAACCTATCCCTGGTTTAATTAATGAAGCCAGGCACATAACCAAATAATTATACATTTTACAAAACTAAAATACTAAATTTGAAATCAGCAATCCTCTTTACTTTATTAATGTGACATTCAACAGTAAAAAAGGATATTAAAAGAGAAACAATTGTAGGTCGGAGCTATATTTAATCGATCTGGAAATAACTGGGTTGTTAAAAGTGACAGGTGTTTGGAGGGAAGTAGCTGAAAAAAAGGAAAAAAAATTGTAAATCGATTATATAAAATGTACACAAGAACATGAATAACACTTTTTAAATTCAAGTTAATAACTATTGTTAAAAATACTATTGTGTTGTTCTATAGAAACTTGAAATAGAGAAATACAAAGACTAAATTTAAATTCCAAAAAGAACATTTTAAATGCAAAAATGATTGTTTGCAATAAAAATGTGTATTAAAGTAAATAAATGCATAGAAATGTTTAATTCGTGCTCCTTATAAGAGTCATCTTTTTACTCAAACATAAAACAGTGGCTTCTGTGTTCGAAGAGAAATCTGAACCTCGTAATAAACGATTTGCTAGATTGGATGAGCAGTTAAGGCAGTTTTGGCTTGGGTTTTCCAAGCATTATGTGGGGAAAGTGTCTGGAAAGCTTTCTGCTGAGAAGTTGCCATGGAAACACTTTCATGGTATATTATCCGAGTCATGACCGCTCTTCCCACACGACAGCCAGCCTAAAACACCCGGAATCACTGCTGTCTGGGATAACAGGGTGAAACAGGGTTAATTCATGACAGCATGTGCGTAACATGACCGCTGTCACACGGACTCTCAAAAGTGCAGATCAAGTGATTCGAGTATGCAGGGTTTATGAAGTTTAAAGGATGGAATTGTGCGTGTATTTGTGTGTCTGTGTGTGTCTGGGTGAATGAACTCTTTCTCCTCGCAAACAGATGCGGCTTCCTGTGGATCATAACTTCTCTTGTGTTTCTAAGAAACTTTTCAAAGGAGCTAAAAAATGCAACCAGGGTCTAGGGAATGGCTTGCCTTTGTGAGTATGTGGGTGTGCATGTAAGGGGCGAGTGTGTGTGGTCAGTCTTTGTGATTATGAACAGTCCTCCCCCTTTCCCAGAATCCCCTGCTGTTCTCAGTGTGTGTGTGTTTGAACTTCTGTATGTGCCCGGAGATCCTCATTTCCCATATCTTTGGGGACAATCTCAATTTTGCTGCACAAATAACAAGGAGAAGACGGTACATAGAACCGAGGGAATAAGAGCGACGGCAGGTTTTCTAGAATAGCAGTTGCTGAAAGTGCAATAGGAGCAATTCTGGACCATTATGGAGAGTTGTTGCTCAGTAACAACATACTTGACATGAGTACAGAAGTGGATGAGAAACACTGTGGAAATTTGGTCCACTGTCAAGTATTTAATAGTGTCTACTGCCACAACAGAATCACACTTACCAATGAAGAATTGTGCATTTTATGTAATGAGATCATCATTTAGGACACAATATTATAAGCTATCGTTTTTTTACATAAAAGTTAAACTTTATGTCCTGCTACAATCAGTTAATGGCTCAACATCTCTTTAAAGGTGAGTAAAATGAACAGATGGAGTTTTGTTCTCAAAAGTAAACATTCAAAAACACAAGTAAGCAATGGAAACGGTTACGTGGACATCTAAAGGCCTACTCTAAGAAAAAAAATGTACAAAACGGTCACTGGGGCGGTACTCTTAGGGACAAGAGATAAAAGGTGCATATTAAAACGTAAACTGTACCTTACCACTAAATGGTACATAGGCCTATTAGTACTTTAAAAGTACGTATTAGTACCTTTAAAAAGGTACCGTCCAAGTGACTGCTTTGTATCTTATTTCTGAGAGATAAACACTGCATTGTATTCCATGTGTGTACAGGGGTGACAGGCATTCATCGTCCTCTATCTATGGATTTATAGATGAAGTGAAGCAGATGGATCTACTATTCAAAAGTTTGGGATCTGAAACATTTTATTTTTGAAATAAATCATTTTATTCAGCAAGAATGCATTATATTAGGGGTATGCACAGATAGTCGAATGTTTGAATATTCGCTCTGTAATTATTGGCAAAAAAATAAAAACACTATTCAAATTTCACGCAAACTAAAAGTCAGTTATAACTAAATGCACTGAGTGCAGTGGAGCGCGTTAACAAAGTTGATTGTATTTGATCACAGAAGGTCTCATCTGCATTGCGAAGTTTGGAATTACCAAATTACCAAAGACTATAGAATACCCTTAAAGAGTCAAAATGGAATTAGTTTGATTAAATTAATCAGTGAAACAGAGACATCATAATATCACCACCACAATGAGAAATCACATGAAATTCAAACGCCAGTCAACTGTTTACAGATGTGACGTAATGACGCAGCAGCGTACTTGAATTTCCCGCAAAAACCTACCCCTACCACTCAAATTAGAAAACATAATTATAAGCTTACCGTTGTGAATAGGGCTAAAGTAAGGTGATCGTTTTAAACACTGGCTGGTTATGTACTTGCTCAAATATTGAATTTGGATCATTTTTAACCAAAGAAAGTTACAGACTGCAGCTTTAAACACCATTTACATAAACAAATATTCAAATATGAGCCCAAATATTCGAATAACATTTTTTAAAAATGCCCATTCCTGCATTATATTGATTAAAAGTGACAGTAAAGACATCTATAACGTGACAAAAGATTTCTATTTCAAATAAACATTGCAGCCTTGGTGAGCATAAGAAAAAATTCTTACCAACCCCAAAATTTGAATGATATATATTATATTATATGGTGTATATATATGTATGTGTGTATATATATGTATATATATGTATGTGTGTTTAGATACATGGCATACAATGATTTTGCAATGTGGAAAAAGAAAAAAAAAGAAGTGGATTTCATTCAAATCCACTTGTTACACCACCAAAGATTATGTTACATGTAATTTAGTGACATACAGTACAGTAATTTCAGGGACTATCCTGCACGAGTAACTTGAGGTTACAAGTCTTACTTAAGGTCACAGTAATGACAGGGCATCTGTCTGATGCTCCATTTCAGAATCTGTGAGCTTTGGGTTTCCAGCCCACATCATTAACCTCTACTCAACCATCATGTGATGTGCGTGTATGTCCATGTGCATTATAAATGAAAGTCACATTTGCTTCAGAATGAGACTCATCTGACCAGAATTAATCTCAAGGTTATCGTCGCCCATTAAAAACATCAGGTTAAAGCATGAATGCAGTTTCCCATCACACGCTCCTTCCTTTTCCACACCAAAAGATAAAAGTGGAGTGTGTGGAATGTGTGTAGTTAAAGGAGTGAAAATATACAGCGAATGCAATCACGAAAGCAGTGGACTGGTTTTTCTCAACGTTATCTCACTCTCCACATACAGGCCTCCAGACTAAATGACCCCTGAAACAAAACATTCAAATACCATTTATTGCAACAAAACTTTTGTGAACATGTCGGTAATTACCAAGCCTCACAAAAGAGAAAAGACTAATGGCCCATTCACACCAAGGATGATAACTATAATGATAACGATAAAGACATGGTTTTAAAAATCATTTGCATAGTCCACACTACAACCATAATGATAACGGCGCAGAGGAACGATAATCATTGAAATCACTTTCAGAACATTTTTTCCATCTGAAGAACAATAAAAACATTGACAGCGTGTCAGAATCCATCGTACTTTAAGAATATTGAGCTTTTCAAGAGGCAGATGTCATAACTGTAGCATGCTCTTATTATAAACAGAATGCTGACATAGTTATTGTTATAGTTAGCATTCTTAGTGTGAATGGCCCTTAACAATAGGTATCTTTTGACTGAGTGGTTCAGTGAGTCGAACTAAAAATGAAACTGATTTCATTAAAAGGAACTTGCTCATATGATCCTGATTCACCCAAAACATTTTTTTTCCTAGTCCGATTTGATTTAAGCAACCATTTTAGCCCCAGACTGGAGCTCTGCTGTACTGGCGTCTCTCTCTCTCTGTAATCTGTTGACTAGGTTGTGTCGGCTATCCCGTTCTGTGTACCATCCCACAAAGCTCTTTAGTGCCTGTTTAACTCTCTCTCCTTCTGTCTGTGTGTCAGTTTGCTCTACCTCCAGCAGGTGATTCTGCTGTAATCTTTCATCCCTACACTTGTGGATTAGCAGCAGCGTAATCTGCTTTCCAGCACATCTGCCCAAGCGGACGCGTATCTCACTTAACTCATATCGATCAATATCACTTTCCATGCACAACATGATAAGTGAGGAGATTAGTAGGAAGGAATGGAGAGAAAAATAGATTGACTGAGGCAGCTGATTCCGGTCTTCTCCATCCGTTTCCCTCTCTCGCTTTCACACTCCACCTGCTTCTGCAAATGCATGAAATAACAGGCAGCTATTTAACACGCTTGCAGCGTGTCTTCATTGACAATTTACCATGCACCCATTTGTTCCCACTGGAAAGTTTATCTGGGGTTATACTGAAAATCACTGCGAGGGAAACACTGTGTGCACTCAGCTTGACAGTCACGTTCCTCCAAACACAGCTGCTCTTATTACTGACATGTCAAAGTATAATCATACTTTAGGTAATTGCAATTACTCACAAATAGCGGTGATATTCTGAGAGACTGTGACATCCATTTATTCATATAAATTAGATGCAGACACTGCATGAGCATTTATGTGACAATATACTGTATAAACTACATAGACTGATAAATCTGCCAGTATGGGGCTTTTTTGAGATCATCTACACTACCTTTTTTTGTTTAACAAAAATTAATACTTTATTTAAAAAGGATACATTAAATTGCTCTAAAGTGATAGTAAGGATATTTATGTTATGATTTGTTATAAATGAAAACTGTTCTTTTGAACATTCTATTCATAATAGAATCCTGAAGAAATTCAAATAAAATTAGTTTTAACAAAATACAGCACAACTGTTTTCAACTTTGATAATAAAGGTTTCTTGAGCAGCAAATCAGCATATTTTAATGATTTCTGAAGAATCACATGACTCTAGCCTGGAGTAATGGCTGCTGGAAATACAGCTTTGCCAAAAGTACAGCTTTACCTAAATTACATTTTTAAATATAATAAACTATGAAATGGTTATGGTAAATATTTCACAAGTTTACTGTTTTTATTATCAAATAAATGCAGCTTTGGTAAGCATGAGAGACATTATGCAGAAACATAAAATTAAATCTTACCGGCTCTAAACTCAAGTAAAAAAAAAAAAAAAAAAAAAAAAAAAAAAAAAAAAAAAAAAAGTGGATGTGTGTCAAATATCAGATCTGTGCATAATGTGGTTTCATGTAAATGTCTACATCTGCCAAGGTGCCATCTCTAGGCTTTTATGTTATGGTTCCTGTTTCTGTTCCTGTAACACTATTCCTGGCTGGATCAGTTCAGTGGTTTTAATAAGCCCTCTACAATCAAATATGAACACAAGTTAACCCTAAAAACAAACTGTACAGTTCATTTTAATTACAGGCTTCCTTCTTTTTTGCTGTGGCATTGGAAGTTTTTAATGTTATACTGCTGGTTAGCGCTTTGGTCATTTTAACTCTGCTCTATAACTGAGCTTTACTGACACATTTATTCCACTGACAGAAAAGCTGTGACAGGCAGAGGACATTCGTTTAGCTACAGCCAAGGCAATATCAGTTGTACTATCATTCAGTGGTTGTAGCAATGACAGTGTAGCACTGATCTTGGCCTAAGCCCTTGACTTGGAGGCCAAACGATGGGGGAGGTGCGAGCGTGAGCCTTGACATCACGTTTGAGTCAGAATCCATCAACTCCATTATATCTGTAGTGAACCTGACATCCAGCAGATTGTTGATGATTCAGGCTGTGGCCCTCTACTGTCAGAGCACTGAGACAAGATTAGCCATTAATCGGGCTGTTGACCCAAAAATAAATTCTTATTTTGTCTGAATTTTTTTTTTTAATTTATGCACAAGCATGGATTAATCATACACAATATTATCATTCACATACATTACATTTAGCAGACACTTTTATCCAAAGCGACTTACAAATGAAGACAATGGAAGCAATCAAAATCAACAACATGCAAGTGCTATAACAAGTCTCAGTTCGCTTAATGCAGTACACTTAGGTTTGTTTTGTTTTTAATTATATAATAAATAAAAAGAAAACAGATAGAATAGCAAAAGAATAGAGCAAGCTAGTGTTAGAGGCCTTTTTTGCTTTTGTTAATTGTATAATAAATAAAAAGAAGACAAATAGATGGAATACAAAAAGATTAGAAAAGCTAGTTAGTTTTTTTTTTTTTTAAAGAATAGAATTAGAATATTGATCTCTAGAGTTAGAGGGTCAAATAAAGATGGAAGAGATGTGTTTTAGCCGATTCTTGAAGATGGCTAAGGACTCAGCTGCTCTAATTGAGCAGCTATTAGAAAATAACGTGAATTGTCATTAGTGACTTGCAAAATTAAAGCAATGTACCTTAAATTAATAATGAAAATTACATTCTTTGCATTCAATGGAAAATAGACATATGGCAATCTTCCTTTACACGCATAATGGAGACGTGCATACAATAATAATTTAATTTCAAAAAGAAAAACAGTTTAAAATGTTTCTTTTTATATCTCCGCCATTCATTTGTGTAATATCACAGTTCTCGTGCAGAACTGAAAGATCTGTTATTTACAGGGTCTCTCTCTTAGTCATTCTCCACACTTGACAGAAGTCTGCATTTCATCAGCTGTGTGTGTGTGTGTGTGCCAGATCCCTCTTATCACATACTCAGAGTTTGGCTGAGCAGCACAGAATCTCTTCAGCCAACGTTCTGACATTTCATCACATTTTTTAAAACAACTTCACAATCATGTCAGTGGTACAGATTATTATGCTTGTTTTTGTCAAAATCTAATGGATAAATACGAAGTATAGCATTCTGCCACCCATCACAAAAACAGCCTACACTGGTTGTTCAATAAAGTGTGCAATAATGCTGTGCATTACATCATCTTGTACTGCAGTATGCATTGAGAAGTCATTGCACATCTTTTGACAAAAGATTGGTACTGAAATGAATATTCTTTGTATGCAGGTCACGGTCACAGCTAATGCAAATTGAAGGGTTATGTGTTTAAAATAATTTCCCATATTGTTTCATATAAATAGCCAAAAAAATAAGTTTTGGTGATTTTAATGTTACAAATAAAATGCTAATAATGTCCTTAGTTTTTCAATCTGATATTTTAGTACAACATCTTTATCACTGAGCTGCTGGAATACATCTTCTAGTAAAGATTTTATCAGAGTAACAAGCCTGAATCTAGATTCGAAAAGCCTCTCAACTGCACCTACTGTAGGAAGATGTTCTGGTTACCGAGTTGCAAATGACTTTTCTACTGCGTGGTACGGCTCGGCACGGTTCAGAACGGCACGGAACGGCTCAGTTTGCATTTCACTGAAGTTTAGTACCACTTTCGAGTGGGCGGGATTATTCACGTGTCGTTATAGTTGTGCCGCTTCTAGTGCCGTGACTCCTGAAAAACTTTTAATTCTGCATCGCTCCATCACGCTCTCACTGGATCCGCTCTTTGGCTATCACGAGAGGACAGTCTGTACTTGCTCAACCGACAACGAAACAGACATTTTTTTGGTTGTTAAAAGAATGGTGCGCTCATTCAAGACAGTTGCATTCGATCCTTCGCTGGCTGTGCTGATTTAAATCTAGTGGGTCTGTTGTGTCTCGTGCCATAAGTTCAAATGACGCAAAAAAAACAACAAAAAAAAGTTCAAATGACGCAGGCAGTGACGATTTTCGCCGGCCAATCAGTGATCAGCAGGGTTTACACGTCACGTTTTAGTAACGGTACGGCACGTTTTAGAGGTGGTACTAAAAAAGTACCAGGTACCAGGTACTGTACCCAGTGGAAAACCCCCCAAAAGTGAGCTGTACTGAACTGTACCGTGCCGTACCATGTGGGAAAGCGCCAAAAGACGGTATGTTAATTTGCACATCAATGTGCACAAATCTTTCAGCTCTGTCACTCAAACGACTCTTTGAGCTTCAAAAACAGGCAACTGTTGAGTGATTAAGCTTCAGTAGAGGTTATACTAAAGGTGAGGATGACCTTTTGTGCACATGTTTGCGCATGCAGGCAAACAAAGAAAATGCAAATGGATTAAATGGTGCACAGTGATAAATCCTCAAAAATGTGCGCAGACAGTTTACTTTATGCGTGTGCTTTCACACACATTTTTGTCTTTTGGCTGCAGGCAAATTTTTTTTTCTTCGGCTCTTATCTGGGAGTTTTTACTTGGTATAAATAAATCCCTAAAATAAAGTGTGTGTGAATAATAAATATTTTAAAACTATTATCTCAATGTTTGCCGTCAGTTCGGCTATGAAGAGTCTTGCAGAGTCATATTATATAACATAAATCCACAGTAACTAAAACCCCCTAAAGAATCATTCATTCAGACTGACTTTGATGATATGGATAAATACTTCAAAGTAGAATTTTGAACTATTTAAATGAGCTAAATTGCAAGAGTCACTAATACAGTTTCATATGTGTATATCTGCAGTTCACACTCCATTTTGTGTTATCCACCATGGGGGCTGACTACTAAATAATGTATAGTCCCTCTTGCCAGGAAATCCCTTCAGAAATACCACACATATATACTGCCGTGCAAAGGCAAAAGACCGTAACTTAGATTTTTGTTAAATTAGTTATTGATATTTTTGGGACATTCAAGACATCCTTTATCATGTACATGAGTATCTTGAGTCAATTTTGTTGTTTTTCCGAAAAAATAATGGGTCGCCTCAACCGTAACTTCAAAAAGCCCCGGAGAAACCAAGGCAGAACACCGTATAACACCAGTTACCGCTCTTTCACTTTGTTTGGAACGCTCAAAATGAGTTACGCCATTCTGCCTTTGTTTAGCCGCGCATCAAAATGAAGTTATGGTGCCGGCTTGGAGTTATAGGGTGTTCTACCTTTTTTTACTGTTCATTAAAGTCTGCCGCATTTTAATTACGGTGTAGACAAACGATTTAGATCGCTTTTTTTCCCTTTTTGTAATACAGATTAATCACCAGGCTGTCCCTTCTAGTTGGATGCATGTGTACTTGAATGCCGTAGCATGTAGCATGAGCCATCATAAAATCAGTAGCCTAACAGTTCGCAATTAAATCCATATCCTACCTTTTCTTGTAACCCGATAAAATCAATCCATAGCGCTGAACGTTGTCGGAGATGTTTAATCCACATGCATTTCTGAGCATGCCTGCTTGCTGGTGTCCACAAGTCGTTCTTTTAGGTTAGTAAGTCAATATAAGCAAGTATGCTATGTCTAGAATTATTTTACATTACTGAGCATAGCAAATAAATTGGTTGCAAAACGGTATCCACTCACGTGTTTAACTTTTAGTCTGCTTGTTACGGTCAAAAATTAATACAGTCATATTACAATATGCAATAGCCAATATGAGATAGCCCATGCTCAGTAGATTTTATACAGGTGTTACTATAACGATTTTGTAAATGGTGATCAGCAATCAAATATTGATAATGTGGAAGTTACTGCCTTTTACCTTGGTGTGATTTCTCACTTTTTGCAGATAATGCAAAAGGCAGAGTACCTTAACTTCAAAATAGGGATAAAAATCAAGTTTGAGCTCACAGTTTTTTAATGTAGATAATTTTCATTACTAAAACATCTAATTGCCAAATTTCCAGTGTCCTACCTATAATTAATTTGGCTGGACAAGTAAAAAACTTTAAAGTAATTTTTCTCAGTTTCACACTCTAGCGAGTTAAGGTCTTTTGCCTTTGTAGGGCAGTATAGGTTAGGTTCACACAGCAGCATAATACAGTTATCAGTCCAGTTTTGAAGCTAAATATGGTTCAGATCATACATGCACTACCAATTAAAAGTTGGCCAGTAAAATTTTTGAATGTCTTTCATGCTCACCAACCATTTATTTGATCAAAAGTACAGTTATTACATTTCAAAACAACTGTTTTCTGTAAGAATATATTTAAATGTAATTTATTCCTGTGATGGCAAAGCTGAATTTTCAGCAGTCATTACTCCAGTCTTCAGAAATCATTCTAATATGCTGATTTTGAGCTCAAAACATTATCAATGTCAGCAATATCAGCATTTATTTGAAATAGAGAACATTTGTAACATTATAAATGTATTTACTGTCACTTTTGATCAATTTATTTTATCCTTACTGAATAAAAACAGCATGCCCCCCCCACCCAACCAAAAAATTTTTACTGTCCCCACATGTGAACGGTATCGTGTTTTGGTTTTAAGCATTCTAAACCAACGCTCTTAAATTTTCAGAACTCTTTTGTCTTGTGTACGCTTTGCATTTTTTTCACGGTAACTCACAGAGAAGCAATCCCATGGGTCTGTCCCATCACTGTCTTTCCAACCAAGCCTCTCTCATCAGTTTTGTGGTCTGGACGAAACACAAATCCTGTGCTCTACACTGTTTTTTGTTTTTTTTTTCCTACCAAAAAGAATTTGAAGCTTCTGTCGGTTAATTAAGATTGAACAGATGAGGTCATTCCTTAACTGGACTCATTTATTAACTGACGTCATTTTCACTGATAACACTTTCTGGAGTGAATACACACGTCACCCCACATCTTATTCTCTTTGCTCACAAATCTTGTGTGCAGCTACAGATAATGTTGTCAGTTCAATGGTAAAACGCTTGCGATATTCCTCATCTGTAAACCGCTTTAGTATGTAAATGTAAACGTAAACAAATACTTTTTTTTTTTTCACAAAGCCATCTCATTAATTGCATGAATGCGTGCTCTCAAATGAATGAAAGCACTTACTTTAACGCAGTTCATCATTTGTCTTCATAATAAACGCAAATCTTGTTGATTAATGGCCTGCACATTGCATTTGACACGCTCCGCCAGCGTCATCTAAATATTCCTCGTTCCCAATTAACTCCGGGGTTGTTTTTAACATTGTATAGACACTCGTCTGGCGCTCACCTCACCCCACCCTGCTACTGGAAAGTTAATGACATTCCAGAAGTCCCCGGAGCACACGGCCAAGCCCCCATTCCCTCGTTAACCCAATTATCCTTGTGGATCTCCAAGGAAACGCGTCACTACCCCAACCCCTTCCCCAAGCAAGAGGCCATGAGAACATCTGCAGCACAAACAAACAGACAGGGAAGGAGGAGGAGGAGGAAAAGGAAGGACACATGCGCATAAACACATTTTCTCCGGGCAAGGGCTGTCCTGTTTGGCTACAATAGCTGTATTCATATTTATAGAGCGGCTTGGTGAGGGATCTTAAAACTCATTGTGGTTTTGGAACGCCTCCTACCAATGCTCTCTAATTTAGGCTCTTATTATAGCATGGCGCATGCAAGCACACAGAAATTTGGGACAGAAAAGCACTCGTCAATTTTGAGCAGGAAAGACATTCAATCATGCTGCGGCTTTTTCTGAGATATCGATCGAAACTGCCATTTACACATCTAAAACCACACCCATAAAAAACATTACACTCCAGCCAGTTATAAACGCACCAATGCCCACACATCCGACTGTAAAATATAGTTTACGTGTCCCTTTCCTCCTAGCCAGTCTCTCTCTCTCTCAGGTATGGAGTGATTTCCCCTCCCCCACCAGACTGCCAGAGCTGCATCTTAATTAGCGAGGGAGACAGAGAGAGAGAGACAGAGAGAGAGAGAGAGAGAGAGAGACAGAGACAGAGACAGAGACAGAGACAGAGACAGAGACAGAGAGAGAGAGAGAGAGAGAGAGAGAGAGAGAGAGAGAGAGAGAGAGAGAGAGAGAGAGAGAGAGAGAGAGAGAATGAAAAAGAGCAAGCAGGGAAAGAGAAAAGGGTGAATGACAGAATGAGAAGGGAGAGACCAGAGATATGGCAGTGACGGAGATGCGTTGTCATGGTGACACTGTGGAGAACAGGTAGAGGAACACAGTCTCCTGGGAAAGAGCAACGAGGCCTGATAGTCCCCACCTTTCTCCCTCCCGCTTTCTGTTTCTACCTCTCTCAGCAATTCATCCCGCTCTCTTTTCTCTTTGCGTGGCTATACGAGCTCTGGTCCTACTACAGTACAGCATCATAGCTTGTAATATTCAATTACAGCATGTTCTTCCTACTGCCTCACAGGTCAAGGTGTGAAAGGAATATTCCAGGTTCGATATGGGTGACCGACAAAATGAGAACCAATCATTGCTGGCATTATGTTGATTACCACAAAAAGTAATTTTGACTCATATTTTTCTTTAAAAAAAAAAAGCTGAATTCTTTACACTCTTTATGTGATTTATGGGGAATCTCCATAGGTGTAATGTTTACGTTGTAATACCCATGTCATTAAACACATTTCTCTCCTCATATATAGAGTGTGTGTCTATACACTTATTTTATTATATATACGTATGTATATATATATATATATATATATATATATATATATATATATATATATATATATATATATATATATATATATATATATATATATATATATATATATATATATATATATATAAAAATTTATTTTTTTCCATTCATTCTCTAAGGTTTAGGCAATTGTATGTAGTTTGTGTTTTTTTTTTCTGTATGCATGTTACTATTTCATGTACAAAATAAAGGTGCATCATGATGCCATAGAAGAATCTTTTTGTCAAAATTTTTCCATAAAGAACCTTTAACATCTGAAGAACCTTTCTGTTTCACAAAAGGTTCTTTGGGGTGAAAGAAGGTTCTTCAGATTATAAAAAGTAAGAAAGAGAGGGTTCTTTAAAGAACCTTTGACTGAATGGTTCTTTGTGGAACCAAAAATGGTTCTTCTATGGCATCGCTGTGAAGAACCTTTTGAAGCACCTTGAAGTGTATGCCACATCTAGCAAAACTGACTTTAAAACTGAATAAGCTTAAAAAGCAGGAATTAAGGTTACAGTGATGCACTTTCAAGGAAAGTAAATCGGGATCATTTTTTGGAGGATTTAAAAGCAGAAATGTGAAGCTTATAATTTTACAGCTGTAAAACTTGTGTATTATTCGAGCTGTAAAGCTGAAAAGTTTGTTGAGCTGCAAGTCATTTATATGGTCATTTTAAGGTTTTAGGTTTTATATCCTGTAAAATCGAATATAATTTTACACAGAAGAGGTTAGGAAGCTATTTTTTCCACAATAAAATTATGTTAACAGTCATGTTTACGCCTTGTGGCTGTTTTTTCAGCTTACGGATCAGCGCTATTCACTTCCTTTGAGAGCACCTCACCGCAACATTTCTGCTTTTTTCAAAGAAAATAAAGACAAAATTATTGTTTGTGGTAATCAACACATCCCAAAAACCTCAATTACATTCCTTCAGATCAATCCACAAGTGGCTTTTTTTCCCCAACTGAATGAACGACACTCTCGCATGGCAATGATTTGACCCAGATTTCACCTACCCGCATTCATCATCTTCAGGTTATCGGGCAGGAGGCGGCTGATGGATGTGAGGAGGTCAAAGGGAGGGGAGCGTGATGTGGCTCATTTAGTTTATGTGAAGCAGGTGGGCTAATAAGGTGAACCTCCTAGGCTGACACCTCTAAATTAAACTTTCACACCAGAACACCGTGCCATTTGGTGGATCCGATAATGTTTTTTTTCCTTTAGTGACACTAAGTGTCAGCTGGAAGCCTTGGGAAATGCGCTTATTATGTCAACATGGAATTACCACAGTGTTTGTTGCAAGACTGTGGCTATGACTGAGATTTGCTTAGAGAAATTTAGAGCGGTCAGATGTTAAACATTTGGACTTGCTTTAACTAGAAGTGTCTGAGAACATCTTTTGCAAAAAGAGGAACAAATTCAACATTCAAATTTATATGCAGAACTTGTTATACAGAACTGACAAGCTTTATTAGATGCTAGGAAAAAAGCAACATATGAGGCTGTTCACATAGATTACGCTTTTAAAACAGTTTTATGCATTTAAAACTGGGAAATGTAGGGCAGCGGATTGAAAAAAAAAACTAGGTCTAGATACGCGTTTATTAAAAGTCAAAGTAAAAGTACTTGAACGGCGCAATTTTAAAACACTATGCGTGTCAAGACATGAGACACGGAACACCACAGTCAAACACGTCCGCCTAGTGCATATGTTTACGTAGCATGATAAAAGCAGAATGGAACTGAAAAACGAGTTCTGTGGGAATTGCACCCGTTTTAGTTTTAAAAATATCACAATTGACCCAAACTACATTTTCATGCCAGCTACACTGGGGTTTGGGATTTCAGAGCATGCTAACAATGTAGAAGCCAACTGTAGTCTGATTAACATGTTTACATGCTTGACTGTACTGAGCTAAATTCACATTATTAGACTAACAGACCTAGAAACCTTTATTGGAGAAATTGAACTCATACTAAAGTGTTTATTGCCTTAGTACCAACTGAAATTGAATGTTTATGTAAACATTTACTACTGAGATTAAATGAGGACTCTTCTCTATCACGTCTCTTGAGAAAAAAAATATCTTGTTTTACAATTCCCGAAAGATCTGCGTCACACTGTGCTCAGATTTCCAAGAAACCAAAAGTGTGAATAGATTTCAAAATGAAGTCAAACATTTCTCATTAAATTCTTCCAAATCCAAACAATCCCTCTTGTGTAACTGGATTTTAGTCGGGTGTGTCACAACTACTAACCGTTTTTGCTGAAATCCCTCCCTCTTATGTTGAAGGTCAGAGGCCCGCCCCAACGACCACCTCTGATCATTTCAAACGGGACGGAAGTTGACTTTCAGACTGTAGGGTCATTATCTCAGCAGGGTTCTGGGTCGCCGGGGCTGTTAACACCCACCTGACGAGAGACGCAGCCGTATGCACTGGCACTCAGATTATTCAGCAACTGGAAACCAACTAGATGCTGGCTTTATTGTATGCTCATGATTGTGTCAGTTGTGACTAATTTTTACACTCCTGAGAAATTCCAATGTTCCTAACTTGCATGACTTTCTTTTATGGATCACAAAAGGAGATATTTTGAAAAATATAAATTTTTTTGTCCAATGAAAGTCAGTGGGGTCTAATGTTGTTTTGGACTCTTTTGACTTTCATTGTATAGACAAAAACAGCTGAAATATTCCTCCAAACATCTTTCTTTCTGTTCCACAGCAGAAAATCATACATCTTTGGAACAACATGAGGGTGATTAAATGACGACAGAATTTTCATTTTCACGATGTTGCATAAACCAAACACTTTGGCTCCAATCCCATATTGGTTTATTCTCCCAAGCAATGCTAATCCTCCTCACAGGCCACACAGACTTTGAGCGAGGCATGTCCCAATCAAAACTTTAAAACACTGTCTAGCTCTTGTGAGTCTGTAAGCGAGACCTTTATACAGCTGAGTGAGAAAGTCAGCAGCAGAAACTTCCTGTGCCAAATTGCTTCACACATTCCTCACCACTCATTTTCTCTCATTCTCTCCCTCATTCCCTCCCTCTCTATGGTTGTCTTTGTCATCTACTGCACAAAACACTGATTCAGTGCTGAACCCAGGAGTTCAACATGATCCTTTAAAACGCACAGCTCTCAGGAGCGGATGTGTGTCCATTAGCTCAATTCCCAGATCTAAATTAAACTCCATCTCTGGCACACAAAGCCAGAAAGGATATGACACCACTGACCTGATCCACATGACACTTCCGTTTGAAGTGGCCACAACAACTCAACCAAGCATGCACTATACTACAAGTGTGTTGATTCATTTTGAGTGGGCAAGATGGGTATCAAATAAACACACGCCACCAGCTAAAATTGGGTATTTTTGCACAGTAGCGTGTAAACTCACTCATCAGCCAGCCCACTGTGACTTGTATGACATCTCAGTTTGACACTTGACAAGAAAAGCGGTTGCTTAGATGCAAAAACATACCTGAAAAACCACATTTGAGCTTATCTTCATAAATAGACAAAAGCTGTTAGTGTGCCTAATGTCTAATTCTGCTGTTTGTCAGGATGTTCACTGGCCTTAATGCAGTTTCCACTAATTTTATGTAAATATACAAAATGACCATTTCAGGAGGTGCTCGGAGTAAACTTTGCTTCCAATCTACACTGTGATTCGCTTAAAGTGAACAAAAACAATGCAGGTTCACTTGTTTGTTACTAACGTAAGGACTCTGTATAACAAGGGGCCTGTTTCATAAAACAAGTTTACCAAATAAGCCAGACTTATTTCAGTTAGTCTGACTTATTTTGAACCAAATCAACTGACAATAAGTCAGACTAACTGAAATAAATTATTTGGCTTATTTGGTAAACTTGTTTTATGAAACAGGCCCCTGGGTTTTCCCAGGAAAGTCAGCTGAAACTTAAACTGAAGTGGACCAAATGAGATCCAAGTTGGATCTGGTCATGAGGTCAAAGAATGTCATTCTAGCCCATTTAAAAGTCTTTGCATGTCTGTTTACAAATATGGTTTATCTTTTATATCTTGATTGGAAAAATAAAATGCCTGTAAAACTGAGCATTCATAAACCACTGTGGGCAAAAAAAACAAAAGTTTATTTCAAGCAACCATTTAACAATTATGGTCGACTACAATAAACCATCTACTCCTCAGCTACCTCAGTGCAACATTCTCCTAACATATATAAAGTCAAAAACTTTAAATCAAAAGTTTTGTATTTCTAATTAGATTTTTTAAAGTCAGTCGGTACATGTTCTTTGTCACTTCTTGTTTCAAATCAAAGTTTGTAATGTTGTAATTCACCTTGTAGCTGGTTGGTTTAGTTATTGGCTTAAACAGACCTTTTTAAAATAACCCTACAGGAAAAATACTTGAAAAAGTGGACAGGCACTGTAGCATTCTGTAGTGTTTGCGACCACCAGTATTTTATCATTGCCAGACACTTGTTACAATGAAGGGCTTTGGACTCAACACAAGTGCTCAGTAACAAAAAATCGTAGCATCCGAAGTAAATACTGAACTGAAAGCTCTGGTCTAATTTTCTTCATTCAAGGATTTCATCATAATGCATTTACTCGCGCGCACAGCTCAAAGGTAAACACGTTTCGAGGTGGATCCTGTGTTCCGCTTTTTTAATTCTCAAAAGCACATCATATAAGCGACGTAAAAGTGAGACATGACATAAAAAACGTGAATGAATTCGATCTCCTTCTGAATCTGGGTTCCGCTCTCGCGCCGCGAAGGCCAATGACGTCATTCCCCCGCAGCCTGCCGCCCCTCCACACCCCGTTCACCCCCACCTCCGGCCAAAATCACCCGCCGATCGGCGACAGCCAACACCTCCGCCTATCACCCGCTACAACCATTATAATGTAGCCTTGCTGTAATTACCGGCCATGTCTGGAACCCACCGACCACTCCTGACCACAAAAACAACGGTGCGTGTGGAGGGACCACCGACAGGCAAACATGAGGGACAAAGGGCTTGCAATTAAACCCTAATTAGATGCGACGCGTTAATTATAGTTTATCCGGACACGAGCGCGCCGCGCACGCACGCAAGCTTCTTCACGCCGGTGTAATCAGATAAGCGACTAACGGTGCGTCCCTGACCCACAACACCAACACACACCCCAAAATGGCCAAACAAGGCAAAGGTGCCCAGGAGAAATCCGCACCGCTGTGGCTGGCTCGTAGTAGGTCCCTGCTCAGAGCTTTCTCCAGCCCACTCGCAGCGCTCCCCAGGCCGCCAGAGACGCGCTGTCTGCGGTCAGCCGAGAGAATGTGGGTCGCGTCCAAGATTTACAACCGAGCACACGGCTACCGTCGCCTAAATAATGACCTTACAATTCACACTCTCTCATAAAGATTACCGCAAGCATACACGAACATAATCCCGAATGTGAACGTTGGGCATGTTGTGAGCGCGTGTATGTCGCCCTCGTAACAATAGATCACAAGAGTGTCATTCTCACCAGTGCAGTCTGCGCCAGCAGCAGCGCCAGCGCCATCCAGCACGGGCGCTTCATGGTGCTCCGAACGCAGCAAAACACGGGGCTCCCGCTCTCGTCTCCGCGCTCCTCTTCAAGGGAATAGGTAACGTTAGGAGTAAACCTTTCGCTCAGTTTTCAGTATCCAACTTCAGGGCAGGCGCTTGCGTCGGCACATCCGTCTCGCGTAGGCACGGTCAAATCCCCGCGAAACCACGCGAAGACCGAGGAGGAGCAGCTCGTGTGATTTCCTCCCCTCTGATCTGACTGGAGTGGCTGAGACCTGATGGATATGGAAGCAGGGAAGACCAGAACTCCTCTCTCTCTCTCTTTTTCTTCTCTACGCTATGGCGTGTGTGAGAGGAGGACGGGCATTGGGTGGATTTTCCTCGTGCGGTTGAGGATGCCCCCTGCAGCCCAAGCATCGTCAAACATCGGCTCCTTCCCTGCCTCTCCCTTCTCCTCCCTTATCTCGATTTCCATCAGAGCCCCCCGAGACCCTCAACATTTTGTCTGTAGTAGTGGACATGTTTTTGATAATACCGCTTGTATAATTTCATGCTACTGTTTTGACTCCTAGTGAATATAATGTCACGTTTAATGTCCTTAATAATGTTTTTTTGGGTGGTGTTTCAATGTGTACATAAAATTAAAGGTCTTCTAACAGTGTTTGGTGCATAAGGAACAAGTACCAGAATGAAAGTGGCAGTTTTTTGGTTGCCTGACACTTGTATGAGTATGGGTGAGATACCTTCAGACAGCTACATTATTCATGACATGTGTTTAGGAAAGTCTGATGCACTGAGCTCAGTTATTCAGCTGGTGATATTGGATTGCATATGGACAGCTCAAAACTCTGTCTCAGTCATTCATTTAGAATCACACAAAAAGTGTTGCAAAAGACATTTTTTAAATTATATGCATCTAGAGACACCTGATTTGTTATTAATAAATGGACAGTTAATGCCTTGGTACTTGAGAAATCATTAAGGACATATTCCCTGAAAAACTCAATCTACACAATCTTGCTGTGAAATCTTAAGATTTTTTTAAATAAACATTACTTCTATATTGTTAGTAATCTTTCAAGACAAACATTTACTGCACTGAATAGCTTAGGTTTTCTTTATCCATGTTTATACGTCAAAACTAATGTATAAAAATGTATCAAATATCATACATCACGGTTTTGAGGAATGTTTATTTGTAAATCTCTCAGACAGTCATCATTATATTGCATTATGTTTGACCTAATAATTAAACTGGACTTTTAGTCATAAAACTAAGCATTTAAAATCATCCTAAGACATTATGGGGAGACACAGGGGGACAACTAATATACATTTTATGTAAATTGTCTATTATAAAAAAATTGCATTGATTTACATTACAAGGTATCAGAATTTCATCTTGCTTTTTGTATATTTTTTACTCCAAGCATGAGCTCCATATTCTTACTATCATACTATACAGGCCATAAAAGCCTAATCATCCAAATATGATACAAAACAATTTTTTTTTTTATTTAATATTTTTTTTAATATTTTGGCACAAGGTTGACTAAACTTTTTAATTTCAAAAAACTTTCAATTCATACATCAGTATATTTACAGGGTTAATGTTCATTGTACTTTTATGATGGAACAAAGGTATATTCTTATCAAATTTAATACAGCTTGTGTTAAGGCCCATTTACAACAATAAGCACACTGCAGTTATGACGTCTTCTGCTTTAAATGCTAAAGGTCTTTAAAGTCAGGAAGAATGATGGGCTTGTAACGTTTTTGTTCATCAGCTCCAAAAAAATCATTCTAAAAGTGATTCCAGTGATATCACTCCTATGTATCATTATTGTTATTACTGTGGTGTGGACATATTTATATTCTCATATAACTAGAACAATTATTAAAACTTGAACAGCCACAGTCCTTAGTGTGAACAGGCCTTAAGTCACCTTTGAAAAATGCAAGATTTACAATTGCACATCTGGCAGACGTTTTTATCTAAAGAGATTTGTGGTGCATTCAAGGTATGTATTTTGCAATGACTTGTTCCCTGGAAAGATGTTATGCAAGTTTTACATATCAAAATCAATAGAATCCTTCATCTAAGCATATCTGCTGCTTCCATCATGACAGTATCCTCAGGCCATGTCATTAAGAAACTTCAAATTATTGCTACAGGGAAATTTCCTTTGTGGAAAATGCTATTAATGTTTAATATCACATTTCTTTAATGATGAACTACAGCAACTTAATCTTGAAAGTAGTTTTTCAACTGATTCCTGAAAAGTATGACAGAATAGATTATAATTATCACAGTGCTGAAGACAAAACAAGCACATGAAAAGGAAGGAAGAGTCTAAGACCGTTCTGAAATTTTGAATTTTTTTCATTGTTTTGTTTCAAAATAAAGATCACACATTGTTTAGAGACAATCTACAACTGGAGTTACAAAAAATAGTTGCCCAGGCAGAAAGCACACACAGCATCTGTTACCTATACACATTATGGTTACAAGTGTGCCTGCATAAAGAGAATCATAGGAAATATACACAAGGCTGTTTAAATATACACCGGAGAGTGTTCCAAATCAAAAATCAATGGCCAGTATGTTACAATCACTTACAAGTAGACAAAAGAATGGCAAATCTGTACACACCTCCGACTCTGACCCGGGGCAGTCGAACGCGTCAAACACATACACAGAAACGCGCTTGATGCTACCTGCCCCGAAGCGAGGGAGGGACTATAAAAGATCTTAAAAAAAGAAAGGGATGATTAGAGGTGAAAAAGAGGTGGCTGGTGAATGGCTAAAAGCAGAGTGCGCACTTTTCTCTGTTCTTTGTACATCTATGCAGTAATAATTCAAAGGGCTTCAAAACCAACAAAAAAATCTGATATTACAATTTACAATATATAACAACTCATAACTCAGAAACCACAACCAAAGAGGTGAGAATTTACACTGAAATGCACAAGATTTTCTTTTTTCCATTTTGTCGTTTTTTGTTTTTTTTTCTCATACCAAAAAAGGGCTGTAGAAGCGAGTCCACATTTACATTAGCGAAGGTTTACAAATGTACAATTATACAATCAGAAGTATGTATTCACTACAGGGGAAGATTATAGATACAGATTGGACATCAAAAACCAGAAAAACTACAAAGTTTTATATATATATTTATATATATATGCAAAGGTCTACACCAAGTATGCACTAAATAGTTTATAGAAGCAAGACCAAAAACGTCTCCCATGCTAAATGTCTGCGTGTTAGCAATCAAGTGTTAGCGATAATGTGCGTGTATTATGAAAGAATATGCGCGTTAGAAAGGTGTTGCGAAGCAATAAAGTGTGTTTGCGCAAGCCTACATGATCGAACGTGGGATAAATCAAATATTCTCTCATTACATACAGGACCAAAAAAGGACCATCATTTAGGTAGTAGAGTGAAAACAGGAAGAAATACTAAAAGGGAGAGGAAAAAAAAAAAAAAGTCACAACAACCCGGCGATGATTCAGCGATGAGAGGAAGGTTTCGGCGATTCCACCCCAACCTCTCTATGTCGTCGGGTGTGGACAAACACGCTCACACACAAATGCGTGCACACAGACCGGCATCCTACAGGAGTTGTGGGAAGGGTTTACATGATGCCATTAGGGGGTGCACAGAGTGGGCCGAGGTCAACGCCGTTCTTCATGTAGTACTTCTCCAGCTTGGCCAAGATGTGCTTTCCGTACGTGTACTTCCTCAGCGTCGCAATATGGGGCCGGATCTACACAAAACAACCGACATCCACCATTCAGTCACAATTCATCGGCACAAACAGGAAAAGAAGACATACTGATAACGAAATAGAAGCCGCACCTTGTGCATTACAATCTTGCGTTGTGTCGGCTCGGCCACATCGATCATCTTCTGCACAACGTAGTTGGCGTACTGGTCCTTCATCATGGTGTATAAGGCACTGTGGGGCCCGTCTGCCATACTGCACACCTCATCAATCAGCATCGCCCTCTCGGCACGCAACGAGTGGGTCACGCACTTTTCCACCACGTTACTGGGAAATAAAACACAGAAATAAGACCCCTAAAATAAGACACTTCTTCCTGTGCACCTTTGTGTGGCGGTTTATCATGCATGCGTAAATGCTTTTTGCGCACCTGGCAAACTTATGCTGGCTGAGCCCCAAAACATTTCCACGGATTTCAGATACAATCTTGCTCTTGTCCTCCGCGCGGCCATGCTCCAACACATGCTGAATTACATAATTCCCATACTGATCCTATATGGGAAAGAGGAGGGGAAAAAAGGGTTTTGATGAGAGGAATGGATAAGATCCTGGGTCAGAACAGAAGGAGACTGCTTCATAAATTACCTGGACCAGCTGCTCGGTGTGTTGATGTATTTCCTCCAGTATTGGTAGAGTCTGCTCAGCCAGGCAGTGCTCCAGAATACGCTGGATCACCCGACAACCATATGGGTGTGTAGACAGAGCAAACACCTGCACAACACACACAATTATTAGTTAAACATACACAAAGAGACAAAGGCTTTAAATACACTTCAAAATAAGCCGTTCTACAGCCACGACTGGATGATAAAGCAGTTTTTCGCAACAGGTTACAAAATGCATGTTAGTAGACTTTTTCTATCCCCAGGACTCATTTTATAGAAGAACATGGGGCCCATAGACTACTTATTCACTGTTGCAGCCATCTTGGCCAGTGTGGTCCACTGAAGAGGAAACACTGAATTTGACAAGACTGCAGTTACACAAATATTTGACAGGAATGTTTTTTTTAATTTCAGTAGATCAAAATATTTTTGGGAAGGATAATTAATAGCTTTATTTAAAAAGGATGCACTAAAGTTATCAGAATTGAAAGTAAAGACATTTAAATGCTGTTCTTTTGAACTGTCCATCAAAAAATTCTGAAAAAAAATAAATAAATAAAAACAAAAACACAGTTTAAGGAATCACGTGAATAAAATAAATTTTAAAAATATATTAAAACAAGAAAAGTTATTGTAAAATTGCAGTAATATTTTAGAATATTACTGATTTTATTGTATTTTGATCAAATCAGCCTTGGTAAGCTTAAGAGACATATTTTAAAAAAATAAATCAAACAAACAAACACCCTACTTTTGGACCGTATCAAGTCAAGCTCTCTTTACACACACACACGTATTTTTTTATACTAATATTTCAACAAATTTTTCGCTTTTTTTTTTTTTTCATTAGACATGCAGTATTGTTATTTTTCTTTTTCATTTGTTATACTGTGCTTCTTAAAAGTGCACTGCACTTCAAAAATCAGGCCCTCCATCAATAAATCACAAAGGTTCCCATGGTACACACACACTTCAAGCCCTACTATTCAAACATACAGCTTTCACACGGTTCAATAGAGACACACCTGTCCTTTGAAGGCATCAATGATGAACTGAAGGGCATGAGGCTGGACACACTCAATGCACTTCTGCACCACATGATTGCCATTTTGATCCTTCACACACTTCAACACGTGTCCATCAAGCTCCCGAACCATCTCATTCTGCAAAAGACACAAAGAAATTAGATCCAATTCACACATCTTGTGTAACTTCACCACAGCAACATGCCGCCTTTCATAAACTTACAATGACTTGTTGGTCCGAAGGGATAAACTCCAGAGCTTTTTGAATGACTCTGCAGCCATACATCTGCAGTGCCAGGGATAAAACATGGCCACGGATCCGCTCAGCCAGCGCCAACTTCTGATCGAGACTGCCAAACTAAACACGTAAATGGCTTTTAGCAGATGCTTCTCATCTTAATTGACATCAGGTACACTCAAACTAAACTGATGAACTTTGCAACACTGGCATAGCACAGTTATTTTCCTGCTTTGAAACAACTTGTACTTCAAGAAGCGCTATATAAATTGACTTGACTTGCACAATGCATTAACAAATAAATCAGGTTCAAGTCTGAAGCAGCAACCTCTCTGTCCTCATGTGGGAAATTTTGTGGTTCATTAGACACTAAAAATTATGCATGTATCAACAAAACAGCTTCGTATTACCTCAAAGAACTTCTGGATGACATAATTTCCAAACACATCAACCATGAGCTGGTAGGCCGCCTGTAGTATCTCATTGAAGACCAACTGACGTTCTGCAGGACTTGCTCTTTCCAGTTTCAGCTGGATAAACCTGCCCAAAATCCAATTGATTTTTAAAACATTTTGGACGTTTTATTTATTATTCCCTCTATTAATTAAAGTGGTAACATCAGGATCATGACTTCCTGAAATTTATGAGCTGTAACAGACATCTGCTTTACCTGGAGCCATGTTGGTCCTGAGAGAACTCCATGACGTGTCCCGCGATTTCTCTCAGCTGCAGGTTGGGGTAACGGTTGTTTCTGAAGTCCTCAAGGAGACGGCTACGTCCCGATGGCATTACGTCAGACATGCCGTAGCGTAGTCGTGATGACGGGAAGAGCTGGCTGCTGGGACTGAAGAGAGACGAGCCTGTGGTGGCATTGCGGTACTTCGCCTCTGCTCCTGGAGCTGCAGAGATGAATCGCCCACTCCCATTGGTCAGTCCACCTGAGGGGTAGGAGCCAGAGGTGGGCATGCATTAGATTCTATTTATTAAAGATTTTTGATGGAAAGGTAACTGAAACATACATACTCACCAAGGTTAAGACTGCTTGAAGATCCATGGGTTGAGAGCGAGGGTGGCGGGGTGAGAGAGTGGGAGGGGCCTTGGTTTGGAAGAGGCATGCCAACTGGGCCAGGGGAGGAGCTAAAGCTGAGGCCATTGTAGAAGCCCCCATGGCCAATAGGGGTGAGGCTACTGGGTGTGCGCTTGTACAGATCAGAGCTACCCGTCAGAGAATCCCGACGGGACCCACTGGAACTGGAATTAGCCACTGCAAAACAAAACCATACATAAATATTAAACCAGAGTCAAACAATTTTAAAAAAAAAATTGCATTAAATGCAAATATCAAACAACATTTGCAACCTATTTCTGTAATGTGACTTATGAATTGAAACTCCTAAGCAGCCTTGGCAACACTGCCTATGAATCAACTGTTCAGAAGAAGCAAGTTACTACATAATGATATTATGGAATATTTCTGTAATGATGCACCGAAATTATTATTATTTTTCCTCTAAACTAAAGTTAGTTTATCATAAATTAATTGTTTTTATTTGAGTGTTGATTTACTACATAAATTTAGAGTTGATAAACATTTAAACTGCACACAAGGCGCTTTTTATATATACTTCCATTGGAGAAGCGCTAATTAAACAGTGTTTTGGTTAATGATTTCGGCCATCCAAAAATATATTAGGATGCAGAAATTGAGATGAATCATTACCAGGAATGAACATTTAAAAAGCAGAATGGGTGAATTTCCAATTTTTTTTATTTTAAAAGTAGATATTTTTTTTTTTTCAACACAACTAAACTTGAGATCACAATACCTGCTGTGGCAAAACCCCCGAGTGCTGCTCCAAGCGTGGCTCCCAGAGAAGAAGATGGGTTGGCATTGAATCCAAGTGAGGTGCTTCCTGGCTGAGCAGAGCCTTGTGAAAATAGTGAAGAGCTTTGTGAGGAGGAGCTTGGGGAGCCACTCCCATAAAAAGAGCTTCCTCCCAAAGCCCCACTCCCTTGCTGCCCAGGAGCCTGCTGGGAACTCAATGCACGGAACGCACCGCTTGCTCCACCACCAAGACCGGCATTAGCCCCACCTGCTGAGGCAGCAGCAGCAGCCACTGCATAAAAAAAAAAAAAATTATATTCAAATACAAGACAACATTTTGAAAAAGTTTAATGGTGGTCTGTTGACTCTGCAACCTTCATTTGTCATATTCAAACGTGTACCTGCTGCTGATGGGCTGATGATAACCGACGCAGGGGCCATAAGTCGAACTGGGCCACCGCGGGCACCTGTATTCACCACAAGTGCACCTGTCTGGTCATAATACGCAGCTGGAGCTAACATAGGATAACCTGGAAAATAAATCACATCTTCATCAGACATCATGATCATGAACCTCTGATCTGTTAAATAATTCTATTATGCCGATTTGGTGCTCAGGAAACTGTACTTTTTTTTAAATTTTGTGGGCTTTTTTTATGCTTTATTGGATAGGACAGTAGAGAAATGACAGAAAAGAATTGGGCAGAGAGAGAGTGGAGCGGGATCGGCAAACGACCTCGAGATTCAAATCAAACTCAGGTCACCATAAACAAAGTTGTGCTATACCTCAGCGCACTAATCACACGGCTATCAGCGTTGACATCAGGAAACATTTTTTGTTTGAACCGGAAGTTTGAGACCGTTTTTTACTTCTGTATTGTGACGTACTTCCAAGAGAAACAGAATACTGAATGAGGAAAATAGAGGGCATGGCTTGTTTTTCCTACTGCGAATTGACTGGGTGTAGTAAAGTAGGCGTTTCATTCATAAATGAACACTGACAGCTGGAGGGGCGTGGTTAAGGATGTCATACTCATGCCCAAGCCGTCAAACTGATGTCATCAGAGAAGGCCCATCATTTTAGAGGGGAAGAGCATCTTCAGATTTGGATTAAAGATTATTAAGGCAAACAATTTTTTTTTGCTGGACTGATTTGCATGGTTGAATTGTTCACCACAAAAATAAGGTGCGCTTTCAAAATAAATAGTCAATTTTGATTTCACGCAGACATTAATATTTTGTGGAAACCGCAATGCATTTTTTTTTTCAGTAATGTTTGTCACTTTTTATCAATTGCATACATTCTTGCTGAAAAGCATCCTTTCAAAAAAAAAACACACACACACAACTGTAGTGTATATTCACAACTAAAATTTCCATTGCTATTCAGAATGTTATTTCTTTCCATCGCTTTTCAGGCCAAGAAACCACAATTTTAAAATTCACTGACATTTTTGGGTTTTCTCTACTTGATCTGTTACGTTGGCAACCATATCAATTACCTCAAATCACAACTTTTATTAAAAAGGAATAGCTTCATTGTGAACACCCCTTTAAAAGACATATCAAGAGTCCTTTACCAGGTACGCCTGCTGCCAGACCCTGCCCAAACGCCAAGGCAGAATTCACAGCTGCTGCGGCTACAAGCTGCTCTGTCTGCTGACCCTGCTGTCCTTGACTGGGAGTCAGAGGTCGTTGGTTTCCACCTCCACGCATCACCTGTAGAAAACAAAGATCAATGATTGGTGGATGTGTTCAATGCTTGCATGCATGATGTGACCTTCATACGTCAGTGTTCTGGTTGGCTGAACTCTTACCTGCTGTTGGTTCTGCTGGGTCTGTGCTGCAGGTTGCTGGTTGCCTGAGTTGGAGGGGTTGGCAGCCTGTTGTTGGAATAGGTTGGCAGGATACACGCCCCATGGAGTCACACCATAGTACTGAGGGGGCATCACCGCTGGACCTGAAAGACATAAACATGCACGTCATCTCTCAGATGAAGGGCCAAAGCACACTGTTTTCGGAGCAGGCTCAGGGGCTTTGATGTACACGGGACGGCGAGTCGGCAGCCATTTCCTTTGCCTTTGTACTCTGCTTTAGGAGCATCAAAGCAGTATCGCGATATTTTGTTTGGCGATACTGTATCGATTCTCCAAAACAGAATATCGATATTTATAAAAAAAAAAAAAAAAGAAATCATACAAGATTCATGGCAGTTGTTTCGTTTTTAGTTCATATCCCGACCGCTAGTCTTCATCTCTGAACTTAAACAGTGACAGGAAATACTAGCATCAGGGCACTCCACTAATGTTAGCGTTAATATAATTCACTGCCAGTAATGGAGGATGAAAGAATTGTTCCAGTTCTCGTTTCGATGTACAAAGCTGAAGTGTGGCACCATTTGGGCTTTTGTGGTAATGTCCGCCCCGGGACCGCGGCGCGAGCGCAACCTCGGTTCTGCCACTTGCCCCGTCCTGTTTTGAAGAGCCTTTGCGCGGGGTGCGGCACGTTGTGGTCTCGCGATTCCACGCGGAACATAAATACAAACTGAAAAACCTGTGAAATTCAAGTTGAAAAGTTCTGATAAAGTTTACCTTCTGTATTTATTTGATTGTTTTACAATTGTTTTGTTTTCTTTAGGATTCCTGCAAGCACTTTATTTTTCATTGATATTAAGCAGATGTCATTTTTTGTTCAGATCAAATGTTATGACATTGCATGTCACAATTGTAAACTTAAACTGTGAAACTTTAAAGTACAGTCTATAAATATATATTTTTATCTTTTTATAAAATACATTTTATACATACATTTAACTAAAGAATCATGCAAGCACTTGAATATTTCCCCCTTGACTCGTGCTGCACAAAAAGTGGTTCAATCATGTTGAATGTTATAGGGACTGATTATTGCAAATGCAGATCCCAGTGTGTTCTGGTTAAACTATTTTTATTTATTTATTTTTTGCTAAGGTTTGCATATGGTGGTGTGTTCTTAATGACAGCTTTCCTAAAAATATATATGTCCTATTCCTAAAATAAGAAATATCCCAATATATCGCCTTGCTTACAGTATCGCAATATATCGTATCGCAACCCCTGTATTGTGATACGTATCGTATCGCCAGATTCTTGCCAATACACAGCCCTACTCCAGGCAGTGACTGCTCAGAAGAGAAGCCTGTAGCAACAGACCGATCCTGCCACATAAACTAAGTCGAATGCTGTCTACATTTCTTTACTGTCATCGCACAAGTACAAAGAAATCTGCTGCACTAAGACACTTTCATTATCAGGCCATTTTCAAATGTAAATCATTTGTACATTTGCATACATTGCATTGGTATACCATGGCATTGGTACAAATTTAATACGCATTTATACTACCACTCAAAAGTTTGTGGTAAGTAAGCTTTAGTTTTTTAAAGAAAGGATTTTGTTCCACAAGGATGACTGATTGGTCAACAGAAGAATATACATTTTGTTATACTGTGTAGGGCTGTCAAAAAACAAATTCTAATTTCGAATATTCATAGAATTTAAAACAAAAATCCACATTTGAATGCAAAAACGAATTTTAGGTGTGCAGATCAGACAGCCTTATCAGTGACGCACAAGATGCGGTGACGATGTAGGTGTCATTGAATTAATTGTTAGCCTATCCAGTTGAAGCCACTAGATGCGGCACTACTGTGCTGTTTATTAAAAATATTGTGGAAAAAGAGAACATCAATGCGAAGATGATCTTATGTAAAATACTGAAACCAAGCCGTTCATACAGAACGCATATTTCGTGCATTTTCTATAGGGACATCTATCACCGTTGCATTCGCGTCTCACACAAAAGAGTGCGTTTACAAAGCCATGTAAAATTAATGCAAGTTCAACATATCTCGGGACTTCAATGCCGGGTTTTAATTGGTTTACAAACATTTTAAACATTATGCACTTTTTCCCCCACAGATATCCATGTTACTTTATTGCTTTGAATAAACGGTCATTAGTAATATTTTGCTCGATGCGCCCTCTTGTGGCCAAAAACTTTTTTTCACCCCAACTGAAATTATGCATTTTAAATTCAAATATAATTGGAATATTGATAATATTTAAGTACAAAATTCTAATTTAGTTTTTCAGCCATTTTGAGAGAAGTGTTTTTCTTGTTGCTTAGACTCTATGTTGTAATTAGGGCTGTCAAAATTAACACGTTAATGCGTTAACGCAAATTAACGCATTAACACAGGGCCATGTGGGTTTGGATTTTGTTTTCCCTTCATTTAAAAACTGCATGTTGTGTTTACTTGTGTTATCTTTGATTCATATTTAAATTTGTTTGATGATCTGAAACATTAAAGTGTGACAAACATGCAAAAAAATAAAAAATCAGGAAGGGGGCCAACACTTTTCACACCACCTAAATTGTATGGTTTCACTAATAATGAACATACATTTGCATAAAGCATCCACATTTGTCCAAGTCCATGTTGATTAGAGTTTAAAAACTTGAAAAGTATTAATTTAAGGTACATTTAGAACAGATTTAAAAAAAAATGTGCGATTAAGTTGCGATTAATCGCGAGTTAACTCATGACAATCGTGCAAATAATCACGCTTAAATATTTTAATTGATTGACAGCCCTAGATGTAATAAGTAATTTATTTATTTGGCAAGCAGAAAAACTTAAACAATAAATCACAAAATAAACCTCAGAGTGATCAGAGCCTCAAAGAGAAGCTAACTGTACATTATACCTTACTTTACTGGACTCATAGACATCCTTTACAATGACATGATGCTTTTATACTTACACCAGAGATATCTTGAAACACAAACTAAAAATATTACCTATCCATCTCAAATTTCAACCATGAGTTCTCACCTAGAGTGGCGGCAGCAGCGAGGCCGGCAGCATATGGATCAGTGCCAGGCGGAGCAGCGCTGATGATGTATGGATTCGGTACAAATGCAGCTGGGGCCAAACCTAACATACAACCAATAAGAAACTAACTTAAATTAAACAGCTGAAACTTTTGTCCGATAAGTCTGGACTTAGTGACAGATACCGTCAAACTCACCGATGTGTTGTTGTTGAGCTGCAGCGAGGGCGTACTGCTGCTGCTGGGCTGCGGTGAGCTGCTGTACTGCCAGAGCGCTGGGCCTCTGGAAGAGCTGCAATACATAATGCTTTTAACAAGCATGAAATTTATACTAAACATTTGCATTTGTTTACATTCATAAATGCAAAGCTTTAGAATAGGGATGGGCAATAATTTATCATTTGCGATATACCGGTAAAAATCCCCACGATAAGAATTAGTCTTCCCGCGAATTAACAATAAAGTCTAGTTGTTGACATATTTCTGTGCGCGACTGTGCAGAGCGACATCGTGGAAAGCAGACGTGAAATTGAGGAGGAGTTTATCGCTAAATGAGGAGCTTGAGCTCCTTTTACAATCTGGAACTTATTTTGGTCAGGGCTGTACAGTGGGACAAAAAAAAAAACAATAAATGTACAACAGTAGCACGTGTGCAAGACAGTTTTGCATGTGTATGAGCCTGTTTACAAACCTGTTGTCCAACAAAAGAGTTCATTTATTGACATGCTTTTTCTCCAAATTAACTTAACATAGTCGAATGTTTGAAATAATTTATTTTTGTGACCAGATGTGATGTCATATTACAGAATGATAGTATTATATAGAACAGGGCTGTCCAAACTCGGTCCTGGAGTGCCGGTGTCCTGCAGAGTTTAGCTCCAACCCTAATCAAACACGCCTGAAGCAGCTAATCAAGCTCTTACTAGGCATACTAGAAGCTTCTATGCAGGTGTGTTGAGGCAAGTTGGAGCTAAACTCTGCAGGACACCGGCCCTCCAGGACCGAGTTTGGACAGCCTTGATATAGAGTGATAAAGGCTGTCGCTTATTGCATTATAAATATATTATCCTTATGAAAAATAGATCGCTTGAAGAACACAGATAAACCATATATTTTGTGTAATCATACGTTTATTGTCTTCAAGTTTTATCAGTTAAAATTTCTTTATCTCCATTGTGCATTTTATTCAGCGATTACAGGATACCTTTGTCCATATTAGGGATTTCATGGAGCATTGTCAGTAGTTTTACTTCTGCTATGGATATGTGGAGTTTCTGCACAAGAGCGCAATCCGGCTTCCAGTATGAATTAAACAGCCATTATATTACATGTATACTCAGTAATGCTCCCAACATCCAATTTTGGGTAAAAATAGGAAAGATAATTCTTTTCTCTAAAGAAACAGGATTCCCTGAATTATCGTCAGTGATATCGTTATCGCAATAAATACCAGAAAAATCTTGATATATTTTTAAGCCCATATCGCCCATTCCTACTTTAGAAGCATGTGCAAATATGTATATTACTTATTACTTAAAAATATATTACTTTTCCAGAATAACTTCTAAAGAGATTTAACAGTATTTTGACATTACTTCAAACAAAGGTTTTCAAAGTTAGCCTTCAGATGTGCGGCCTTTGATAGCAATTAACTCAACACAAATATTTATAAATACACACAAGCTTTCATTATTATTTTTCTACTCCAATTACAGACTTGATCGTTGAAAGTGCTAGCAGCATCAGATATTCACCTGCTGAGGGGAATTGTAGTCAAACAGGCCCACAGTAGCAGCTGTGGAGTCAAGAGGCAGCTGGCCTCCAGTGTAATCTGCAAACTGTAAAGTCTCCATGGAAACAGATTCCATGGGGTCCAGGGTCACATTTTGGGTTTCAACATTTGAGAACTCCTCTGCTGGTTTTGGCCCTGCACCTCCAGCCATTTCTGGCCCACCCAACTCCACCTCTGGACCAGTTGGAGGGCAATTACCAGGAGTACGGCTGGGTGAGAAACAAACGAGAGGTTTGTCTTCAATATAATTTAGAAATAAAGTAAACGTAAAGCAACACAAAGAGAACTTTTGAAAGTTTGGGGTCGATAGGATTAAATTTTTCGAATTTATTTGAACAAAAATGCCATAAAAATTGTAATATTGTAAACTATTATTACATATATAATAACAGTTTATTTATATTCATTTAAAATTTCATTTATTCCTGTGATGTCAAATCTGATTTTTAGTGAAAATTGGAAAATATAAAGTTCAAGAGAGAAGCATTTATTTAATTCAAATATTTTGCAACTTTATAAATGTCTTCACTGTCACATATGATCAATTGAATGCATCCTTGTTGAATAAAAGCATTAATTTCTTTAAAATTACAATAATCATACTTTTTTGAATGGTGTATACCTAAAATCCTTAACGTCAACATCTAGTCCATTTTGATTGGGCAGTCCATTGGGGTTATCCAAAACATCCGGCTCTGTCTCCTTAAGTTCCTTCCGCTCAGGGTCAAAGGTTGTTTTAGGTATTTGCTCTACCCTTTTCTCAGGGTCATCCACCTCTGAATCCCTTGGTCCCTAAGAGAAATAGAAAGGGAGATTGAAGTAGAAATAAGGACTTGAGGTGTTAAAGAAAGTTCATCCAAAAATTCTGCCAATATTTACTCGTCCTATTTTACAAACCCATAGGATTTTTTTTTTAAAGTTCGGAATAACAGAAGGGTAGCAAATAATGAATATTCAGTTTTAAGTGAACTATCCTTAAACAGAATCTTAATAAAGAATGAGAAGAATGTTTTGATGATGAAAGAAACTCACAAAGGCTCCTTTGCGCAGACATGAGTCCATTTTCTCAGCAGGAGAGGAGCTAAGAACATACTCCACCATGGAGACGCCTAATCCACCACTCTCAGAACGTGGCGACAGCACAGATCCAGCCTCTCCGACGCCGTGGAAGCCCTGACCTGGTCGGCGCTGCACCATGATTGGCTGGGACACTGAGTGATCTAGAGAAAAAAAAATGGGTGTTAGAAAGAAAAACACTAAATATGTAAATACAACCATTGAATCTTAAATCTCACGCATACCAGAAGCTCCCCAAGCGCTGTCTCTCCACTGGTCCAGAAAGATCCCTTTTGGTCCATCTTTCCCTGAATCATCGGTTTCCCAAAACTTCTTTCCAGTAAGGAGCTGCTGCAGAACGGGAACATCAGACAGAAACATTAATACATAACGAGCGCTAAAGGAAGCATCAGGCAGAAGATGAGGAAGGTAAGGACTCTCACCTCTCCCATAGCTCGGCCCTCTAGTGCAAGTGCCTGGAAGTCATAGTTAAGTTCATCCATTGATCGTACCTATGTGAAAAGTTATACAATTATTAAAAGATTCAATTTGATACCAGTAAAAAAAAAAAAAAAAAGAAAAAAGGTGGTTTTCTGGTCACTAACTTCTACCTGGTTGTCTGCATGAATGTTGTCACCAGTCGGCCAGCGGTGTTTGCAATTGTTGTAACCGGGCTGGTCGCCATGTTGCCGTTGGAAGAAGTAATCCACCATGGCGTCATCTTGAGAGCGTCCCGCTCCCTGCGTAGGGGGAGGGGCCTGAGGAGAAGGGCCAGGTTGGGGGGTGTGGCCCGCAGCACTCAGCACCACAGGCATGCTGGGTAATGGCCTGTCAGGGGGAGGCAGTCTCAGGTGGGGGCTGAACGAATCCTGCCAGAGCACAGCTTTCCTCTTCAACACACACGCTACGCTCATTCCACCAGAGACTGCAACACAAGAACAAACATAACACCATTAACCCCAAAGGCATCTGGGATTGCTTTGCACTTAAAGCGTATTCGGTTACCACATTACCACACCTGTATATCTCCAGCAAAGCAAGCTGAGAATGGGAAAGCTAACAAATATTGCCAGAAATATAAATCAAAACCAGCTTTGCTTATTTTAAACAAACCACCTCTAGATGGATGTGAATAGTACAAAACAGCACAGTAAATCAGAGTTACAGAATCAAATTAATAGATTCCAGTAAAGACTAGGGACACAACGAAACCATTTTTTCAGAACTGATCCGATCCCGAAAATTCTGAGTCTCTTCCGATACTGATCCAATCCGATACCAGCGCAGTTTTTTTTTTTTTTTCTCAATGTATTAGGGCTGTCGCGATTCGTCGATTTTAGTCGAATTTTAAAAATCGTCGACTTCATTTTGCTCGCGTCGACTAACCGGCAAAATACCGGAAGTGGTGCATTTCACGGACGAGAATCCATAAAACACATTATTAGACTGTTTTCCAAGGCTGCATGATATATTAAACCCATTTAAAAATCATATAATCAATGATATAATCATAATTAAGCAGAATTGTGAATTAACAAACGCTATGATTTAAATAAATAATTATATGCGATGCAGTTCTAACACCGTATATGCGCTTTAATTATTTACATGCGTGTAGGTTACGTACGTGCGTCACACAGCAGCTCCGTTCACAGTAGCTCCACAGAAACATCATTTACATGTGTAGCGTCTCAAACTCATCTCTGCATGTTGTTGTGAGTTTGGGTTTATTATAACGTTCATCTGGGGACGCAACGTGCGCCATTTCATCAGATTTGTAAGGTAAATCATTTATAAATCTACACAAACACAGGAGAATACATCGCGGTTTCAAAATAAAAGCTCGAACCCTCGCTCTGAGTTTACACGTTTTGATGTCCACATATTCATTTAATTACAGTGGCTATAGCATTTCTGTCCTAAAGAAATGGCCAAATGTTAAAGATTAAGTGGACATTTGAATTAAATGGTGCTTGGTCAATATTAAACAAGGATTAGATCGCGCAGTAATGTGTAAAAACAATCATCAGGCAGCTGGCGCCCCCTGCAGGCCTTTGTTATTATGCGTAATCCATATGATTTCTTGCTTTTGATACATTATTTGAACTAATTATTATTGCATCATTGCTATTATATATGTTTTAAGTTATTTTAAAAGCTATTGTTCACTTCTATTTTTATTACCAAAAAAATAATTATTATAATTATAGGGCCCTATGAAATCCGTTTTATTTCCAAATTCATTTTTCTATACTCCGTTTTAATGGTTAAATTAAGTTTTACAGTTTTATCTTTATCAAATTCGGTTTTCCATTATTTTCTGGATTCCATTTGAATGGTTCCATTAAATTTTAATAACCAAAAGCATCTCCAATTAATTGATTTTATATTATTTTTAAAAGTTTTTTGATTATAATTTTAGTATTATTAGACTACAACACGTGGATATGTTGTCACTCTTACACTATAATACTGAACTTTGATTTCAGTGATTTGGACTCTGAGATGGACGCTTGCTTCTTGCACTCTGTGTTGCACTTTACTTTTGCTTTAAAAAAGGATTTTATAGAAATTTGGATTTCATTTGGTTGAATAAAATATTAAGTAAAATTGTTGTTTATTTTAGTGGGAAATTAATCATTTAGATTAATCGATAATTAGTTGATAGATTAATCAAAATAAAATTAGTCAGCCCTACAATGTAGAATTTCTATACCTCTGTGTTGACCTGATCATCACTCATTTTGTGTTAAACAAACTACTACATATAGATAACTTCATTTTAATGAAAAATAACAAAATATAAATCATAATCTATGATTATAGACAAAAATACTATTATAAACTAGGTTAGTGGATAATTCAGCTGCAAAAGATAGGCTACTCTAGAAAAATCATGGGTGCACAATTTTATAAAATCTAGTGAAACATTTTTATTTACAAATAAAAGTGAATAAGTGTACAACTAAATCTGGTAAAATGTTACGCATTGCAGTAAAAATACATTCATGAAAAAACAAGCAAATACATTTATATATAAATATAAACTATAAAATTAAAAGACATTTCTTTTAAATGTATAGCACAGTAATGAAGGCAGCAACATATGATAGATAGGACAGAACAAGAATGACTATTAACAATCTTTCATTGCGCAGAAGTATTATAATACAAAAGTCTCCAATACAGAGTGGTACAAAAGCGCTTATGCGCATCCCATGTGCAGAATGATGCACTTGAGGCTGCGCAGGCCTCCGAGTCCGCACAGAAAAGTTCAAAGTACAAATGGAAGAGATATTTATGCGTAGCATATTAAATCTGTGCATTAGTTTATTGAGCCTTTTCTTTTAACAGTTTTAAACCTCAGTCACTGTGTGCTCTTGAAGAGAGTTTGACTGTAGTAACCGAATGCAACACGCAGTTTGAATGCTGAATGGAGGATGACAGACAGCTGCAGCAGAGAGAAGAGTTGACGTGAACTTGAATTTAACGACTTCAATATTCATCTGTACCTCAGATTAAACTTTGGAACACTTGAAATAGTGTACGAAAACTTTATGGTGCTTTATAGGGGCTCAACAATAACACAGAATAGTATACGCACAACATCGGATTTGGATCAGTCTCGTCTGACCGATACCCGATCTGGCAGAAAATGACCGTATCGGAGATGCATCCCTAGAAAAGACAAAATAAAAGAAAAGACAAAATAAAATAAAATCCCTGACCTATGAAAATTTAGGGCGATGGAAAAGAAGACACATATGGTCTGGGCTAGAATGAGGTCAATTCAATCCATCAATGCGAGCGCTGGGCTGGAAGTGCTCATTACTACATTGCACACACTTGTTGAGGCTCAGTGGGGAAAGCAGAGGTTGTTGTTCTAGTTAATCAAGCAGAGCTGGCCTGTCAAAATGAGTCATTTCATTCGCATTCAAATGTGCATCTGATATCATTGTCACAAAATGACTTTGACATACTGGGAAAGTCAAGAGTCAAAACAGTGGAGGAATTTCCACTAGAACAAATTTTCCTGATGAGAAAAGGTCAGTTTGTAGCTTGATAAATATACTGTTTGAATAGTGAATTTAAATGCTTCATTCCATTCATGGCATTACAATGCTTCCAGCAGTACAGAGAGAAAATTGAAGAACTGTCATATTACTAAATACACTGACAAAGTATTAGCGTTGTAATTCAAGGTACAAAACTTGCTCCACTGAATTGAAAATCCATAGAAATTTGTATAAATATATCACATTTGTACACAATTAAGCAAACAAACGAAGATTAGGATTAGGGTAAACGTACCTATTAAGCACACTTCCATATTTGAGCTCAGATTATACAAAAATAAAAATAAATACTTGATGTCTTAACCAATTGATGTGTTTGTTAATACATACCCCCTGTAATTTCAAGTCAATCAGACCATCGCACACTGAGATATAAGTATCCATGTGTTCACACTGTCCGGCGGCCATTTTGAAAGCTATCTGAAAACTTTCACCAAAAGAGTAGCTCCTTAAATGTGTGTTTTTTAAATATTTAAGCTTATATTTAACTTATTTGGGTAAGTTTCTCTACTTACTGTAAAATGAAGAGTGCTAATTAAGAGAATTAAGAAACTTCCAGAGTGATTTTACCAGCCCTTTTGCTCACTCTATATATATTTCAATACTTTCTCGCGCAGTTGTATCGATGGGTAATTATACTGTAAATAAAATGCGGACATCAGGGAGCCGCTATTAATATGTGGTGCACTGAAACTGCTTTCAAATGCACGATTGCTTTTTACTTTCACTTTCGAGATTCGCGATCGCACGTACTCTGTTTATACTATGGAGCGACAGTACTTACCACACATTTTATAAGATCAGATGCTTGTCAGTGGTGCTCAGGATCTGTAAATCATTCACCATCATCTCTCCTTACTCTGTTTATGTGGCAAGTGAAATCTTATGTTCTGTAATGTAACAGGCTACCGCTAACAAGAAGCTAACCATGTCCCTTTAATGGCTCGCGTTATTTTATTAGAACGCGTTATTTGCTTTTCGTGCCTTTCTGAATACAGACACCAACCCATCCCTGCACTTCACATCCCCTGCACAGCCTGGTACATAACATTTATTTCCATGATCTGCCATTTTCGCTTGTTTCTTCACAATACCTGCAGAACTTCTGATGGTTCGTCTGGCAGATGGCCTAGAACATGGGCGGGTATATGCTAGGGATAGGTTACGATTTTCGAATATTCGAATAGTTGATTTAATAATAGGATATCGAATAGGCTGTACGATTTTTTTGACAAGATTTCATGTTTTCGGTGCTGATGTGGTGGTGACGCGTTCATGTAACCAGAGGGTGGTGCTGCCGATAACGCACCTAAAAGCTGTCAAAGACAACAGAAGAACACCACATTCTCACTCGCATATGTCTATGCTCACGCGCACACTGTAGATTTGCATCAGGATTTAACCGCCAAACGTTTTCTCAGGCGGCTGATTTGAAATCAGTGATTTCATTGATCTTCAGTCCGTGATAAAAGCGAACTCGGGCCGAAGGTGAATACACACAACTACACTGAGTGCGGACCTGCCGCAAGTACAACAGCTTTCAGCCGAGATCGGCCCATAGAGAAAAGCCGTCTGTCAGAAGTGTTTTGTAGAGTTGGCACGGCTCTGGCCCATTATCTTCTCACCGATGCAGAGACTGAGCCGCCAGTGCCGCATTTCAGCCCAAATGTGCTTATCTGGGATGTTCGTGCTCATTTTTTGATGTCCTAGCAGCCTTATGAGCAATTGATTTATGCTAATCGACAGACTGTTATGTTAATAAGTGCCGTCATTCGGTTGTATTTTATAAATGTTTCAGCATGTTACAATTTTATAGCTTGAATTAAGATAGCCTATTAATGTATTAAACAGTTTGTTAACAGAGATTGAAAGCGTGAATGGTCTCTCTCTCCCTCTTTCTCTGTTTATGGGTGTGTGGTGTACTTTAGCCTGTGTGTGCGTGCATGCGGGGGAGGGGTGCGATTTTCTAATAATATTACAATAATACTAGTCGATTTTCGAATATTATTTTTGCCTGAAATGCCCATCCCTAGTATATGCAAATGTTGGGGGCATAACTATTAGTGATCCCGATTTTTTATTATGTTCTTACTTTACTTTTAGTCATTTAGCAGACGCTTTTATCCAAAGCGACTTACAAAAAAAAAAAAGTGTTCTGATTCACCTATTTTTCAGTGGTCTTTTGCATTCACAAGGTTTACATAAGGAGGAGGAAACAATGGTGTGTGAGGCTCACTGTATGTCATTTCCATGTACAGAACTGTTATTATTCAACTATGCAAAGGTAAATACAGTTTTCCATTCTATGGCACCTTTAATAAGAAACAAAAGGAAGTTTAATTCTTACAGTGAAGACTATGCCGTTTTATTTTACATTTGATTATTCAATTTCTATAGAAGGCTGTTAACTGAATAGTTTAGACTTGCATTAAAACAGTTTTTTGGTTATATGGCCCACTAATAATCATGTTAAATAATCGTGATTACAATATTGACCAAAATAATCGTGATGTGTCATAATCGAGCAGCCCTACTATGAATATTTAACTGATCAAATTGAATGCCTTGCTTGATTTTAGTATTGTTTTTTTTGGTTATTGACTTTGTACCTTCAACAAAGTATTTTTCAGTTATTCTTTAAAAGGGTTGTTTAAAATAGAGAAGTTTTAATAAAACATGATGCAAGCTTAATGGGAACAGGGGTGTGCTTAAAGTAGTACAAAAATGTACCCATTAAGCACAGCCAGACTTTTTGCATTATCTTAATTGAAATGCTTTTGTAATTTAAAATAAAATAAAATATTTTTGTGTGAGAAATTAATATTTTGTTTTTGTACTGAAACCAATATCTTGTGCACTAAAAATGTAGATTTTGGTAAGCTTAATGGGTACGTTTACCCTATTGCATGCATTCTGCATTTGGTCTTTATTAATTAAATTTTGTATGCGTGTGTACCAATTATACCTTTAAAGCAGTATTACCATTTATCTTACAATTGACGTAAGAAAAAATTAAGTTTAATTATTTTTGTGCCTTGTACATAAAATAATCAAGTTAATCAATGCTTTTCTGAGGGGAAAAAAAGTGCCACGTAAGGGAGACACTTATCAGGAAAAAAAATAAATCTACAACAGCTAGCAAACTACCAATATACCAAATAAAAAAATATTGAATATTTTTTTTTTTTTTTTGAACTCTCAGTCCTGAGGTGGTGATTAACTGCTGTTTATCATGGATAACAGAGGGTTATTTGCAAAACTTTCCTACCACAGCAACTCTTGCCAAAAGATGTACAATAACAAGAAAAAAAATGTTCCTCTTACGGCACAGTTTCACTTGTTTTCTTATTTCTGCTTGCAAGGAAATTACAGTTGTCCCATTTCTCTCTATATGGTGATATATATCAGCCATCAATAATGCGAGAAACACTGCCCTTCCATTTCAGTATTTCTCCTTATTAACAAACAGACACTTTCTAAGAGAGTTAAATGAGCAATCACACATCATGTGGATAAAAAAAATTGTTGTTGTGGTAAGACAGGCTCCAATCATTTAATCTTTCTTTAATTAAATTTAAAATTATTCAATCAACGAAATTACAACTGGCCTTGTTTTATGACTAATTTTAACAACTGTTTGTTCACCTAATGAAAGAGGACAAAGAAACTATTTGGGTAAAATGAACTATAATAAACTCAAAATATTAATTGTCATGTTTAATGCTATTGCTATAAATACCCTAAAAAGACTAACGAGAGCATTTCTAGTTTCAGAGAAACCATTTTGAACACATAGAAAAGAGGCCATATCAGTTTTGCTCCTGCTTTCACATCTAAAACTGAACCGATCTTTTGGAGAGATATGTAGATGCAGGCCACCACAAGCAGCAAACTAATCCCAACAGCAAAATCCTGAGATTGGTGTAATCTCACCCTAAAATGGTGCCAGAGGTGTTGGCAGCACTGGGGGTAAATTATGTCCCACAGATATTCTGCAAATAAGAGAGAGCCTTTTTTTTTTTTGGAGATTAAGTGTATTCCATAACCACCTTTCATAAATTAGCTGAGTGTCTCACTCGGTTGAAATATTCACTAGGTACTGAAGCTTTCATACAAACATGTGGTTTAGCATTAAATTAAACTGGGCTTTAATCACTGGTAGGAAGGAAGCAGAAGAATTTGGATGTGTATTTACAATACGCAATACAAATGTGAAAGCATACTGAAGCAACACAAATGTTAAGAGCTTAAGAACAAACAACCAACATTTTAAAAGACAGTGTGTCATGTAACCCTAACAACTGTTTCAAAGGACCACAGATTTGTTGTTGGCTCCATTATTACCAGAGGTTTTGGAAGCTGGCACACCAACTGGCTAGAGGATTATTTACTGGTTCAAAAGCCTCAATCAGTTTAAATTTCCCAATTTAAACTGTGACTAAGACAAGTCTGACCAGTCATCCAACTCGAAAGAATGGCTGGATTTTTAAAACATCCTGGATACACTGCCAGTTGCTCATGAAAACGCAAAACAATTTTCAGCGCAAAATCCAGACTATTCCATTCAGCTCCTGTTTTAAAATCACACACAAGGCTGTACAATTAAATTTCTGTATTTAACATCAAATGAAATATTAAGAATGAATAAAATAGTGATTGAAACCAGCATCACTAACATAATGAAATAGACCTCTTACCATTAGATATAGGCAGGGTTATTTTACTTAACTCATACAAAAACCATAAACATATTTATAAAAGTTAACTGAAATAAAAAAAGTATTACTTTTTTTTATATAAAACTTTAAAATTCAATTCAAATGTAAAAACTAATTTAAAACGGTAATATAAAACTGGAGCACTGGATATAGGTAACCACTCCATTCACAAACAAAACCCCTATTTCTGCTCTTTACCTATCAGTTACCATATATATTTTAAAAGTCTGCTCTTTAATTTGTCCCGTGGAACATCAAATGATGTAATTGCAATGCAGCTAGATTATACACCTGCACAAGATCCCCATTAGGTGTAATCCTGTACACATAGATGAAGTAATGCCCTGAGCTTCAAATCAAGATGGTGCACAGGGTGAAGCAACACACTGTTTAGAGACAGACTGAGATAACTGTGTGCACAGCACGCTAGCAACAAAAACTCTCTGCATCAGAACAAAATTCATTCCACACCTATTTTAAATGATAAACATGGTCCAATAAACTAGCATATTAGGTTTGGCGGGTCAAAACTATGAATTAAATACATTTTGGACACGACACAGGTTGAAGCCTATGGGGAAACTAGCAAAGGACAGCTTCATGAATCGCACTATCATAGCAATTTGCAACTATTTTACATTTTGGTGAATTGGTGGCTAATTTGTATGAATTCGAACAAACTTATTTGTGCATTTTCGCATGATCTGATAATGCCCTACTGACGGTTAGGTTTAGGGAAGGACCTTCATACTTAGCCTACGCTTTTTTCAAAAAATTGTATGTTTCCATATCAAAGCTCAAAAACATACAAAATCACCACCTGGCAAAACAATAACGTTGTTCCCATGAGATGGGGTTGGCTTCATGACTTCACCAGGATCATCAAGGCCTAAAAGATTTAAGCTTAACATTTATAATATCACCAACTTGTTGACTTCTAAGCTAGTGGTTCTTAACTGGTGGGTGACAATCAGCAGACAAATAAAACTATTCTAAGGGGGCCATCCACACAAAGCCAGAGCTTTTCCTATCCGATCTTTTTTTCCCTCTTTCTTCCGTAAACACGGAGCTGCCTCAAGAAATTTCTGCAAAAAAAACTGACTCAAAATGATGTAGCATACATGGCAGACCAGTATGTGGCACTGAGAAGACGAATTGGAACAGGCATAAACCTTGCATGCTCTATACAATCCCAACACAACAAGAAAAACTAGTAAAGTTAGTAAAGCTAATAGGCACAGTAGCTTCTACAGCACAAACACAAGCATTGTTGTTGCTATTACGTGACGTAGCAGTGTCTGACTAGGGTCAAGACATCATCGTTTCACAAAATATACAGATTTACATTTCCGTGTGTACAGCCAAAGTGTCGTTTTCAGATTTATCCACTTTGGGACACGGTTTCAGGCCAGATCCATCTAGAAGAAACACCGATACGCTACAAAAAAATTTCTTATACAGCTAAATGCATCTCCGTGTGGACTGGGCCTAAATGTAATTAAATTAAACTAGCTTCTTAGGGCATCTTCTGTTGCTGATATCAAATTCAACAGCATTTTGGCACAAATTCATCCATTACTTGGTAGAAATGAGACGTATACCCACATCAACAAGCTATATGATATGCCCTCATCCTCAAACATAAACAAGAAAATATGACTGAATACATAAAATGAGTTATATTGGGTTATCCAAGGGGAAATTTGGGTTCTGAAGCAAAACCAATTGAAAACCATTGATCTAAGCTTCACAACACTTCACACTTGTGACTTAATGGAAAAAAAGTAAAATCCCACCATGAGAGCTACAGAATTTCCCCAAGTGCAGGATCAACCAAAACTCCCCTTCACATTCATCACACTCCTCCTTACACTTCTCTATTGAACCCAACAACCATCTTTTCTCTGATACTCAAATCGAGTGCAACAGGTAGTTTCCAGAAGTTAAAAAAAAAAGAATAATAATTCTTTTTTTTGTCCACAAGGTTGGTATATGCCTTTTTTAAGTGAAAGTGACGTGACATACGGCCAAGTATGGTGACCCATACTCGGAATTTGTGCTCTGCATTTATCCCATCCAAAGTACACACACACACACACACACACACACAGTAGTGAACACAGACACAGTAGTGAACACAGACTCGGAGCAGTAGGGGTTCGTGCCTTGCTCAAGGGCACCTAAGTCGTGGTATTGAGGGTGGAGAGAGCGCTGTACATTCACTCCCCCCACCTACAATCCCTGCCGAACCTGAGACTCGAACCTGCGACCTTTGGATTACGAGTCCAGCTCTCTAACCATTAGGCCACGACTTCCCCACGACTTTTGTTTATAGTCATTATCCTGTACTTTCACATCTTATTTAATAAATAATCATGTTAACAACAGGAATCCTGGCAAGAAACTACATTACCCATTATTCTGAAAAAATTTCCACCAATCAGAGAATCAAAACCATAGACCTATATAGACGCCCTATTGGACCATCTTGGAACGGTCAACTTTACTGTAGGTTTGCAGACCATCAGCTGTGCAGGATTGTGGCATCTTTTGAATCTTCAGTGATTACTATGGTGAATGACGTCAAGTTGACCACTACAATATGGCGGACGGCTTACGTATAGCTTCCCATAGAAACAGTCGATAATGAGGCATCTACGTATATATATATATATATATATATATATATATGAAACCAACCAAAACACTTTAGTGCCCACCTACTCCCATGAAGCACTGCGATTTATGTAGACAGCCTCTTTAAGCTTTCAAAATACTTAAATATCTGTATGCATAATATGCATATTTTGCATTAAATTATATATAGAAACCACATGTTTTTTCATCTTTAAATCAATAGTTTTACATTTCTCCGTTGTTTTTTTATTTGATTACATGGTTCATGGGATTGGAATGGGATTGTAGTTCTTTCCCTCAGTTGTCTTTTTATTTATTCGGCTTCAAATCAAAAGTTATAATAACTCAAAGAATTTTTCATCTCTATGGGAAAAATAATTACAGTACCATGGCCACTGAAAAAGTAGGTGGACAATGTTGTACTCAATAATGACATATTGGCTGTGTCTCATAAGCTATTAAACTGCCTACATAGACATGTACAGGCGTATATGACGCCTAAAAAAGTTTTAGACACAGCCATTGTCCTCAGATTACATGCACTTTACAGTCGCCTGCTGCTTGATCAGGTTCGCCATTACATGGCCCAAGCGCCAGAGACACCCGGAAACAAGCGCTCCTGAGCTCTGGCGGCTGTATGCACACCTCCCGGAAGTGGGTAGAGATACTGTAACTGGTTGCCCATGACTAAAGCACGCGTTTGCATCACGATAACACAAACAGGTAACAAAAGACTTGCGCCTTTGCCCCCTAGCAAACCACAGCAGGAGGAGGAAGAGCGTTCACTGTCACTAACGGTGTACATGAACCCGTTGACAGCAGACGGTCGTGAAATAGACGCGTTTATGTGAATTGTCACCCATTAATTCACGACATGGGAATCGGTGAGGGGCGGAACTGTCTGGCAAGGCTTTGCTGAAACGCTTTAATGACTGTTACACGGTCTATCCGCTTAAATAATGCTGGTTTCCATTGGAAACCGACAGAAAAGGGTATGTGAAACGCACGAACCGGTACCCGTGAGCCCGCGAGCCGGCTCTGCGCTATTCTACAGGTCCTCTTCCCGTTAACAAAAGGCCCGGGCCGTCTGGACAGGAAGAGCACTACAGCAGGAGGAAGACCGGGGAGAGGAGGGGGAGCCACTGCCTTACAACAAAGCCCTCAAAATCACTCGTTACACCTCATAACGCCGAAATATAAACACACGATAAGCTAAAACGGTTCCGGATGAAAAATCGGTTTCGGAAAAGAGGGTTACTCACAGGTGGAGGATGCGGATGGTGACGGATTTCAGCCCCGGTTCGCAGCAGCTCCCTAGCTTTCACACCGACAACATGGCGGCTCGATCCAAGCAGACGCGCGCGGGGCATCATGGGTAGAATGAGAAGGCGCGCGTGCGGTTCATTGCGCCAAGAGGGGAGTGTCGTCCTTTGTTGTGCTCGAGACACATACAACAATGTACAGATTTACAGGCGCCTCGTAATGTGTGACTTACATCCTTACACAGTGAGCCAATGCCGGCTTTTGAAAGTAAAGTGCTGGGTTTGTTCCCATTTATAAGAGCAGAAGTGTTTAAATCTCGTTTTTGCTTTATCTGTTGTTTTGGGCACGACTTGACCCATTTAATCTCAGGTTCAAATGTGAGCACATGTTTTACACCATTATAGCCAATATATATACCTGGCCTGATTTTTTTCCATCTGCTAGTTGTAGCAGTTTTATAAAATAAGATCACAGTCACAGGTGTCTAATTAATACAATTAAATTATGTCAGTTTATTATATTATTAATAGTTATCAAAATAAACACCAAACCGGTTCTATTTAATATAGGCTACTTATAAGTCTACAATTTTGAAATGTGAATCAAACAACAGTTGACATGTTTACATTAATTATAATCTCAGTACCTTAAAAATAGTGTTAATATCATGAATAATAGATGGTTTAATTATTGTATGTTTCACGATTTATAGCTGCGTGAGTATTATGGTATATTTCACATGCCTTTATTGCAGACTGTTAGAAAGTAAATTAGGTCTTTTTTTCTACAAACAAAGTTGCAAAAGCACACTTATTAATTACATTCCTGTGAATGAAACAGCCGTTGTTCAAAATGTGATCACTGTCATATGTGGTATAATCTCAATATCTTAACACAATGTTAATAATGTGTTAATAATAGACCCTTTAACAAATTAATACATTGTAGTTGTATGTGCATTACATTTTAGGGATTGTTATGCTTTTATTAGTGACAGCTGGTTGGGTGAATAGTGTAAAAATATAATAAATAGATATCACCATACTTCCCCAGTTGATTATTCATATTACATTAAGATGATAATTTTGTATTACAAGTTTCCTGAAATGTTATGTTTAAATATGCACTTAACTTGCATACATTTCCAGAACATAAATCTGAACATTAAAACCAGGTTCATTTTGTTTACATATTAGTTTTTAAAAGAGAGGATTTGGGTCTTTTTTTATAACTCCATAAATCAGAAAATACAGTCATGTACTGCAATTGAAATCTACAGATGCAAGTAAATAAAGGCTATAACGCTTGTGTATTTTGGATGTTTTCTTTCCACTAGTCTGAAGGAAGACATGTGACGAAAGCAAAACAGTCCAAAATTGATTAGTGCATAAAAAAAAGGTTTTGCCTGTAGTGTCTTGCCTTGAAAGTAAATTTAGTCACACATTTTACCAGTGGGATCAATTAATGTTTCTGTTCTCTCTACAAACAGCTACACAAACCATGAGCTAGTCGAAAAGATGCATGTTCCTCATTATAAACGGCACTCATTCTGAAATAACAGGCTGTTTGAAATGTGTGCAGCTACTTAAGTGCATTTGTGTAAAGAGCAGGAGGACATTGGCTGCGAGCGAGCTATTTCAAATGACGTTCAATGAGATAAAACAGGTCTGTCCATTGTCTTCCTGTCTGATTCACAGCTCTCCCTAGGGAGCACTAGTTTTATATACTTAGCCCTGTGAAAACAAGGCTTTTTATCCTTTTCCATATGCATTTGAGAGAATAAAAATGGTGTTTTATTTCACACAAGCCCTCTGAGGTGCATTTAGAAGTGAACAAGACAAAGAATAATCTAGAAAGAGTTTATTATGCTGAACAACTGTCCCACCCTTCAGGTGTGTCCCTCTCGCACCCATACTCTCTCTCACTCACTCAAATAGTAAGGTTTCACAAACACAGCCTTCCTGAAACAAGTATTGTACATTAACATACATTCATTCTAAGCTTGTGTTCAAATAAACATTTATGGCTAGTCACATTATGCGGTAGGTGCATAAGTACATATCAAAACTTGTAGTCCGTGTACATCGACACAATCAGAAACACACATTCATGCACGCAGACACGTGGACCACCCAGAGGCACAACTCCTCTATCTTGAGTTTTTACATGCACAAAGTCCTACAGCATTCCTCAAATACACATCTACCCAACCTAAAACATTCATCTAACACATTACATTATAGTGTCTTATATCAGAGTATAAACAATCTTTCTCCTACACACACACACACACACTAAAAAGGGCTGAACGGGCAGCTCCGGATGTGTTCAAAGATTGCCTGGGTCAAAGGTTGCCCACCTTGTGAATACACAAACGTATACAAAGGCCTATGTGCTCTCTCTCACACACACACACACACACACACACACACACACACACACACAGAAGATCTGTTTCTGTCTTCAAGTCCTATTCAACAATGCTTGTCTCAATGAGGCTTTAAGCATCTTGTTGTGGTCCTGTCCATATGCTTGCTCTCTCTCTAGAACTCTGGTGCTGCACTATAGATTTTCTCCAATAGAGGGAGACAAAGTTCAAGAGACACAGACGTTGAAGCCGTTAGAACATTTCCCACAATGCAGAGGACTTCATCTGTCAGAGATAAGCAGCTGTTTTCCTCTGAGGGTGGGTTTTTCCTCTGGTTTCTATCCAGGCCTAAATGTATATATGTAAAAAAAAAAAAAATGTTAAAAAATTATGAAAAGACATGGAGTGAGGTTTCAAAAGAAATGGGCTGTGTTTGAAGTACTACCACACTACTCGCACTATTTTGATGGTACATAGTTTGTATACTGTGGACAGTATGCAAATGTTCAACAGCAGAATGACCATATATGGCAAAATGAGTAGTATACAAAAGAGCACACTACAATGAATTCTGTATTCCAAGGACTATCAGCAGCCCTTTTTAACATTTTTCTTGACTTATAAATGATAACATCTAATTGTTAAGGCATTTTTACACAAAATGAAAAAGAAAAAAAATGAATAAATGTATTAATTCATTCATTAACAAATGAAAATGCATTTCCTCCACACCACTTGCTGAATTAAATAAGCAATGCTATATAACAACAACATGGCACACTACTTTTTTTTAAATGTTCATCGTTCCATAATGCATCTTTTATAATGTATTGCAACACTTTTTATATAATGTACTGGCTATCTGAACACCTCATCCCCTTTATGTTTTATTTACTTTTTTGACATTTCATTTCATTTTTAAATTTCTATTAGTGTTATTTTTCCTGCTGTATTGAATGGAATTGGTTTGGGTTTTGTTAATTGGGGTTACGATATAGCAGAATTTATTTGTGCACTTGTTATTACGTGTAAAAGGGAAAGGGGGAAGTGGTGTGTGGCCAAGTATGGTGACCCATACTCGGAATTTGTGCTCTGCATTTAACCCATCCAAGTGTACACACAGTAGTGAACATACACCCGGAGCAGTACCATATATAATAAAATAAATTATATAAAATAATAAAAAATATAAATTGAAAATTTTTTAAATTAATAAAAAGAAAGAAGCAGAAAGTTATAAGCTAGTTTTTCCAGTGTGAACATAGTATCTTTACACACAGGGCAGTCGTGGCCTAATGGATATAGAGTTGGACTTGTAACCCGAAGGTCGTGGGTTCGAGTCTCAGGTCCGGCAGGGATTGTAGGTGGGGGAAGTGAATAACCAGCGCTCTCTCCACCCTCAATACCACGACTGAGGTGAGACCATTGAGCAAGGCACCGAACCTCCAACTGCTCCCCGGGCGCCGCATCAATGGCTGCCCACTGTGTTCACTACTGTGTGTACACTTGAATGGGTTAAATGCAGAGCACAAATTCAGAGTATGGGTCACCATACTTGGCCACACACCACTTCCCTTTCACTACATTTAAAAATGTTTCTAGAGATTATACTATATTTTGAAAGACTAACATTTTTAAATAAAGAGTAGTTCTGATAACTGAAAATGCGTAATTTAATGGAGCTGTGTACTTACGTATAGAGAGGCTGCAGCTGTAAATGAGAACTCTTCTGTGGAGGCTGGTAACTATACGAGTCCAATCCACCAACGAAATCAACTGCAACAGAGAGAGAGGACTCAAAACACTTTAATGTCGCTGTAATTCACTTTCAGGTTCTAACAATAGACCAGAATACTTACAGTTGTCCTCATCATCCAGGAAGACTTTATTAACATAGCAGGCATAAACAAATCCAAAGAGCTGAAACGCAGAACAAACTATGTTAACAGCCAATCAGTCGTCCTATTTCTCTGCCAAAAATTTAGATGCATGTACTTTTGTAAATTTTGTTAAAAAAAAAACACGTAAGTAATAAAATGTAAGTACTCACGGCAAGAAACACTTGCAAGGCTGAGCTGACCACCTCTATGTATTGGTAGTCCAGCAGGCAGCCACTGACAGTGATCACATGATGATCCTGAGGAGCCAATTGTGAGTCAGGCACTGGAGTAACTAAGCAACCAGGCCCGTTCTCCATCCACCAAGAACGATGAAGCGATGTGTTAAATGTCATTAGGAAATCTCTGTCCTACAGCAGAACACACACCCCCTAATCATGAACTCAACAATGTAATCCAAATTCTTAGTTTTTCCAAAGGAAAAACGTTTGTGTTCCTTGTAATCTTTAAATATTCTATTTTAAAGATTACAAAGAAGCCCTATTATCGTTACGGATCAAGTTAACAGATAAACTTCCACTTTTCAGGATCAATACAATTCCCAATTAACAAAATCAAATAAAATGCCCTTTCTCTGATAAATACAGTAGTAAAATGGTTTATGAATGCCGTTTCATGTTGACTCTAAGATTTAAGCATAACAAGGCATAAAATCAAACATTTAATCAGACTCTTTGGTGTATTTACACAATGACTTCTCATAGACTGGAGTCTGGACCAATGCTGTAAATGACCTACCTGTGACAGGTGACCAACTTCAAGGTAAAAACAGATGATGAAAGAGTTCCAGCCAACCCAGACCACAAGCCACACAGCATACTGAAAGTGACAGACACGCATATATGTCCACATATAAAAATATAATATTAATGAATGCATATGAGACATGTAAAGAACATTTCCATCTGTATGTGCAAAATGTGAGCAAAAACAAACATGCTCTTTTGTCCTACCAGTATAAGATATTTGGAACGGATTTGTACAGTTCCAAACACTCCCAAAATGACGACCATGATATGGAGGAAATTGGCAAGGATGGGAGCCCACTGATATCCCAAAAAGTCAAACACCTGCCTCTGTAATGCAGCGACCTGTGAACAAACCAAGAACCGTTTACATACACAACCATCCAACATAACAAAAATGCATGCATAAGTGTGCACAAAAAGCTTGTATCAATACAGATAACATCATATATATTCGTCAACCCTTGACCCACGTCTTTGCAGACTTCAAAATGAACTATACTGGGTTTGTTTAGGCAAATATCAGGCTGGCAAAACAAGCTTGTGCAGCAGACTCCCAAGTTATATTGGCAGGAAAATGGTACACAAAGTCTGGTATTGCTGGCTACTATTCCTGGCAGAAACTGACACATGCAGCATCCATCCAAGAACGGCCCAGTACGCGACAGCACATTAACCACATGCAGGAGAGATGGAAAATTCTTCAGAGAAGGATCATCAGCAACAGATAATCTGTGCCAGAAAGCTCAGATGATTTCCGTACACTCGAACGTCCGTCATTGACAAAGTACTGCACATCCTCTGCAGCTCACATATGGGTTTATTAAATATTTTGGCTAATTTGATGATAGAGTCCACGGGCTCTGCTTGGACGTTGTAGTGGCTTAGTTTGGCCAAACCTCCAAACCTCTTATGCTCACCAAAGTCATGATTACAATTCAAAATAATAACATTTTCTATTTGACTACATTTTAAAAGGTAACTTGTTCCTGTGAATGCAAAGCTGAATATTTCCCAGTTTTTAACACTGATAATAAGAAATGTTTCTTGAAGAGCAAATCAGTATATTTCAATGATTATACTTCAGCTTTGACATCACAGGAATAAAGTTCATTTAAAAATATATTTGAATAAAAAAAAATTGTTATTTAAATGGTAATAATTTCACACAATATTACTGTATTTTTGATGAAATTAACTTTGCTAAGTACAATTTTATAATCTTTCAAAAACAGTAAAAACCCAGTAGTGCACTTTAATTAGTTAAGTTCTAACTTGTTTCGACTTATTCTGAGCAGAAATCAGATTTTTACGAAGATCCTGTGAAAAGCCTAAAAACAACCAAAGGATTCAAACTGTCAGGCCTAACCTGTTATCACTGAATCAACAGTACAGGTTTCAGTGGACCATTAAACCCACTTAAGCCAATGGCAAATAAATAAAAATATTGTCTCCACACACATAGGAGCAATCCCAAAGCTAGGTGCTGCAGCTGTTTCCATGGAAACTGCCTGGAGCCCCAGCCCACAGCCCTATGAGAAAAGAGCCCCTTCCTCAGGAGGCCCCTCATCCTCACATGCCTCTAGTCTGTGTGTTACACAAATCATGCATATGCATACATAACTGGGGCATGAAGTTTCTCCAAGAAAAGTTCTGACGGGCTACTCGATTGGCCCCCCTAAGAAATGGGAACCAGGACACCTTCTCTCTTGGCTTCACCCCTCCCAAATCATAACCCCTGCGTCCTCTCACACCATCCCTCTATGTTTTATGTTTATGTCTGTTTTTTTCTTCCCCAGGAAAGAGTAGATTTGAATTGATCATGAACAAGACTGTCTTACCAGCTGCAGGCAGCAGATGACCACCAGCGTGCACCTCCCGTCGCACCGACCCATGCTCTCGCGCTTGAAGCACGGCTTTGGCCCCGCGAGGCGTCGGGAGAAAGCGGAGTCCCCGGTGAGGTCCAGCGCGCTTCAGGGTCTTGCTTCACGATTACCGTTCAAAACATCAAGAAGACAACCGGGCCGCGTGCATGCTTGGGTGCGTCGATGCTTTAGGATGGCTGCCGGTCATACCGGACCTCCTCCGCTCCACCGACGCGTCCTTGAGCCCCGTTGCGGTTCCGAATCCTAGCGAATCTGCCACACCTTCATTCCGTGCCGGGTAACGTTACCAGGCGCGGACAAACCCAAAATAACACAAAGAACAGAGGAAGAGTCAGAGAGCGCGTTAACTGGCAGAAATGAGCATCATATGATAAGCATCAGACGGAGCTCGAGCGGGGGGTGTAAGGGCGCGAGGAAAGAATATAACGCAAATGAAATCTGAAGCGAGCACAAAGCGAGCCTTTGTGACTTACAGTGAGGTCCGGTATTCGTTTTTCCGAGCCGATGTACCGTCGGGGACCTCAGACTGCCGCTGTAGCTTGAGCAAGCATCCTCCTGCTCCGTCTCTTTGTCAACATCGGCACCGGGAGGGTGAGAGGAGCGGGGTTTGTGGGTGGAAATCAGACACCCTCGTGCGAGTCTGCAACCCGCTCGCGCAACCGCATAGAGACGCTCGCCGCCGCTCGGCACAACACGAGGCGATTTACAGAGAGCACAAAGAAAACCATCATGCGGCTGTGGACACACTTATCGCAACATGGAAACCTTACTATTTTGAAACTAATATTGCGTCAAATTAACATGCGTATGATGACAACATGAATACCTACATTTGTAATCAGATTACTTTTTTATTACATTATTCATATGCTGACATGCGGGTAAACAAGTTTAATAATTTCATTAAGTTTTATCTTGATTGTCATTTTTTAAATATTTATTATAATTTAACATTTAATTATTAGCTTTTCATTAAACTCACGACAGCCTGCAGTTCCTTTGACGTAAAATAATGTTTAATGAACTTCGTGTTGTTAATAACAATGTAATATATTTTCTCGATTTGTATTTTTAAATCAGTATGGTACAAGATTATCTTATTATAAAAAGGTGATATTCAAAAAACAGTCCAAAAGAAATCTAAAAGTATTTATATGTTCATATTGGACCCCAATCCACATTCAAATTCTAATAGGTTTTCTGGGTTTTTATTTGAACCCTTAAACAAAATAAAAACAGATATATGTCAAGGTGAAGAAGAAATATTTTAGATCACTAAGCTAGGTTATGACACTGAGCATGTAAAAAAAGTCAAATGTTTTTGATGACCTTGTCATAATGCATAATATACATATAATAATTGTATATAAGAGTTATATAAGTGCATGTGGTTTTTATTTCTTATATCATTCTTGATAACATAGATTATCAGATCTCAGTCATCAACTGGTTGTATGTGACCCTGGACCACAAAAACAGTTATAAGGGTAAATTTATTGAAATTGAGATTTATACATAATCTGAAAGCTGAATAAAAAAAGCTGAAAACAAATCTAAATATTGAGAAAATTGCCTTTAAAGCTGTCCAATTTTACTAATCAATTTTGTTTTGAAGTTTTGATATATTTAAGGTAGAAAATGTACAAAATATCTTCATGGAACATGATCTTTACTTAATATCCTAATGATTTCTAGCATAAAAGAAAAATCAATAATTTTGACCCATACAATGTATTTTTGGCTATAGCTACAAATATACCCCAGAGACTTAAGACTGATTTTGTGGTCCAGGGTCACAAATACCATATTTCTAACACAAAGACAGTGCACATGCTAATTATAGAAACAGGTTTATTAAAAGCATAAAAAAAGCCAACGTTAATCCCCCCCAACTGTTCCTCACTGTTTTCAAATCAAACACTAATGGCAAAAGTCCAAATCATATCCCCCTCTACCAATCCTCTTCTCACTCTCACATTCAGACACAGTCACATAAACAGCATTCGCACACACAAACACACAGTTATTGAATCTCTCCGATGTAGAGGCGCTTATCACTGGATCCAGAGAGAACTGTGGGAGACATAAAATAATGGAGTCACAAATGGAGCACAAATGGGTAAACGGTATGGAAGAAATGTGCTACTTTTACAATTCCAGATATGCATAATAGTTTAATAAAATATATATTTTTTACCAATTGGTTCTTCTGGATGGAAAGCGACCTCATTCACAGACCCAGCATGACCAGGGAGCTTATAAAGGATCCTACGGGATGTTGTGTCCCAAATATACACAAACCTACAGCACAAACACACTGCCTTAACCTCAAACATAATCGTACTGTACAAACACTGCATAAACCACACAAAAATGCCCCTACCTGTCAGCAGAACCAGCTGCAATCTTACTCCCATCAGGAGACCAAGAGCATCTGAGAAGATTCTAAAAGACCAAAAAAAAAAAAAAACTTTAAATACAAATGAGCTTCCAGCTCAGCGTCAGTAAAGTTTACTAAAAGAATGAACTGATAATTCACCCTGACTGAAAGTCTAGCCTAAAAAATATTTCACAGCAAACACAGTGGAAATTATTTCCCTGAAGGAGTGGATGGCAGATCTACAATGGCCTTCATAATGATATTAATTATAATATTTCTTGAATAATTATTAATCAAAGTTACATTTATGCATGTTAGAGAATAAGTTGATTATGGCTTTAGTCTGCCTTTCTACTCTCTAAGAAGCTGCTCTCATTGTGTGTGTAACCATGCTATGTGTGTTAGTATCTGTCTGTAAAGGGAGAAGCTCAGACAGTCCCAGGACAAACGTTCCGCTCCCGATGTCCAGCGTATCAGATATACGTCTTTGGAGAGACGTATTGCGTCGGACCTCTGATCACTTGTCACTAAAATAGTCATCAGAAGATATGCTTCAAGCTTGCGTCCATATGTGGAAATTTGTTTAAGTTTATCTAGGTTTTAGAACCAATCAGAATTTTGATGACTTATACACTGATGCAATTAGCAACCTCTGTCTGGGTATAATTGTGGTGTTTTTGAATTGTAAAGCAGGGCAGCCTACGAACTCCATCGTGAGTGTTAAAGCTGACTTCTGCTGATGAAACTGCAAACTATTTCTTCAGTAAATTTCTTTAATTAATTGCAATCTGACTCCTGGTCTTTGGTCATCATACCTGGTCCATGGGTTTTAACTGTTATTCCCCAACATCCCTCGTTACAAACAACTCAGATAATCTTATTTGTAAATATGCAGAGAGAATTGGACTTACCTTCTCAAAGTTATGGACATTTCCCTGAAAGATCTTCACACACCTCTCCTTTGGTGCAAATGGACGGATATCCCAGACACGCACTGTTCCAGACAATTATAAAACATCATGTAGTAGATGTACTCAGTTATTACACATTAATAACATTCAAAAGTTTGGGGTCAGCAAGTTTTGTTTTTTTGGGGAAATTAATACTGAATTCAGCAAGGACATACTAAATTGATCAAAAGTGTCAGTAAAGATATTTATAATGTTTCAAAATATTTTTATTTTAAATACATTCTATGCTGATTTAATCGAAGATTACAGAAAGAATTAGAAGAATTCTATTTAATCAAAAAATGAATCAAAGTTTCCACAAACTTGTTAAACATTAAGAAACATTTCTTGAGCACCAGTTTAGCATATTAGAATGATTTTTTTTAAGGATCATGTGACAGGAATAAATAACATTTTTAAATATATTAGAGAACAGTATAGAGAAATAAATTAGAGAACAGTTATTTTATATAGCAATAATATTATTTCACCATATTACTGTTTTTACTGTATTTTTGATCAAATAAATGCAGCCTTTGTGAGCATAATAGACCTTTCAAATACATAAAATCATGACCCCAAACTTTTGATCTGCAGTGTACACGAACACACATTTAGGCTTACCGCTGTTATCCATTGAGTTAGACAGCAGGTAGGACCCGTCTGCACTGAGACTCAGACCTGTCACAGAGTCTCCATGACCCTGCATACTGTAAATCAGCTTGTTCTGTCTGAGGTCCCACACCTGCAACATGAAACACATACACAGGAATAAATACAAATATGAGCAAAAGAGCCCAGACATCAATCGCAGAGTATTGTTGTCGCACACAAACCTTTATGTCGTTGTCGATGCCTCCTGAGATGATCTGGTCACTGGTGTCATTGAATGTCACACTAAGAACCTGATACGTGTTCTGGAATGTGTGAACAGAGGCCTTCTTCCTAATGTCCCACAGCTACAACAACACATGAAAAAAAAATACTGAAGACATTTTTAGACTATCTGAACACTATTAGCCTGACACACAAATGGCTTTCAAATTCTCTCGTTATGTCTATCTAGACATTTCAATCAACATTAAAATGAATAAGCAGCAACCTAAAGACTAGTTGTAACAACTATCAAACATTATCATGATCCAGACATTAAAATGTATTTATTTATTGGCTATACGCCTTTTCATTGGATATTAGAGATTTTAGACATAAATGGGAATGGGTTTGGGACACGAACCAAAGTCATGAGCATCACACAAACAATTTTCAGTTTCTCCTTTAAGCAATAAGGGAGTGCATTTTGACTCTGCCAGTGCTGATGATTTCCTCAGACAGCTCCATGACATTTGATGTGCTCTATGTTTGTGCATTAGTCAATGTTTATATGAATAAAAGTCTATAATAAATCAGTTGTGCCATATAAAGCTGTCATTTCTGTTCAGAAGACTTGGATTGAACCACTTGATTCATACGGGTTACTTTTACCATGTCTATTTGTACTTTTGAAGCATGAAAATTTTGGTTGCAAGGACTTTTACAAACTTTTGTCAAGGTAAGTCTTATGGGTTTGGAACAACAAGCACGAGTGATGACAAAATGTTAATTTTTGGGTGAACTATCCCTTTAATATTATAGCCATGTTGTGTATTAACACAACATTTAACACTGCAGTAGAGCCCTGCACGGGCCTCAAATTTAGGTCCTAGCCCGGCCCTGGCCCGGCCCGTGTCCGACAGCTAATCAGAATTACCAGCCCGAGTCCAACCCGAGCCCGTCTCATGTTTCAGCTATTAAAATAGTTCAGTTTGACAAAGTGATTATATTTCGTTTAGTTTTTTTTCTATTTGTCTTTTATTATTAAAGTAATTTAGAAAAACGTTTGTAGAATTTTTTTCTTTCTTAAAGTAACGACCAAGCGGCAGACCAGGCTGATCATGTTTGATCAATTTAGCCTTCTCAAATAATCACGACTTGCCTAAATTAAAATCTATAGATATACTAAAAAGAGTTCAAGCATACAACGTTTAAACAGTAAACCTAGATAAATGTGCGCTGTATCTAATAGTTTGTGCGGAGAGTCGAAGCTAAAGCGCAGGACATGGAGGCACCAGCGCAATCAATTGCATTGTTTTTTTTTTAATGGAAACAACTTAAAATAGGCCTACGCCGTAATTTTTGCTCATAAGAGTAAAACTGTAAAGGGTCTACTTTTATTTGTGTACACTCACAATATCAACAAAACATTCTTTTATAAAATAAAGAAAACAATGATGCGCTTATGCCATCTCGTCTCGAAAAGGAGCGCTTCACAAAAATGAACCAAAAGTCAGCGAATACATGCCTCACAGACATGATAAATATATCTATAGAAAGCTTTGAATTACTACTCAACAAAATAAATCAAATCAAAAACAAAAACTCTTTCATTACAATCATAATCCGTGAAGATGCACTTCTCTCTAAAGGCGGATCTTCATCTTCATCTTTGCGACACTGACACAGAAAACACTAGTTTATTAGTAAATAATTTAAATATCTCCTTACTATTTCCCCCGGACACATTCATGGCAATTACTTTTGCACCAGCGCGGCAATTTTTTTTTCATCACTAATTGATGAATGTCTAAAATATAAAATTAAGGAGAAACTAAAACAGGCCCGCGGCCCGGCCCGCGACTGAACTATGATGTTAAAAGTGGCCCGAAGCCCGGCCTTAGGGACGTAAAAAAGTCGGGGCCCGGGCCGAAATGCCGGGCTCTATGCTGCAGCTGCACTTCCACTATAACCTTGCCCAGATTAGAAATGTAGAAAATGTAAGAGGTTTTTTTTTTTTGTATCAAAGTCAAGACATGTCACAGACTTCTAGAGAGTTTTGAGTCTAGACTTGGTGGGCTGAATTTACCTTCACAGTTCCATCATCACTGCCTGTACAGGCCAGCTGTGGTCCGCGCCGAGCCGGAAAACATGAGTTCACGAAGGACGTGTGACCTTTCAGACGCTTCACACGCTCCCCTGTCTCACTGTCCCACACACACACTGTCTTGTCCGTACTGGCTGAAAAAAGCAGACTGGAGGACACAAACACACTTAGTATGTGATCGAATGATGCATTTATACAAGAATAATATATAAATCTATAGTGTAAAAGTTTAAAATGACAGTGTAAATGATGCAGGAAGTTTTTAATTTTGTAATTTAGGCAAACAAACCTGCCATCCGTGTTATAATGAAGCTCCATCACAGCTCCACTGTGGCCTTTAAGTGTTGCATAGTTCTCAGAGTCTCCATATACATTCCACAGCACTACAAGAACATCAGACACAACCAACAATAGCAATTCAAACACACATGCAAATCAATACTACCTACACATTAAAAAAGAATAATATATAATAACAAAATAATAAATGTAAAGTGACTCACAGATGAGACGGTCATATCCAGAGGAGGCTAACGTGGCTCCATTGGGGTGAAATTTGCAGCAGTAAACTTCACCTTCGTGACCAGAGAGCAGCATTATAGGAGCCTGCAGACTGGAGCTGCGCGGCGGGCCCTGACATTAACACAAATAGACACGCACACAGATCAATGTTTATGCAGGTGCTGTTATAAATACTCAAGGATGATGAGGGCCCCTTAATCATGCACCCACTAACCTTTGACTGCAGATGGCAGTCTGTTTTGAAATCTAAAATCTGTGTGAATACTTCTCGTTCATATGCACTCATTCATTGTAGTAGTGTCTTTTGTTGTAGTTGATGTTAATTGTGCGGAAAGTGTGTATAATGTTTGCATGATCACATATTGTAATAATAAAAATAATAGGACCTGTTTTGGTTGTGAACGATCCTTTGTTTTTGAATGAATCGGTTGAAAGAATGATTAAATGACTCAATCATAAGACTTGTTTCTGTAGCATTCAGTAGTACTGTTGTGTAAGATACAGAAAATATTAGACACTCTTTAAATAAGAAAGCCTTTAAATTATTATTTTTATGTTCGATATTTGAATTAGAACAAATGTGTCTGTATAGCGTTCAAGTTTATTGAAGAATAATAATAAAACACTAACTTTACTACCGTGACAAAGTAGCCTGTAGAAAAATGCACTGAGCGAATCGCATTTGCTGAATTGATTCAAAAGATTCGAGTCAGTAGGATGAATCACTACACCATAGTCCCTTCACTACAACATAACCAGCATACAAAAGTTTGAGCAGCAGCTAGTCTTTTCTATCTAATTCGGCTCTCAGTCTTACCATAGCAGAGAGCTGCTGGGACTGGGCTGCAGCCACCAGCTCTGTCCGGGGCCTCTTCACTCCGGCGGGAACGACTGCCAACTCTGCGCCGCGCTTCTTCGGTTCGATCATTTTTGTGAAAAATACTCCCAACAATAAATAAAAAAAACGTTCAAAACTATTATCTTATTTTCCAATGAATGAGTTTTTCGAGCCACCGACCACAACCGAGCTACACACGCTCGCCGAGTGAAACACATCCGGTAATACGAAGGCTTCTGATTGGCTGGCTCACGCACAACGCGATCTTATTGGCTACTGTTAAATCTCTGAACCGGAAGACAATGCACTCACGGAACTCATACTTCATCCAAACAGGGGGAATGTAAGTTACTGCGTTGGGATATTTTGTAGCGTCTTAAATAGTAACGTGGCTCTCAGTATTTACACTTTACATTTTTCTTTTATTGGATAATGATTTTTGTAATTAAAACTGCGATAACTTAGCACGTGCATATTGCAGTCGTCTTGTAGATTGTTTTCAAATTACAGTAAACTGTCCTAGACCTGATCCCATCTGGTAAGTTTATTGATCTTGGCATATTCTCATCAGGCATGAGTTGCATAAACACTAATGATGGCATGTTAAATTGCAGTGGTCAGCCTGGATTTGTTTTATGCTCCAGCATGACCAGTTAAAGAACTAAGTTAGTTACAGACAGAAGGCAAACCATACGTGTACCTCTCTGCAGGTGTGATGGCAGAGGAGCGGATGAGAGAGCCAGCTGGTCTGGATGGACTGCCACCAATGTACAGCATTCTGAAGGGAGAGGTTAGATTTAAAAATCCCCATATGTGACCCTGGACCAAAAAACAATCATAAGGGTCAATGTTTTTTTTTTTTTTAGATTTATACATCATCTGAAAGCTGAAAAAAAGCTTTCCGTTGATGTATGGTTTGTTAGGATATGTCAATATTCGGCAGAGATACAATTATTTGAAAATCTGGAATCTGAGCGTGCAAAAAAATAAAAAAAATTGTCGAAATGAAGTTCTTTGCAATGCATATTACTAATCAAAAAATGAAGTTTTTATATATTTACAGTAGGAAATTTACTAAATATCTTCATGGAACATGATCTTTACTTAATATCCTTGTGATTTTTTGGATAAAAGAAAAATCGATCATTTTGCCCCATTCAGTGTATTTTTGGCTATTGCTAGAAATACACCCGTGCTACTTATGACTGGTTTGTGCTCCAGGGTCACATATGCAGAATATAAAATCATATGAAATGTCCTCTTGCTGATTTATTCACCTTCTTGTTTTCTTATTTACATAGGTAGTTTCCGTTACAACATACGGTGCTTTTGTTAAGATTCCAGGATACAGAAAACAAGGTAATGTTGGAGAGTTATCAAGACGTGTGTTCTCATTTAAATGAAGATGAATAGACACATTTTTATGTTTATTTGTGTTTGCATCATCAGGTCTGGTTCATAAGAGTGAGATGTCGTCCTGTCGGGTGGATAACCCTGCTGAAATTGTTGATGTAGGGGAACAAGTGTGGATAAAAGTCATTGGCAGTGAGGTACATTCGATTTGCATGTACACAAATACAACAATAACAATGTCATTTTATTCTGTTACCAACATCATTGCATACGCTAAAAGTGAAATTTATGCACTGATTAAACATTGGTTTAGTGTTCTTATAATTCAGATACAGTATTTTAATCATGCTTTTTGATTTCCATCCACTATCAGATGAAAGGTGATAAAGTAAAACTGTCCTTCTCTATGAAATCTGTCAATCAAGGCACTGGGCGGGACCTAGACCCCAACAATGTTATAGCAGAGTAAGTGGTTTTATGGTACATGAGTGCTTTGTTTGAGCAAGCCAAACCCTGTATTCATAGGAGGCTGATTAAGGTAATTCATAACCATACCAAATTGTGCATAAATAAATATTCACACAGACAGGACGAACGTCGCCGGAGACAGTTCAGGGATCATACTGAGCAGAAGATCACGCTGGAGGCTGTGCTCAACACCACGTGCAAAAAGTGTGGCTGCAGAGGTACATCCAGGTTATGTCAATCTGACCCAGTTCCAGTGTACATTAGACCCTTGTCCCTATTACAAACAACCAATTTTTTTTTATTGTAAACTCAACCCTAATGCTATTTCAACAAAATTCAGCCCCAAATTAAAAGTCATTATTTTCTTTACTACCTTGATATTTAGGTTAAAAAAAAAGAAAATTAACTCTTAATTTAGGCCTTGTTTACACAATGTCTTGATGCTCAATTCCAATTTGTTGCATAAATATCCGATTTTTTTGGCTGTCCGTTTACACGTTCTTTCGATTGTGACCCATATTCAATTCATGTGTTTACACTTACCATACCATCTGAAACATCCCGCATGCGTTGTTGTCATTTAGTGCCTTAGAGAATAATGTGCTGACAAAACGAGTCGAGCAAATTTGAAAAATGAGTTATTTTTATTTTCACATTCTCCATTAAAAGACTCGGACAAAAAATGACTGCTACACCCATTTAAAGTCGATATAGAGTCAGCAAGGTTGATTATGAGAAATATTAACGTTTCCTCTAGTTCTTTTCTTCTTAATAATTAGGCTACTATATTAATAATCACAATATAGCTGTTTTTTATTTTATCTTTCCTATTATAAATAAGAACAGATGGGAAAAAAACAGTATAGGAACAAATAGCCTAGAAAGAAACAAATAACCTTTATCATTTTACATCTAAACAAAAGCATTCATATAGCCTACGAAAAACAAATGATCAAATGTAAAAATCACTTCAGTGTTTTCATTACAAATAAATTGATTATTAAAACTACAAATGCTGTTAAATGAAGTGCTACTACAACCTGCCAAAAGGAACTACGGATGAAAATTAGCCAGTGTCGACTAAATCTGGTGCATTTTACATATTGTTTGTGTTATTAATGTGCACTGTCCCTGATTAAATAAATGAAATTCCCTCTTTTCTTTTAGACTGTTGATAACATTGAGACAGACGGGCTACTGTAATGCACGATTCATATAAAGTTACACATCAGATGTTTTTCTCTATCAGTTCCCCAAGCGTTCACTTAAGACAGAACCGATTATGTTTGTGGGAATACTGTAATTCTATTTATCGAGATCTCTTCAGATGACAGTCAGCGCGAGAAGCGAGCGGAGAAATGTAATCCTAAAACTAATTTTTATGAAAACCTAAAAATCGACTTTTTTTTGTTTTTGTTTTGCCTGTAGCTCAAAATGGCCCGTGCGCATTTGCACTCATTTTGCTAGCATGGGTCCCGTAAAACGTCCTTAAACCGCGGATGCCTCAGAAAATCCGATCTGCCTGTTTACATGAGTCGCATTGGCACATATTTGATTGATTTCCACATATGAATGATGGCTGAAACTATGGAAGCCCGTTTCCACCAATGAATAAAAAATAAAACAAGGCAATTGCGACTTTTTATCTCACAACTCTGAGTTTCTCGCACCATAGGAAACCACTCTCCGTGTAAGGCTTTGCAGTCCTTTGTTACACTGGCGTTCAAAAGTTTGGGGTCAGATTTTTAAAATCTCTTAAGCTCACCATTTATTTGATAAAAAATACAGTAAAAAGAGTAAAATTTTAAAATATTATAATGTAATTTAATTTTAAAATGCAGTTTATTCCTGTGATGGTCCGTTCATTACTCCAGTCTTCAGTGCCACGTGATCCTTCAGAAATCGTTCCGATATGGTGCTCAAGAAATGTTACGTAATACTACTAATGTTGATAATAGTATTAAGTATAATATTATTAACAGTTGTGCTGCTAAATACTTTTGTAGAAATTGTTATACATTGCGTATCAGTTTTAGATTTCACATTCATTGTCTTTACTTGCAGATTGTACTGTTAATCCCTGAACACCTGTTATGACTGTGCTGGTTTATGTTATAAATAATGACCTGTATGTCTGCTTATATGTAAGGTCACTTTGCAAAGGACTGCTTCTCCCAGCCTGGACTGCAGTACAGTTTAGTCCCAGAAGAAGAGGAGGCGCAGCCACCACAGACCAGTCAGCAAACCCAATCAGAGCCCCAGAAACGTAAAAAGGTACAGACACACCCCTTTGACAACAAAATTATTGCACCAGATAACATGCTGTTTTACTTGCCAACTTCTGCAACAGTGCCCTATTGCGGACATCTTGATCTGCCTTTCATTTGCAAGCTCATGACACTTCTTTGCATTTTTCCTGCAGGAAAAGAAGGTAAAGAAAGAAAAGAAGAAAAAGAAAGAGAAGAAAAGAAACGGCTCTTCATCTGATAGCAGCGAAGAAGATGCTAAACGGCCACGACATTCACACACACATTCAGAAAAGAAGAAACACAAGAAACACAAACACAAGACAAAGTGATTATTTGGTTTGCAAAACTGTAGCGATATGCAAGTACAAGCTTGTGCAAGATTGCATTTTCTTTTTTTGCATGTATATCAAGATTAAATGTATCTGATCGATTTTGGAATGTATTTTTTTGTTTGACCATTGAAAGTGACTGGATTCATGTGTGAAGGTTAAAAGTTTCGCTGCACAACCTCCGAATGGCCTTTCACCCAGAAACACACTGAAACGAGAGCCAGTCACTTGATTTAGAGCACATGCATGTCACCCAGCAGACACTGGAACACACTTAAATTAGAAGGACCTCACGGAAATATAACAGTGTGTTACACAGAGTCCTGTTAAAAAAGTAAAAAAAAAAAAACACGGCCCAGCACTAGAGCACATGATGGAAATGTTGACACAATACATTGCACAAGGTTAATTTGGAGGAAATGTCATTTATTGTAGGCCAAAGGCATAAGCCATAACACTGACAGAAGAAGCATATCACACACCCAGAATACAAGCTCAAATACAGATCTGGAGGTATGATGTTGGAATTTTATTCAGCGTTTGAGGAACGGTGCAAATGAAATGGATGAACACCACAGAAAAACCATTGGAAATGCACATAACCATTAATGAGGACAGATTGGGACAGGTTTCCCTTTATTCCGCCTTTACATAGTGTCGTGTGGAGACAACGTCGCCAAGTGTCAATGTCTGTTGATAAAGAGAGAGGTTGGCCTGTTGATATATATTCATTCAGTCAAACACCCATAAATATTGGCAAAAGTTAATTACTAAATGGGCAGCAGAACATGTTTTGCTCTTGCTGACTCATAATTCTGTTCCCAACCGAAGAGGTACTTACTGTAAGTGCACACAATACTAACCAGAGTTAGGATGTTGTCATTGACTTCTCGGACCAGGGTCGTCTCGTTACCATCCCATTTCTGAACATGAACCAATTTGCCTCCGTCTAAAGTAATCAAGGACTGATGGACAAACAGAAACAATAGGGTAAAGGTAATAAGACAAACAGTTCTTACTTGGAAAATGGACTAATTTTTACTCTTGCTACCCGGGAGCAGCGATGAGTGACGTTTCTATGTCTACAATTAATGATTGACCCGAGGAATGTCACGGGATAGGTCAATCTCCCATTGGGCCTTCTAAGAAACCCTTGTATCCCACCAACAAAACCCTATTGTGTTAAACATCTATCACCCAATTCACAATGTGTCAGGCATGAAATTCTGCATGCCTTTAGCAATCTCGAAGTGCAGGACTATTGAAAGTGGGACTAATGTGTGCTCTGTGCACATATTACCTTAACTTTGCGGTCATCTGCAGTGGTCTCGTCAAATTCCTCTCCCAGTTTGAAATTGATTTCTGTGGTTTTGAATGTGCTGACAGTCTTAAGTGTGATGACTTTGCCCTCCATGGAGATGACGGTCGTAGGTTTGGTCATACTGCCAACCTGACGCGTGGCAAAGCCCACACCTGATAAATAGACATAACACACACTTTAGAAGAGGTATGAAGTCATTTATACAATTCACATGCAGGGGAATTCACATGGACAACATCAAGAACCAAAGATAATTTGGTATGTACTGTAAAGAAGTTAAAAATGATATTAAGTATATTAAATCATTTATAAAACATTTACATTTTACAAGTTTTAAACAGATTTTTTTTTTTTTTAGAGCCAGTTACTTTTAAAATTTGGTCATATACTCTAAATAAGCTGAAAACTACGGAAGTTCTAAGCGGCCATGCATTATTATAAATTTTCTGTATTGTTTTCTCGTGATCTCGACATAACGAAAGTTGTTTTCTCGTTATCACGACTTAATTTTCTCTGTGTATTCGGCATGAGAAAATGCTATAGAAGCAGCATCATCACAGCATCATGGATGATATTCGCTTTTACTTTGATCAGGGACTCACTCAAACTGAAATAGCTCTTTGTCTGTCAGTGATTGACGACTTACACATAAGTGTTCGACACTTGAGAAGGAGGCTGTCGGGTCTGCAACTATCGTCGAAGACAATATAGCGACCCTGATTTTCTCACGATAACTACAATTACGTTGTGAGAAAACGGTTTTTACGTTGAGATCAACAACTTTCGTTATGTCGAGATAAGACAAAACAACTTTCGTTATGTCGAGATCACGAGAAAATTAAGTCGTGATAACACAAAACAACTTTCGTTATGTCGAGATAACGACAAACCAATTTTCGTTATGTCGAGATCACGAGAAAATTAAGTCATGATAACGACAAAACAACTTTTGTTATGTCGAGATAACGACAAACCAATTTTCGTTATGTCGAGATCACGAGAAAATTAAGTCGTGATAACGATAAAGCAACTTTCATTATGTCAAGATAACGACAAAACTTTCATTATGTCGAGATCACGAGAAAATTAAGTCGTGATAACGAGAAAACAACTTTCGTTATGTCGAGATCACGAGAAAATTAAGTCGTGATAACGAGAAAACAACTTTCGTTATGTCGAGATCACGAGAAAATTAAGTCGTGATAACTAGAAAACAACTTTCGTTATGTCGAGATCACAAGAAAATTAAGTCGTGATAACGATAAAGCAACTTTCATTATGTCAAGATAACGACAAAACTTTCGTTATGTCGAGATCACGAGAAAATTAAGTCGTGATAACGAGAAAACAACATTCGTTATGTCGAGATCACGAGAAAATTAAGTCGTGATAACGAGAAAACAACTTTCGTTATGTCGAGATCACGAGAAAATTAAGTCGTGATAATGCGAAAACAAGACAGAAAAATTATAATAATGCATGGCCGCTTAGAACTTCCGCAGAAAACAAACTTTTGTATTTAAAATTCTAAAGTCCTTATTTTTATTTTTTTTAAGTAAAATAAAAAAATCTAAAGGATTTTATTAAATAGTCTTTAAATATGAAATATATTTTCTAATCATTTTAAAATTAAAAATAATTCTAAAAGGGTCTGCAATTTATTAGAGAAAATTCAAATTAAGAAAGATCATCTGCATAGCTTAAAGGCAGAATAGTAATAATTAAACAAAGATTGCATATATATATATTCAGGGGTTAGTCACGAATGAACACGTCTGCAAATAACCAAACTCTGGAACGGTCAAAATGGTCAAATCAGCACACGTGCAGTTTTGGGAGAATGCAGCAATTACTATTGATTTGTTCAGCAAATACTGTGAGGATGTATGTGTGCAAATGCAGGTGGGGCAGACTCTTCTTTGACCACAGATAAAGAGCGAAAAATCAGAGTTCATTGGAGTTGAAACTGGTTGGTCGAAAGACAAATAATGCCCACTTTGTTTCAACCACACTTGCCTCCCTCCTTCCCTCTATTTGTATCTCCATACAGTTGCACACTGATTGATTTTTCCCCTTCATCTTCCGCTCTTAAGCTACAAGTCACTCAACACTACTTTAAAATCACAGAGACTACACAACTGGCTAAAAAAAATGGCCAGCAAGCATCTCTATAGACATTTCCATATGTTTTGTGTAATGGGTTTTGGGTCATGATATAGTTCAAGTTCTGTAGGCAGTATTTTTTTTTTCCTCAAAAAACAAGTTGGCAAAATAAAGGCCTCATTGTATTTTATACAAAACGACCGCAGTTGCTCTACAGTCACACGTGGTTGTAGCATGAATCTGGGTGTGTGTGTGAAAGCACATGTGTGTGTGAGCTTCATCAAGGGAACCCTCCCTGCACCACATGTACTCCATCTTAAACACACCCATATACACACACACACATAGCAGCACACGTGCACCTGCACAATAAATGCTCCTCAGATCACATTTCCCACTCTGAAGCTATCAGAAACACACACCCAATTTACATGTGCTTACTTGCATCAAAAAGGCACACCCTATGTTTAGCAGTAAAGCAATACACACCGCATACATCCACAGCATTTACCCCCTCCTTACTCACCGAGGGCTTTCATGTAGTCATCGAAATTCTTGCTCTCCTTTAAGTTCCATGAGCCAACAAAAACGTCTGCCATGTTTAGAGCTGAGTGAGAGAACAAGAGTAAAGAATGAGAGCAAGAAAGAAAGAGTGAGTAAGAGAAGAGGGTAAGACAGCACCACTGAGCTCCTGAAATCTTACTGGCTGATTTATAACTGCTGTTTGTGATGTCATCACTACAAGCTTGGGGGGGTGGATGGGGAGGAGCGATGCCAAGAGAGAAGAGGAGAGATGACAGACAGGCACGAGGGGGGTCAGACAGATGGGGAGTTGGGAATTGTAGGACAATCAATTGTGAAAGATAGAATAAAGAAAAATTAGGAAGTCAAGGGATGGTGCAAGACATTCGAAAGCATTTCGAATGTCTATTTGAGTTTCTAATTTGAATTTGACTTTAAAAATGTCTGTTAAATGAATAAATGTAAATGTATTGGTCCAAAATTGGCTCCCAATTTGGACTCTAAAAAAATGGGATGGACTTATATTAAAATTATGGTTGATACAGACAAGACAATAAATATATTAAAATCTTTTAAATGCTACAAGTGAATTTAGACAATTTAAAAAGGATGTTAATTTTGAGATTTGCTAAAAATGATATTTACCAGCACTGTTAAACTGTTAATGTTAAGTGAAAGCAAGGGTAATCTAAGTGTAAAAACAGGCAAATGAGCAAGCACTATTAAATATGAGAGAAATATGTTCTGAGAATGTTGTTAAATGAGAAATATGTGCTACAGTTGATTAAAATAAGTCATCTTGTTTGATATTTTGTTCTTTACATTTAGCATTCATTCATTTAGCGGATGCTTTTTATCAAAAGTGATATATATATATATAATATTCTCTTATAGATCAGTGCTTACAGCTGAGGCACATTCTAAGCATTATCTAATGCATTGATTCATTTTAAATGTGGCTTTAAGAGCAAGAAAGGGAGAGAGTGAGAACACAGTTTGGATGGGGGAAGGAATGATTGATATGGGGGCCAGGGTCAGGCCATATTCTCTTCTCTCTCTCTGTGTCTCTTTCTTTCACAAGCCTCTGAGGACATGACCTTATGTCAGAAGACTCTTTCTTCCCACCCTCTACACTCTTTGATTGGCTGTTCTGCTCAGTAAGAAGCAGTGAAGATCTAGCCGTATTAGCTGCTGTTTGCACAATAATCACCAAAACATTGCACCAGTAACGCTAAACCTCTTTCCCATGCAGCCCATCCTTTGAGCCGCAAGGCTGAATTTACAAGTGGTTGTAAATGAGGCGGCGTGGTCTGAAACGGTCGATTGTTTCAGCATGTACGTGTGGAACAGTTTTCCCCCAAACAACTGTGAGAAGGGTCTAAACACCAAGATTGCATACAACAAGGTCTGGGGTTAAAGCTGAACTCTTGAAGCTGTTTTATAGTTCATGAACATCTGGTGTAGTTTCTTTTGATCGATAACATCTTTTAACTAAAACTAAAAGCATTAAAAAAAATTCAGTAATTACAATAAAACTGAAATTTAAAAAAATGACAAAAGCACATAAAATGACTAAAAGCATGCATTTAAATGAAAACAGCAAATATAAAAGATCATTCAAAATATTAATGAATACTTTAATAGTAGTATATAAATAATACTAAAATAACACTGTAAGTGACAGGGCAAAAACGACTACCTCTCCAATCTATGATACCCAGTTCATTTCTCTAGAGGTTTGTTTGGAGGAAACGTTCCAGGATTTCCCTGTTTGTACTCATCATTCCCCTGTGAGAACATGATGTGAAACGATCACACATCCTTTGAAACGTGCACCTGTTTGAGCATGTACAAATACACACAGACTCACACGCTTCACTTTGTCACCTCTCCCAGATATTTACATTTCATTATTTTTACAGCTATCATAAAATACACTGTCTAATCTGCAGATTGTTATCAACTGACTTTGATCAATTACTGCTGAATTGTATTATAAATGCAAGATAAATCATCTATAAATTGCAGGTGTGTCAGTATCGACAGTGTTCAGGTCTGTGTAACAAATATCCTCCAGAATTGTACACTCCAAAGAAAAAATGAAAAGAAAGATGGACATTTTTAGTTAAAAACACTTACAAAATACTATAAAGTTTTCGTTTGTAGTCTTTGTGGTTGTTAGGTAAATAAAAATTAGACTCAAGTGGTAAATCAAAGACAATTTGCACTTCACTGACTGTTATAAGTAGTCTATTCCTGCTCTCCCAGTTTTTCCTGTTGACTTTGGAAGCTCGTATTATCCATATTAACCAAATTATGTAAAATATAGACCAGTTCTCTCAAAAGGAATGATGATATAACCTTATGTGTTGTATACGCCACTTCTGCATGATTTATAATATGCAGGTTTTCACCTTATACACTTGGTATTTGAACACACATTCATACACTGAGTGGACTTCCACCGTGTCGAACCCAACACAAATGTGTGACTAAACACGGTATGCAGAGTTCATGTGTTTTGACATTTGACAAACAGGTGGTAGAGAGAAACAGGGGAAAAGAGATCACGAGGGAATGAGTGAGCGAGTGAGAGAGCAGTTTTAGAGAAAGAGGTGAGATGTCAACCTCCTTTTAAAACATACATCTTTCATCAATATTACATTTAAAAAAGTCAATTAAATATTATTTTAAATCATTTCAATAAAATTTATGTTGATAAGGGTAAGGCTTTTGGCCTGTCCTACACTATGATTTTTCTTTTTCAGAAAAAAATCCAAAATTTGAAACAATCCCAGTGAAAAGAGGGACTACAATGCTGCTCATATACAGGTACAACTCCAAAAATGTCAATATCGTGAAAAAGGTTAATATTTTTTGTCACTCATTTCAGAAAGTGAAACCCATATATATATATATATATATATATATATATATATATATATATATATATATATATGAAGTGTGAAGTGAAGTGAAGTGAAGTGACATTCAGCCAAGTATGGTGACCCATACTGGGAATTCGTGCTCTGCATTTAACCCATCCAACGTGCACACACACAGCAGTGAACACACACACACCGTGAACACACACCCGGAGCAGTGGGTGGGATATATATATATACAGTGCCCTCCAAAAGTATTGGAACAGTAAGGCCAATTCCTTTATTTTTGCTGTAGACTGAAAACATTTGGGTTTGACATCAAAAGATGAATATGAGATGGGAGATTAACATTTCAGCTTTTATTTACAGGTATTTCCATCTGGATCTGATACACAACTTAGAAGATAGCACCTTTTGTTTGAACCCACCCATTTTTCATGTTACCAAAAGTATTGGAACGATTTACGATTTACTTTTACATGAACTAACATGAATAATTTTTACTAACACAAAAAATAAAGTAAAAATATATTGTTCACACTTAGTTTATGTTAGTTGTGAATTAACCAATGTTAAAAAACTATATTATTTAACTGTTAATTAACATCAACAATAATTCTATACCATTTATTAATGTTAATTAATATTAAGTCCAAAATATTTTGAGATACTGATTTTTGACTTTCATGAGCTGTAAGCTCTAATCATCAAAATTAAAACAAAAAATCTTTTGAAATGTTTTACTTTACATGTAATGAATCTAAAATATATGAAACTTTTTCACGATATTCAAATGTTTTGAGATGTACCTGTATGTGAAACCTATCACATAGTTCTAATTAAACTAGTATCTAGTAACGCTTGTGTCGGTAACAGGATTAACAAAAATACCAAAACATGAGGTAGAAAAATATACATAAAAAATAAATTACATAGCCTGAGATGGCACAATACAATTTCTTGTCTTCATTTCATGGATATTTAAAAAATGTTGATTAAACATTTTATTTTTTCATTTTTCTATGTGTAAAAGACTTCGTGGAATGACCCACAAAACACAGATCATGAAATCAAGGTAAGCAAAGTCACAAAACAGGTCACAAATCCAAGCTCTTTTACTACTAACTATAAATACACATTTCTTGTTGGCATGTCTATTAGATTCTGGTCAGCAGCATTTCAAATCATCTTTTGCAGAGTCGCGAATACAGCACGGAGGTCTGCTAATTGTTAATAACCAATTTTAGTATGTTAACAATAAAAATACGTATAAATCAAAACCTTTTGTCTCTTTTTAGACAGAACAGAGGGTTTTATTTTGTATTTGTGCAGTGTAACTATAATAAAGTGATGCAAATATATAGTAGGCTACTCACGTTTTGTAGTAGGCTACTGTCCGATAATGAACGGAAATCACTGCAGGCGAACTCGACTTTTGTATTTATGCACATTTACACTAAATTGGAATCTATCCACATGACGTTCTAGGCTAAATATTTCATTGTCCTTCCAATATTACAATACAAAATTAAATTTGCTACAGGTAGGCCTAAGTGAATGTCAATAATGATTTTTAATGGTTTGGGAAAAGTTAGCATCATAACAAAATAAGCAGGCTGCATTATATCGGTAGTCAACTACAAGCATGTTTGGTAAACTGATCCTCGCCTCACACACTGCCCTCTAATGGACATGTGGATTCAACCCAGAAACCTTCTTACAGCTGTCCACACACAGCCAAGCGCAAACATACACACAAAGCAACGCTGCTGTGTTAACAGTAACCATGACACTACAGAGAGACCTGCAAACACAAAGTCTTGAGAAGTTCACATTAATTATACTTTTAACCCAAATAAGGAAGCCAACGAATAAAGGGGGTAGAGTGGAATAAATGTATAGGTAAGGCAGAGAATGTGCAGAAGAACAAGGATTGGGGAACAGCTGATTGGTTGATTTATTATATTCAGTTGAACCAATTTCTTTCATTGCATCTGTACTAATTTCACTAAAGGCAATCACTAAAGTATTCACAAACAGATGTTATGATCAACATCATATTCACATCAGTAACCACTTCAAAAGTGGCAGAAATGTCAATAAAATTTAAATATAGGCTACATGTTATGCAATAGGCTAATATTAATAATAATACATAAAATGTTACAAGCCAAAAAAAAGGCCTAAATCATCCTTGCGAATGTAGAAACATGAAGAAAACCCCTCACTAATATAAACCTCTCTCTGTCTGTGTGTGTGTGTACCTACTTAACCATATTTTGGGGACAAATTTGTACCCAAAAGTGAGGTAAACCTGACAAAATCTCCAAAAACCTCCCCTTGGGGACGTCCTCATTTGTAAAACGGGTTTAAAAATAAACTAAACAAAGTTTTTTTCAAATTTTAAAAATGCAGAAAGTCTCCTGTGAGGGCTAAGTTTAGGTGTAGGGCAATAGCACATACAGTCTGTACAGTAACCTATAAAAACCATTACGCCTATGGGGTGTCCCCATTTAGATAGCTAAGTAAACGTGTGTGTGTGTGTGTGTGTGTGTGTGTGTGTGTGTGTGTGTGTGTGTGCGTGTGTGTCTGTGCGTGCGTGTGTGTGTGTTTTCTCTGTGGGTTACAGGGGAGACGCTCCTGCAGCAGGATGCGGAGTATCCGGTAACGCGCTCGTAGCTTTTCCAAAAGATGCGGCTTCGTGATATCCCCATGTTACCTCATGTCTGATAGACGCTGATTGAATATTGGCTGGGTGTGCACTGTCCGGTTCAAACCTTTACATTCAGCGCTGTTTTTTAAACTTTCACGAATCCTCACAGACGTGCGCGTTGATTTCATCATGGCTACAGACTTTTTAACCATTTTGTAAACCCTCCGGACATCTCTGGGACAGTATGGATAGTGAATCAGACTCATGGGTTTATATCTGCACAAATACTGAAGATACTACGAGCAGTGGAACAAAATGACTCCGGTGTGGAACCAGCGACCGGGGCGAGAGCCACCGAGACCCAGATGGGGACTGACAGGTGAGTCTGAATGATTAATAAATAAATACATTCAATTAAATGGGGCAGTGACTGTAAAAGTTTAACTAGGCCAATTAACTAGTCTACATTTGAAGAATAGGCTTTCTAGACTTTTTCTCGTAACGATTAGCCGAAAGGGAAAAGGGAAAGGGGTGTGTGGCCAAGTGACCCATACTCGGAATTTGTGCTCTGCTTAACCCATCCAAGTGTACACACAGTAGTGAACATACACCCAGAGCAGTGAAAGTAACAAAGTAAATAATAATAATATTTCATAATTCTAATAATTTTAATATGCCATTAATATTTTTTTTTACAGTGTAAAAGACATTTTCACAAATCAAAATTAAATTAAAAACCTAACTTTCAATAGGGCTTTGTGCAAAGTAACAAGAACATAAATTAGGTTTAGCTACTAATTAATATACACAGTTAATTAGTTTTACATTGGCTTTGTTTTGGTAAAGGTCCTTTAAAAAAACTTTCTAAGTATTGATGTAAAAGTGAAACAGCATCTTTGTCTGCTTTAGGTGTTAAGTTTGTTAAAGGCTCCTGACCTGCATCATTCCACTTTAAGACATATGTTTAGGAAGTATAAAGAAAGAAAGAAAGAAAGAAAGAAAGAAAGAAAGAAAGAAAGAAAGAAAGAAAGAAAGAAAGAAAGAAAGAAAGAAAAGAAAAGAAAAACAAGCTGCGTCCAGAGTAAAGTGATCCGGCACGATCAGATTTGATCCTTTTCCGTTGCCTCTGGAGCATGAGGTGCAATTTGAGAATCTGCATGTCTCGGCATTGCTCCTCAATACACACCTGCTCTTAATTATTAATGTTGCACACTTCCTCTTTAATTCGCCTGTATAAGCTTTTTCCCCCTCCAAAATCTGATATTGCAATTTTGTGTGCTGTGTTTTTGATGAACAAAGCATAGGCTATCTTCGGGCACATTTCTCTACTAACAAAAAAATAACGGTATCCTAACAATTCAGACTGTATCCTCTCATTTTACATGTTTATGTGTTCCAGATCAAAGGACTAAACTGCCAAAATGCCCAAATGCTGCCCCTCGGCAACCTCTTCCATCTTACCTGCACAGGTCCAGACCCAGAAGGCCTCCCACAGACTTTGGGCCTTCAGAAAGCCCTGTGTATCACTGGGAGGAAGCAGGAGTTCCCAGGGCGAGCGGCTACCACGCCAGACACGCAGAAGCAAGCCCAGTGCGCCCACGAATTGTGACCGTGGTGCGGCCGTGCAGACAGGAGAGCGTACGGAAGATCTCGCTGCTGTTAAACCGCCGCGCTGTGCAGACGTTCGAGCAGCTGATGGCAGATGTGTCCGAGGCGCTTGGCTTCCCCTGCTGGAACAACGCCCGAATACGACGACTCTTTAGCCCTGCTGGGCGAGAAATCTACAGCCTTACTGACTTCTTCCGCTTCGACCATGCCTTCTTGGCCTTTGGGAACAGCCGACCATCTCTTGATGAGGTACATGCCGCACTAGATGAGTTATATCCGGAAAACCCCAGCCATTGTGAACACCTACTGAGAGTATGGGAGCGTATCCTGAGACCCAAGGCCACTAAGGCAGATAGTGGTTTCCATGATGATGATGCCGGAGCCGAGATGTCCTTACCTACGGTACATGATCAACAGGTAAACCAACCGGTTGTCAACAACTTGCAGCCTGTTGGAAGGCAAAAAGAAAAGGTGAAGAGAGAAAGGCAGAGAGAACTGTGGAGGAGGAGAGGCGACCTGCAGAAAGAAGATGAGAAGGAGATAAAGAAGGAGGAAGGAAAGAGAGAAGCTGTTTACTGCCGGAGCTTTCGAGGATGCGGCCCACCTATACCTCCAATCAGAAGCAGTCGATGCTCTCAACCAGACAAGAAAAATAACCACAGTAATAAAAGTACTTCATCTCAGAACAACATGGAAAAAACACAACAAAGATCACTGAAAGCAGACAAGCATGTTGCCAATACAAAATCAAGCCCAGCTGTTCCTCAAAACCAGGATAAAGATCTTAATTTGGAGACAATAACGGAGCAGGACATTAATAAGCAGGAAACAGTTGAGCAGAAAGACTTACAGAGTAATATACTGCCTGATGGTGGCGAAGTGTCACTGGAGGACATTGAGCGCTGCTATGACATGGGCCGTGTGGTAGGAGACGGGAACTTTGCGGTGGTCAGGGAGTGTCGTGTGAGAGGCCTGGCTGAAACGTTCGCTATGAAGATTGTGGACAACGCAAAGCTGCAGGGACGCAGTGACATGATTCAGAATGAGATCGCTCTGCTGCGTAGTCTGGAACATCTTCGCCTCATCCAGCTGTTTCGTTCTCATCACACGGACACCCATGTTTACCTGCTGATGGAGCTGGTGACCGGTGGAGACCTGTTTGATGCTATCACTCAGAGCGGCAGGTTTACTGAGCCAAGTGCTGCGTGCATGATCAGAGACATCAGTCAAGCTCTGGAATACATCCACAGCAAGAGCATCGCACACCGAGACATCAAACCTGAAAACCTACTGGTAAGATCAGGGTTATTTTAGTATTATTTAAATATATTTAATATTTTGAATTAGCTTTTTTATATTTTCTGTTTTTGTTCTAATTTTAGGAAGTTTGTTTTGTGTTTTTGTCATTTGTAATAGTTTTTTATATATTTAAAAATAATATTTTTATTACATTATAGCCTATGTCCAAAACTGTAATTTAAAAAATTAAAAATTAAATAAAAATAAGCATTTTACAAAATATTTTACAAAAATCAAGATTGAATATATTTGGTCAAAATCCCATGTTATAAAGATGAAGTGCTATATGCAGTCTATTTAAGACAAGATTGTCTGATTAGACGGCAATTCTGCTGACCTAAAATGCTAAATGTTTGCCTCTCTCTCTTCACTGTTCCCACATCTCGGACCTCAAATACATAAAACATTACCCTTTTTAGACATTGTTTGTTAAAGAGTAAAGAAAATACTATACAAAACTTACTAGCAGTTGCCAAGTGGTTATCAGTCTTACTTTTCCAATACAAATAAGACCAGTCTACCTTTTCATAACTGAATATAGAAAGTTATGACCAGTCTGCAACCGGCCCCAGTTCTTTATTTACCCTTGCAGATAAAAGCAGCGATGTAAAGTTCGTTCACAGCACAGCGCCACTCGTTGGGAAACGTAGCTCATTACCTCAAAAAATTGCAGTACTTTGCAAGCAGCTATTTTTTTATTCATCATTTTGAAAATTGGACGTATTTAAAAAGAGTATAATATAATATAATATTCAACTCATATCATATCTTTTTTTTGTTACTGATTTTTAGGTACAGCGGCATGGCAGTGGAAGCTTGAATCTGAAGTTGGCTGATTTTGGATTAGCCATGGTGGTAACGGAGCCAGTGTTCACAGTCTGTGGCACACCTACATATGTTGCTCCAGAGATACTTGCTGAGACAGGTAAAGTCTGTACTCATTTAGATTAGCTGGGATTGGTTGGACATATAAAAACCTGAGCTACAGCTCTGTCCTAAATCTCAAACACTGAGGTTTAAAACTATTAGTAACATGATCTAACACAAACACTTGACATGATATTTCAAATGTTCAGCTATGCACATGTATATGTCTATGTCTATGTCTATGTCTATATGAACAGGTTACGGTGTTGGAGTAGATGTTTGGGCGATGGGTGTCATACTATTTGTCCTGCTGAGCGGGTTTCCTCCATTCCGCAGTCCAGATCGTAATCAAGAGGAACTATTCCGTCTCATCCAGAAAGGAGAAGTCCACTTTCTGTCCCCTTACTGGGATAATATATCTGAGGGTGAGATACTGAACTACAGCATTTGACCCCCTACAAATAAAGTGATTTAAGTGTTAGATCAATCAAAAAAGGAAAGTCTATCATCAATTACTTAATCCCATATCGTTTTTAAACTTTATGACATACTTTCTTTCAAGAAGCTCCATTATAATTTGCACCAAGTCATTACAATTTGTGCACATTATTCAAAGGTGGAGTAAATGAGAGAATTTTCATTTTAGGTTGAACTATTCTGTTTAAACCTTCATATATTCCGTAATTTCGATGCTGTAATCTAGAAATATGATAAGTGCTGATTTCTGTGTTTTCCAGGGGCTAAAGCTCTAGTCAGGGCTTTGCTGGAGGTCAACCCGAGAAGGCGTTTGACAGCTAGTCGAACCCTGCAGCACGACTGGCTTCAGCATGCAACAGCACAAAAAGACCATAAGGAGGCGATAAAGGCCACTGACTCCACAGCTGAGAGTCACAACCAACAGAAACTGAGCAGACAGGTGGAAAATGGTGAAAATAAGATTGATTCTAGCAAACCAGAAATGTTGGGAGGTAAATGCCATGCAGCACAAATTTACGAGAACATACTCAATAATAATAATTATGAACCTGATATTAACATGCATGACAGAGACCAGCAAATTCAAGAGATTCATAACATCATGACATGCAATCAACAAAATGCATCCCATGCAGAAGACACCACCACCACGAACAAGCAATATACCACAGATCAGCACAAACCTGAGAAACCAGCACAGCAAGAAGACACTGACACAAAACAAGAGGGACCTGCTGAGTAATAAGTTAGTTAATAGGCAGTGAAGACTGAAGAACCCAGCATAAACAAGTGACTAGAAGAAAGCAATGAATAATGAAAAGGCTAACAGAGTCAGAACTAAACAAGCCATGTGAGACATAACAAAGTGGGACAGTACACCTGAGAAAAAAATATAACATAAACATAAACATTATACTCCGTAGTAAACAACATCTAGTGTCTTCTCATACTCTCAAACCTACTCTAAGCACTGATTCTGACTGAGAATTCACTGTTTTTATCCTGATCACCAGGCCCTGATTAAATCTGCACTGATCTGCACATTTCTGAAAATCTACTGAATTAGTGTAAATTATGGTTAAATGTATTCAAAGGCACTTATAGTGCACTCTTCTTGGTAGTTTAAGATATAATCCAGTATTTAAAAAACAAATTTGAATATCAGAATTCTGTATAAATTCTGTGTGTGCTTACAGGTCACTAATGAAATGATCTGGGACTTTAAAGTAACTATTATTACAAGACATTATTTACTGACTAGAGGCAGAAGGACAATTTATGTTGCATTGTTGTTTTTGTATGTAAAAGCCTCTGATTATTCTGTATTTTCATCTTAAACTGTTATTTTAAAAGAAAGACATTTCAATATGGAAGGACTAGTTTTGTTTTTAATATTTATCAGAAATGTATCGGTCAAGCTTGGCCCCTGCCAATGTTTGTGGGAATGTTAGTTGGGTAGACTAGTTAGTAATAAGCTAAAAGCATTTAGTATTATTTGCCTTCCCATGTCTTCAAATCTGTTCAGTCTTTTTCACCCCATCCTCCTCCTTTTTTGGCTAAAGTTTGCAAATCAGAGGTCTTTTTTGAAACATTATGAGCACTGTTTAAATGTTTTAGACTTTAGGCTAACCCAATTAAAGTTTATTAGCTGTTCGATTACACGTTTCTATAATTTGGTGAGTAAAATAATGTTTTTTTATGATAAAAATGTTTATTTTCTTACCTGTTTAGCTTTTAACACTTAAAATTTTTTTAAATATCAAGTGGTTCAGAGGTAATTATTAATGAATAAAGCCTTTGTCCTTGTCAGGTGACTTCAGTCCTTCAACCTTCATGGTGGTATGTCTCAAAACAAGCCCAAAGATGTAAAATGTGGTATTTTAAGTGTACTACAGTTGTATTGTAATGTGCAAATAACACATCATTGCTCTCAGTTTCATTACTAATACCTTATGTATTACATTGTTATACGCATATTACAAGTCATATTTTTAGTATCCAATCCACTAAACAGGAAGACACATACAAACACACTCCCACCCCCCAGTGAAACACACACAGCTCATTCAGGCTGGGCAGGCAAGACTGACAGCTGTCTTGACCAAACTAGTCCATCATAAACCACGACATTTGATTGGCTGAGACCGTTTCCCCTCCACCAGGGGGTCGCTCTGGTTTCGGGTAAAAAAAAATGAAAAGGAATAAATAAAAACAAATTTAAAGACCACACTTAATATTTTTCAAAACTACATAACGTTACCTAATCAAATTATTTATTCAGGTCTTGTATTTACTATTCTGTCAAGTAATAAGATAATTTTGAATGATGCCCCACGATGACGATGCCATTTTGTCTCATATGAGAGGATTTTGACCAAGGTATGAAAAGGTTTTGTCATCTAGTAATCTTACTTTAAAATATAATCACCACGACAATAATACGACAAACTAGCACAGTGAAATTTAAAATAACTGTACCAACACAACCAAGCATCCAAATAACAAAAGTTTTTGGTCACCCTTTCTCTTTAAAAAAAAGCTTCAGTCGTGACCCGCAGGAGGCCGATGCGCATGCGCAACACATAGCTCTTTAAATATCCCCAGTCATGTGATGAAGCACAACATTTGTTGCAGCCAATCAGACAGCGCGAAAGAGAAGGGCACAACGGCCCTCATCACTAGTGGCAACGCGTTCACTGACAGATCAATAACGGTCGACCGTATTCGCCTGATCTTCACCTCGCTCCGAGTAAACCGAGCTCGGATAGGCGGAACCAGAGAGGGACAGGCGGACAGGGGAGAGGAGGAGACAGACAGGAAAAAAACAAAGATGGCAGTGTAGATTAAAGGAAGGACTATCGAAGAGACTCCGCAGCAAACTGATAACTTTTAGGTTTCGGGCGAATCCAGATCGTGTCGGTTGTGATCGGAAGGTGGACCGGAGGAGAAGAGCCCGGCTGGGTCGCGGAGAGTCGCTGTGCGCGTGCTGTCACGGCGGATAACGGCACTAAACAACAGCCTGTTGTTTTGTTGAGTCTTAGCTGTTTTTTTCTCCCTCTTCACAAGCTGAGAGCTGAAGCTTACCTGAGAGCTATCCAAAAAAAATACAGGCATCCATGCTAGCCAAACCGCAGTAAAACACAGATGAATTTATATTCACTGTCCCATAACTTAGTGTCATATTACCCAGAATTTACCTATTTGAACTGACGCTTGATGGTTTACAACCACTGAGTGCATTGTTGGCTGTCCAGACCCCCATCATTACAGGCCAAGTAGCTTGAAAAATCCTGGAAATCTCACCCTGACCAAATATCCCCGGTGACTCAGTCGGATGTCTTCGATGGAAGAGCGGATGGAATTAGGCGTCGCGGCCGCGCCAGGCTCCTCATCATCGGGTCTGGGTGTCGGTCCTGTGGGGGGCGCCCTGGATGCTGGCCCGGGGAGCGCCGGACTGGCGGGTATCCAGGAGGAGTCCGGTGTGCGGAGAGACGGTTCTGGTTCCGAGCCCGACCCAGACGCGCCGCCCAAGAAACGCGTGAGGCAGCAGGAAGGAGAAGCGGGGAAGCTCGAGGAGCGCCTGTACTCGGTGCTGTGCTGCACGGTGTGTCTGGATCTACCTAAGGCCTCGGTGTACCAGGTAAACAATGCAATTATGAAGCTTACAGCGCAGAGAAATCCTTTTGTACGATGTATATGTCATAAACACAATGCAGGATATATACAGTCTGTTGATATAGATATGAGACAGAGGGGTTATAATTTTGAATCTTTTTGTCATTGTGATTGCTTGTCTATTTTTAAACAATATAGGTGATGACAGGCTCTCTGTGACTCATACTGTGTGATGAAATGTCTAATAAAATGCTTATTTACACATTTCCCATTTGAGGTACATGGTATTTTTTTTTTTTTAAAGAGCTGGTATGAAGTTAATTTTTGTAGGCTTCAGATGTTACAATCAGATGTAGTACTGACCTGAGCAGCTGTTTTTTTGCCTTCAAAGGCAAACATGACAATCAGGGTGGTCACATGACCTGTTTAACCCAATCACTGCTGGCCTCTCCTGATCACCCCTCCCCCAAATATGCACCCTATATAATCCCTCTGAAGCCACAGGCTAAACCAGCTGTAAAATAACTTCCTCTCATGCTTCCACATATTTTGTTGTGGTGTTTGCATTCCCTTGTTAGCATTTTGTGTCCATTTATTAATCTAACATGTTTGGACAATTGAATAAATCCACAATACAGTGGTCTTTTTGTTTGAGCATGTGTCAATGTGATGATGTTGCACTGACAGGCCTATATTGAAACTAGAGAAGAAATTTTAGACATACAAATGAAACGGTACATGAGATGCACTGAGATCCTCTCACACTGACCCCTAAAAGTAGCATGTAATTCAGGGAGGATGTGTCACACTGCATCAGCGCTATTAAGCTCATGCCATGTAATCCGTTTATTACTGAATGAGGGTTTGAATCCCCATGTGCACACCCTGAAGCAAAACAAACAAGCCAGGAAGAACTCAAATCAGCTGCTCACTGAATTAATCAAACACAGACTTGACATCGCAGTTTACCTCCTGTGATATAGATCAGAATTAGTAACAGCTTACTAACAGTTATTCAAAGGAAACTTTGAGTTAATCATGAAACTAGAATAATCAGTGTAATTGCAGTTAACTATAACTAAATATATTCAAATAAGTTCTGTTAATTGAAGCTAAAATATATTTTCTATTATGAAAAAATGAAATGAAATTTTGAATATTTACTGTGGCGACTAAAATAAAATGAGTTGAATTATTAAAATGACTAAAACTAAAATGAAGCTAAATAGAAATATTTTTAAAAACAAAAACTGATAAAAAATGACTAAAACATTAAGTAAAATAAAAACCCAAAATATAAAAAAAGCTAATTCAAAATAAAATGCAAAAATTAAATAAAGAATAAAATTAAAGCATTCAGCTGTTTTTTAATTCTTGTGGCATAAAATGGATGAAATATTGTATTCATTAACAAATTAATGTTTTTGTTATATGTATTTTACATTGTCCTTGTTATATGTTGCATATACTTTAGTATAACAGTAAATTAAACATAATTACATGCAACTAACCCTAAACCAAAACCTAATCCTATAGTAAGTACAAGCTGTTAACTAATATTACTCAGTACTTAAATGTGTAATTACACTGTAACAAGGGCACCTTAAAATAAAGTATAAACTGAAATTGCTATGTTAGACACAAATAAGATAAAAGCAATTGGCAAATGTAAGAATGAGTACATTTTTATACAAGGAATGAAAGGTTTTGGAACTGCTTTTGTAACAACTCTCTCTTACCCTAAAGAGGTCGTTTTTTATTATTCATAATTATTATTTTTTTCCTATTAAGATCCACTTAAGCAAAAGTGCTAAGCGTTTTCTCTGTGCTGAAATGCTCTGCACACACTGTTAATTTCTGGCTGAAATGAATTGGGTTCTTTCTAAAAAAAAAAAAAAACAAATTCAGCGACTTTGCTAATCTTTGGGATCTTTATGGAAGTATATTCAGAGCAGAAAGCACCACACACTGGGGGAAAAGCCCAAGTTTTGACAAGCATTTTTTAAATTAATTTTTACTTTATTTTGATTATACTTAGCTGTGTTTAGGAATAATAATGACCTTATTACCTAACAGTGACTGGGCACCCAGTAGGCTTCACTGATATGTTGATGCATTTCATTAGTGATGTCACAAAGTTTTCATAGTATGTTATGCCTCTAAGTAAAATTTGTTTCCTTGTGATTTGATCTCTTTAAAGATGAACATGCTGTCATTGCCACATTACATTTCAGGCGGTTGTACAGATGCAGCAAAATTGAGGTTCCTTAAATCATTCAGGAAACTACTACTTTGTGTCTTTTAGGGGAAAATTAGGAAATTCCATCATAACAAGAACAGTACATTTATTGAAAACGCGCTCCTTGAGAAGAACAAATATATTGTGTTTAGTGTAAAAACCCTTTGTGAAAATGTTTCAGCTATGTGAAGATGTGTGCTCTCATTTCAGTGTACAAATGGGCACCTGATGTGCGCAGGCTGCTTCATCCACCTGCTTGCTGATGCACGTTTAAAAGAGGAGCAGGCCACGTGTCCCAACTGCCGTTGTGAGATCAGTAAGAGTCTGTGTTGCAGGAACCTGGCGGTGGAGAAAGCCGTGAGTGAACTGCCGTCTGAGTGCAGCTACTGTCTCAAACAGTTCCCTCGCTCCAGCCTCGACCGCCATCAAACAGAGGAGTGCCAGGACAGGTACTGTTGCACCAGTTCACAAAACAGACCCCCGAATCAGCCAGATTATGTACAACACATATGTAAATCCATAGGGGTGAATTCACTAAATAGGTGTGCCACTCTGAATTTATTCATTTACAGCACAACACGCCACCTTTAAAACTAAACTGGGATTGCTATGGATTGTGCTATATTCCAAAAGACTTTATCTTAAAAGCCAATGCTAATTAAAGTTGGCATAAAATGGAAATTGCAACCATTTTTTCTTTACTTTTATGACGTTTATCCAAATGACGCAGCTTCTTAAATGAGAAACAAATATGGGGACTTGCATTTGTCCATCGGGAATTGATTAGACTTTTGCCGTTTGCTCATTTTTGCGATCGTTTCTTGTGAGTGACATGTTGCTGGAGGGGAAAGATTAAAACTCATCTGGCCAGTAGACAACCGTTTGTGTCCAGCCCTTGTGCTGGTGTTTGTCATGGGAGAGGAGATGTCTTTGCAAGGCGATGGGAATGTTAATGTTTTTGATCGAAGATTATGAAGATGCATGTTTTTTTTTCTTTCTTTTTTTTTTTAAGAAAAATATAAATCTTTTATAATAAATACTACAAAGTTGATTTCATGGTGAATGTTGTGCTATTACAACTTGTAAAAAGCAGTCAACATTTTGTTTAAAAGTGAAGTTTGCGTCTGTTTTAGTGAAATGTAATGAAAATAAATTTAAAACTGAACTTTATAAGTGATGCAACCGGGAACAAATCCAGACATGAGTTAGTGGTCGACCGATATATCGGCCGATATCTCGCGTTTTTTAAATATCGGCATTGGTCGATAAGTTTTTCTGTTTGGCTGATGCGTTCGAGACGGGACTATTATTTTGACGGCACAACAGACATTTATTTGAAGTACGCTGAGAACGGCAGCACCTGAGCACACAGGGCTCACATTCTCCCTATTTTTCGCTATTTATATCTTTTAAGCAAATCTTTGAATGACTAATGAACATTTAATCTCACAAACCTTGCAGACTAGTCGGATCCAGTTCTTGTGACGTGTGCATTTGTATGCTGTATGATCGCGTGTTCTCTGCGTGACGGTCAGTCAGGAGGAAACACGCGATCGATAAACTCAAACTTTTGATTTCAAACTATGCTGCGCTTCATGCTTTTGCCCACTGCCGTATTCATGTCATTTTCACTGTGTGCTGTATGTAAAATGAGTGTTACCTTGGCTTTATTTGAAAAAATACGATTCCCAGTGCACACAAACATCCCAGAATACTGAGTGCCCTATTGGTTACAGTGTTTACTTCCTTTTTAATAATATTTTTATTAAATATTTATTTGTATATTGTATATTTATCTAAAGTATAATTGTTTTTTTACACATTTATTTTTTTTATTCATTTTTAAATGATTTAAAATTTCTTAAATATTAATAAAAATAAATAAAATTATATCGGCCACCCTACTTTCCTAGATATCGGCATCGGCTGTCAAAAAAACAATATCGGTCGACGAAGACATGATTGCAAGCAGACATTTAGCATTGTAAAAAGATTTTTTAGAAGATGCTTTTTACGCTTGAATTTTTCGAGTGATTTGACATTACTAAGATAGAGTCATTGAGTCTTTGATGCAAATATGTAATTGCAATCGGTGGTGGCAATTCGTTTAGATTGTTTAGTGAATTCCCCTATTCTCTCATCTTAATCTAGTCATAAAGACATATATATACTTGGCTTGGACTATACAAGTCTCTTGCATTCACTCAGAAAAAGTCTCTTCAAAATGTTATATAACTGTAATATTAATTATAAAGCATTTATAATTATATAATATACAAATATTTAAGTCAGTTTTATTTGTACAGTGCTTTTTACAATACACATTTACAGAAAATTGTGATATGTTTATAATATTTTGATATTTTCATGCTTTAGGGCTTATTTACACAAGGACAATAACTAGTCCACACCATAACTACAACGATAATATTGTTGGAAGCCAATCAGAATCCATCCTGCTTTAAAAAGCTCAAGCAATGGCAAATAACTGCTAACTCACACAACTGTAGCGAACTTTAATGTGAGTTGGTGTGGACACTGATATAGTTATTGTTCTTGGTGTGGATGTGCCTTTATAGTCACATTTAGCAGATTAGAACTGGGTGTTAATATATTTGACATTTTGTAATGATGTAAACAATCAAGCATTTGAGATATGGTATATAGTACATATCACTTTATGTGAGTGTACTATGGATTTGTGTAGTATGGAAGTTTATGAGTGATAATATAGTTTTCACAAATGATGTACTTGATTCAATACTTATTCATTTTATACTTTATCTTTAGAGATGATGATTGGTCGTTTCTTTAATTATTTCTATTGGAAATAGAGTGACACAGTGCAAGTACAAGCGGATTGGCTGCCCGTGGCAGGGGCCATTCCATGAGCTCAGCGCTCATGAGGCAGAGTGTTCCCACCCATCCAAAACCGGCATGGAGCTGATGGGCATCCTGGACGAGATGGACCAGAGCCATCGCAGAGAGCTACAGCTCTACAACAGCATCTTCAGCCTGCTGTGCTTTGAGAAGATCGGCTTTACAGGTACATAAAAACCTTAAAGTAAATAGTTCACCCGAAAATGAAAATTAGCTGAAAATGCACTTACGCTCAGGCCATCCAAGATGTAGATGAGTTTGTTTCTTCATTAGATTAGATTTGGAGAAATTCAGCATTACACCATTTGCTTACCAGTGGATGCTCTGTAGTGATTGGGTCCTGTCTGAATGGGAGTTCAAACAGCTGATAAAAACATGACTCCAGCCTATCAGTTAATGTCTTGTGAAGTGAAAAGCTGTGCGTTTGTGAAATATTCATCATTAAGATGTTTTTCATTTCAAAACGTTGCTAAAATCATAATCATAGATCATAATCTATGATATTGCTTTCTCCAGTTAAAATGTTGTCTCATCTGAATCAGGAGATTTAGAAATATGCACAGATCAAGCACCATTTATAAGCAAATGCCTTAATAATGGATTTTTACTTCACAAGACGTTAATCAATTAGTTGTGGATTATTGTGATGTTTTAATCAGCTGTTTGGACTCTCATACTGACCACATCCATTCACTGCAAAGGATTCATTGGTAAGTAATGGTGTAATGATGAATTTCTCCAAATCTGTTCTGATGAAGAAATAAACTCATCTATGTCTTGGACAGCCTGAGGGGGGGGAACTTCCAACTGCTGGGAGATTGCTTGATTTAAAGCATAGAAATCTGGCCTGAAGTAAGCTACTAACCTGTAATCTTATTCGTCTTTGCTCCAGAGGTGCAGTTCCGGCCGTACCGCACTGACGATTTCATCACACGACTGTATTACGAGACACCACGCTTCACAGTGCTAAACCAGACCTGGGTGCTGAAGGCGCGGGTCAACGACTCGGAGCGCAATCCCAACCTGTCCTGCAAACGCACGCTTTCCTTCCAGCTCATCCTGAAGAGCAAAGTGAACTCTGCACTGGAGTGCTCTTTCCTGCTCCTGAAGGGCCCGTACGATGATGTAAAATTCAAACCCGTCATCCAGCACCACGTCTTCTCCAACGACGCCAACGAAACCGAGTACGCCCTGCTGCCCATCAGCGACAGCGTGGAGTGCAACAAGCTGCTGGCTGCCAAAAACATCAACCTCCGCCTCTTCATCTTTCAGATCCAGAAATAGAGGCACGAGACGACGGGGATGGAAGATACGGATCAGACGACGATAGGAGGAAGAGGGGATGGTGTGAACAAAGAAGCAAAGAGGGGAGACGAGCACCACTGAACCACAGATACCTCTACGGGAGCAAAAGAAGGATGAATACGGCCCATCAGTACTGCAGTAGATCGTTTGTTTGTGTGTGAGTGTGTGTTGTTGCTGGTTAGCTTTCAGACCCTCTACGGCCAAAAAAAAATGTCAACAATCTCACCCAAAACCCTGCTGATGTCTCATTGGCAGAGCGGGACGGGCCTGAATGAACAACACCAAGAGTCTTGGACTGTATTTGTGTGTTTTTTGGGCCTGTTTGTATGGATGTCAGTCAGAAAAGACCAACAAGATGAGTGATATAAGGAACAAGGCTGAGTGAGTGCTAGAGATAGAGACAGGTGTAGTGCAACCAATCATTCAGGCAGCGTTCAACTCTGCGTTTGTGTGTTTTCACGCAGTCTTCAGACCTTCCTCTCAAGGCTTTCCCACACCGACGCTGGAGCGTAGCGGCCGCAATTGCTTTAAGTGTATTTTTGTATGTGAAGGTGGCAATTTTCATTGAAGCGCTGCAGTACAGTTAAGCTGAACAAAATGGCTGCCGACCCCACAACCCGAAAAATGCGATTTGCATGTTTTTAGTTTTTCAGTGTGCTCTCTGAAACCCAGTTTTAGTTGCGTAGCATCATAGCCTTGTAATCTAACTTAAGTTTGACCTTATTGACACATTTAAGAACCTGTGAATCCCCCCCCCCACACCCTCCTGTGAATTGTTTTCCTCATTATCTTGTCCTGTTTAACCCCCTGGTTTGTGAACACAGGTACATTTCTCAATTCATGATGTCATTGGGTTATAGATATTTATATTTATTGCTTTAATTTAACCTGCATTAATTAATGAGTTAACAGACATTTCTCACTCACTCAACACTGAGAGACTGGAAAGATCTGATTTTGAGCCATTGTTACAGACCCCTTCCCTTCTTCCACCCTCATCCACATACACGCACATAAACAAACACACACGCACACAAATGACCTTCTTTCATACCTTCATTAAAAATAGACACACACACACACACACACACACACAAAACGGGGGGTTACAAAAGAGCCAATGGGGTAATCAGATCTCAGTTCGGATGAACTGTGACGTAGTTTTGACTTACTTGAATTCATGAACGACAGAACAACAAACAGTTTAGATGATCTGGCAGAGACGGTCACTTCTGATTAGAGGAGTTTAGTTTAAACTGTTTTTGCATTTAAAAGCTTTTAATTATCACTCTGGCTGTATATGTGCCTTTCTATTAAAGCTCATTTAAACTTGTCACTGCTTTCTTTCTTGACTACTCGACATACACTCTGATAAATGTATGTTTAAAATCGTAATTTAGTATAGTTCAACATATCTTGTAATGTGGGTAACACAACCACGTGCTTCTTGTTTAAAGGGACAATTTATCCCCCAAAAACAAAGTTATGTCCACGTTTACTCAACCTCGTGTAGTTCCACACCTGTCTGACTTTTTCATCTGTGGGAGGGAAAAGTTGGCTGTCCGAATGAATCAAACTGAATCGCGAACAATTTCAGTTCTAGTTCACGATTAATTTTAAACAAATGAATGCTATGTTATTGTAGTGCCCTCTTATAAGCAACAGAGGGGGTTATATTGAGTTCTTATCAAATCTACATCTTAATCGTAATCAAACTCATTTAATCAAAATTACTCCCCTAAAATTTAGTTACATTTCCCTGAATGTCTGAAAAGGCCATCGTCAATGTAAAATCAACACCTCAATAAAACACCTATGAGAACATCAGCTGACCCTATTATGAATGTGAGTAAAACATACAAGAAGCCATCAAACAGATTAAAAGGCCATATATTTAAGAAATGCCACTTAGATATTTTCCAGTCTGGTCAAATGTTACATCCTAATAAAATTCTGTAAAACAAACAAACAAACAAACAAACCAATTGCTTTTTAAACTGTTGACATACTGTTTTGATAACGGAAAATGCTGAATCTAGTTTCATTCCCAATTTAAGTAATATAGCCCTCTATAAAACAAGATAAATATAGTATTATATACCATTCGAATATAACATTTTATCCATATTAAGCAAAACACAAGTAATATAAATAGTATAAATTATGCTCTAATAGCAATTTAAACATGATGCTATTGATGTCCATGTAAAGTAAAATTCAAAACGTGTATTTGGCAAAGTAGAAAAGGTTGAATCTGAAGGATGCCATCATCAGACTCGAGTGCTACAGACTGTAGAGAACAATTATTGTGCAGCTACAAATACTGAATGTTTATGATGAAATCATAATTACACTATGTGTGAACACAGTGTCTTTTAGTACCAGCACTGGTTCTGATTAAGGCTACAGCCATTTTTGCAGCTACTTGACTGGAAGGAGACCCCCATCATATTGAGTGGTGGAGGTGAAGAAGTGGCCAAAGAGTTGCAGTATATTTGAACTCCAGCAGGGGGCACCAAACACTGTGTCTGCCCACCTTGTCCTGACACCAGCATTGCAGGATAGGACTGTTGTTGTTGCTGTGGTACCTTGTTACAAGAGAGAAAGCACATATACATACATCTTATAATTCGGAATTTAGAATGACATTTCCTGGAGTTTTGTTTTTTTTTTTTGCATCAGTACCTGATAGGAGGATACGGATGGGTAAGGTCCCACAATGCCTTGCTGTGTTTGGGGTAGAATCTGACTTCCCATCATGCCTGGGCAGCCTTGTTGGTTTGACATGACAGGCGGGTATACTGTTAAAAAAAAAAAAAAAATGTGGACAAGTATGTGTGAGATTTCATTAATTGTATAGTGTCAATGGATTCGAAATGATAGTCAGTAAAGTAATACCTCATATGCTAAAGGTTATTTATTCATGTATTTTTATGCATGAACACACAACACTTGAACCAATCATATGAGAGCTGAAGTGAATAGCAGGAAAAGAGACCGGTTCACTGTGAGACCAGTGCCACCATCTCTTACAGTGTAACGGCCCCCTCCCCTACTACTGTGAGACTCGGGTGTAAGGGACCCAGAGGGGCTTCATGTGTACCTGTTTGTGTGTTGTAACTGGTTGCTGCGTATTGTTGCGATGCACTGGGACACTGAACAGGATAACTGTACACTGAAACCTAAGAGGGGAGAGCAGAGTTGACTCATAAATAGACATACAGGATGACATTACATCGTATCTCATTACTCATTTATGGTGAAGTACCTGGCTGCTCTGCTGACTCAGAGGGGGTGGGGCTGTGGGAGGAGCTAGTGTCATTCCAGGAGTAATATAACTGTCTGAATGGTGAGACGGGGCGTAACTGTGGTGTGACGGAGCATAGCTGTGTGTGGGTGGAGCTCCTTGCATGTAAAAGGAGGACATATCTGGAAGATCCCCTGATGATGACTGGTGACTCAAGGTCATGTGACCAAACTTAGCAGTAATATCTTCCCTCTAAGAATCAAAAATAGGCTTGTCATGTACATGTGCGAGACACTACCATTCACAATTTTGAAGTTGGTAAAGTTTTTATTTTTAAAATAAAATGGGCATTCGCTCCCCAGGGCTGCATTTATTTGATCAAAAATACAGTAAAAACTGTAATATTGCTAAATATTATAACAATTTAAATAATTTTTTTCTATTTTAATATATTTTAGAATGTAATTTATTCCTGTGATAGCAAAGCTGAATTTTCAGCAGTCATTACTCCATTCTTCAGTATCACATTTTTCAGGATTCTTTTATGAATAGAAATTTCAAAATAACATTTAGTAAAAATAGAAATTTTACAACATTATAAATGCCTTCACTGACACTTTTGATCAGTTTAATGCATCCTTGAAACTTTTGAATGGTGGTGTATATCCTAAATATTTTATACAAGTCATAATATAAATAATAGATAACTAGATAAATAACTAGATAATATTAATACTTATTCTCACTCACAGTCTGTTCAGTTGGGTGTTGCTGGGAGGTAGAAATGTTTAACTGCTGAGGTGGAAGGTATGTCACAGAGGAGTATTGAACCTAAACCAAAAACGAGAGGGCAGATTGTGAATTTTGATGATAAAGATGGAAAATAAAATCCTAACTAAAATCAATATTTTAACATCTGTTCTACAGGAATAGAAACTGTATGTTTCTGTAATACGGACTCTTTATAATGTGCAGAATGAGCAATGGATATTCATTTTGATATTTGCTAAAGATTACATTTAACAGTGTTATTAATTTTTGTTGTGTTGTTAAGAGTTAACTTACAGTGAGCGTTAGATGAAAACAAAAGTAAATGTGAAAATAGGGCAAATGAGCATGAATAAATTAATATCCAATATCAACAAAAAAAAATAGCCAAACAAATAATATTTAAATAAAAATCAGATAAGCAATATGGTATTGATATATTACGCACCACTAGTCTCCATTATGTTTTATTTACCTGTGGAACACCATGGCTTGCTACTGGCTGCTGCTGAGGTGGAGGGGGCGGGGCTTGTGACTGTACTGGGTTAAGCTGGTTACATGGCTTCTGACTTACTGGTGGGTTGTAAACAGCTGGAGTTCCATCTGGATTCAGAAATGGCTGCCCTAAAAGACATATCCACAGTTGGATGAGAAAGATTATGTGGTGGATCTTTGCGGAATTACAGTCATTTTGAACCAATGAGTCAGCTTCTACTCAGGGAATTGTGAGCGTGTACTGTTGTGTGGGAGAGTGTATGTGTGTACCTGTATGTGGATTCAATAAGATGCTCCCAGGAGGTATTGATGACTCAGCAGGCACGATAATGTAAGCAGGGCTGTTGTTGGGTGGAGCGTATGATAGAGCTGACTCGGACACTGTTAGATCGATCAGATAGAAACAATGGCAGGTCAGAAATATTATGAGGGATTCTGCACTATTTCTAGGTCACTAATCAAATAAGGATATTTGTGACATTGATCGTGTGACTCAAATCATGCTGGAGAGCAGCATCAGCTTAGAGTTCATGCAACTCGAGTGCCACTGTCATTAAAGCGAAAAATCATTGTGTATTTTTTTTTACATTCAGTAAAACATTTCAATTTCAATGCTAATAAATATCATTTGATTTCAATTTGTGTTAAAGTTGAGATGAGTATAAAATAAAAGCTTTTTCATTAGCCTTCTAAACCCCACTCTAAATAACTAGCTCTCAGTTTAACAACCAGATGGTCTTTGTGGCCTTTTTTATCTTTTTTCTGAGAGGGACATGATGCCTGGCGTTATTTTTGCACCTGGTTTGCAGAGTTTGGAGCCGTTGTCTGAACGAGCGTGTGCAGATTTAGATGTCCATGTCGGGCTGTCAGAATCCGTGCTGCTCCAAGGTCGAGGGTCGTTCCAATGAGAGTCCAGCTCAAAGCTGCTCTGCCTGCTGCCGGACAGCCGACCCGAACCATCCCGGTTACCCCTGTCGGGATGGCAGAAGCATGTTTTGTGCCTACTTTTTGCTAGAAGACCTCTCTTTCATATTAAAATATATTCCAAAATGTAAGTTGCTTTCAGTTTTCAGCACAGATTCTTAATTTTCTGAGCACAGAATAAGAGAAGAGAAGCAATATTGGTGTTGTGTGTGGGGGTTTGGCGAATACCACACTTAAAATGTCCCTAATATTCCTGAAATAGGTGTCAAGAAATAACACCTGTTTTTGTGACAGCCCTTGAACAAAGGGAGCAGCCCTTTTTTTAGCCAATCAGAGAAGCTTAGCCTATCAGAGAACACTCTCTGTTCTGACATATCTTCAGAGGTCGGATGATGGAAAAAAAGTATTTCTCACCTAAATAGCTGCCGTCTTCTCTGGGTCTCACTGGGAATACTGCTGTCATCCAGACCTCTGCAAAGAGATACAAAAAAATAAAAACAGAAATAAAAGAATAGAGTAGTTGAAGTGCAGCTCATTGATTTATAATAATTATACTGGTAAAATTACATATTTAAATTTAAACCAGTTACATGGTTTACAAACTACTATTTAATTTTTTTTTTTTTTACAAAATTTGAATTTATTTCAGCAGATATTAACCAAGTAGATATTACATTAGCAGTAAGCAATGTCTATAAATACTCGGACTAATTCAAATTTGAATAGTTGACATGTAGTTGCAAAGTTACGTAGAGTTAGTAGAATGTCTATGAAAATGGTGATAGTGTTTTGACTATCAAAACAGTGTTATCATATTATATAATAAATCATATTAAAATATGTAATTATATAAAACAATTATATTTATTTTGAAACATTTATATAAACAATATCTCATTTACTTATATATTTATAAAAACAATTTTTTACCTGGTCTCAATATAAACACTCTGAGAAAGACAAGTGGTCTGAAAAATAAAATAGCACAAAATCAAAGGCCAAGCTTTAATGTACTACTGTATGAGCATTTTAAGTAGGTGTTTTCTTACATCCTGTGAGAATATGCGTTCTCTGACTTTCTGGTACTCCTCCTCTCTCTCTTCTATAGACTTGCTCCTCATTTGTTCTTTGAGAGATGGAACCCTCAGCTATAAAACAGGAGACGTGCAGACACAAATTAACCAGCCGGAAAGATCAGGGCCCGTATTCACAAAACATCTTAAGGCTAAAAGTAGCTCATAACTCGCCGATTTAGGAGAAAATCTTAAAAATAATGGGTGTGTCAATGCTAAATTTAGGACTCCTACATTTTTGCTCTAAGAGTATTTCACAAAGCGTTTTAGCACTAAAACTAGCTCCTAAATCTGTGAAAGGTTAGGAGTAGTGAAGAGGACTCCTAAGTCATTAATACCAAGCCACAAACCATTCCTAAAATGGCTGTACAATATTTCCATGAATAAATCTCTGACAGAGATTATCAGCCAATCACTGTGTGCATAGTTAGTAAGCATGCTGACATCCTCCATAGCAACGAGGTCAACCCCGCCCTTATTCTTATCTTAAGACTTCTCTCTTTTCCTTAGTAAAAGTTTGTCTCAGCAGCTTTGTGAATAGGTTTCAAGAGAAAACTCTTAGTTAAAAACTTTTACTGCTATTTAGGAGAACTCTTAGTGGTAAGATAAAATGTTTTGTGAATACGGGCCCAGAGCTATTAGAGGAGCAATTGTTAGCTCTTTTGTACCCTAGTGGTAATGTCAGGGGTCAGTGAAGTGTGTATTTGTCCAAACCTGACTGTCTTCTTTCTCCTGACTGTTGTCTCTCTTCAGTATTAATCTTCTTTCTTCTGTTTTCTCCTCCTGAACATGTTCAGCAAACCGATGTTCTGGTCTGAAATACATTATGTTATACTCACATCCATTCCTTCATCAAATGTAGATATATAATCTTTGTAACAGACACACATTCTGGAATTGCAGGTTTTGTTGATGATAACCGCTTTTCCACTGTGATCCACGTTGTGTTCCAGACCAAAATATGCTGCAACCCTGTGGACCAGCATCCTGTGATACGAGGACATCTGAGGGAACTTTTTATAAGAACTATAGAGAGAGAAAAAGAGGCACATTATATCACATTACAAACACATCTATCTCAAAAGCATGAAAGACATGCATGGAACGATACCTGTTGTCTGTCATAAAATCAGTCATGTCTTGCTCGAGTTTTAGAAGCATTAGTCTGTCCCTGCAATCCAAAAACAGACCAATTCAGCACAAATGGAAGGAGGAGAATGAAGGGATATTTTCAAACTTTTACCCACCTGGGACTGCTTTTCAAAGTAGTGATTAAAAACTCCTCCAGATCAATGCCTGTGGAGTCGGTGTACTCCAGACTAGGCTCTAAAAGAATTATATTTGTTATGTGCAAAGTACAGGAAGCAACTTTGGATGGATGGATGGATGGATGGATGGATGGATGGATGGATGGATGGATGGATGGATGGATGGATGGATGGATGGATGGATGGATGGATGGATGGATGGATGGATGGATGGATGGATGGATGGATGGATGGATGGATGGATGGATGGATGGATGGATGGATGGATGGATGGATGGATGGATGGATGGATGGATGGATGGATGGATGGATGGATGGATGGATGGATGGATGGATGGATGGATGGATGGATGGATGGATGGATGGATGGATGGATGGATGGATGGATGGATGGATGGATGGATTACGTAATCAGATTCCAAAAATGAAGTACTTGTAATTAGAGTAAATTACATTTTAAAATACTCGTAATCGGACTACGTTACTTTTTATTGATTACATTATTACATATTCACACAGTATAAGTAAATTATTCATCATTTACTGATTCTCTCTAATTCCTCTTTTTTATCTTTTAAATTTTCCTTTCTAAAATAGTCTACCGCTTATATAAACTCAAAGTCCAGTTTTGTGGACATTCACACAGATATTATTCAGGTGGCGACAAGGCATTTGACCAATGGATTTACAAAAATCATTTCAGGTTTAAAAAGTGCTTCAACGTTGCATCAACACATTCATTTTTATTTGAATTATTACCCAGTAGGTTATTTAACCATGTATTATGTATTATTGAAAGGCTTTTGTCCTTGAAACTCATTAAAATGCACAAGTTCTCGTTATTTCTTATTTGCAGACATTCTCAAACTTTTTGTCATCTGAATCTCTTTCATCTAATATATTTACTTTAAAGGGGTGGTCAATCAGCAATTCTGTAAAAGATAGCATCTCCCTTTGTATTGAACTTTGAGCATCGTAACTTTGCAGATCTTGTTTATGCTCAAACAGCAACATTACACACTAACTAAAGTTAAAAAAAGTGAAATCATAATCAATGACCCCTTTAAGTACCCCTGAGATTTTAAAATAAATATTTCAATAATTAAGTATCACATTTGCATGTTCACAGTTCTCTGACACTGGTTGATGGTCATATGGCGTGCAGGTAAACATAAAATATATATTGTTTTTAGTAAGTGAATGATTTTGATTGTTATTTTAAAATGATTCATTTTAATTTAAAATTATGATTTAATTACGTTTTCCTTTCATTAAACACACTAACCCCCTGCAGTTCCTTTACAAATCCCAGTTTGAGAAACGTTGATGTAATAAAATGTTTAATGCACTTCATGTTGTTAATTACAATGAAAGGAATTTTCTCACTCTTTGTATGTTTACATCATTATGGTACAAGATTATCCTGTTTAAATCAATGTGATAAACGAGTTAGGTCAAAAGTAATCCAAAAGTAATCTGATTATATTACCTGATGTAATGGATTATTTTACTAACTACAATTTTTGTCATGTAATTTGGAATCAGTAACGGATAACAATTTGTATGTAATCTACCCAGCTTTATAAAACAATCACCATTTTCTGCAATTAATTGCAAGTATTTGCACATAATAGTAAAAGCTGTAGTAATATAAACTACTGTTCAATGGTCTGGGGTCCTTAAATTTTGTTTTTATTTTTAAAGAAATTAATACTTTTATTCAGCAGGGATGCATTAAGTTTATCATAAGTAAGAGTCAAGACATTCAGAAAGTTTCAAAAGACTTCCATTTCAAAATGTTTTCAACAACATCATTAGAAATGTTTCTTGAGCACCAAATCAGCACATTAGAATGATTTCTGAAGGATCATGTGATCCTGAAGACTTAACACATTACATTTTAAGTATATATTACAATAGAATAGTTATCTTAAATAGTAATAATATTTCACAATATTACTCACAATATAACTGTGATCAAATAAACACAGCACAGCATTGGTGAGCATAAGAAACTTTTCAAAAGCATTAAAAATCTTACTGATTCCAAACTTTTGAACAGTAGTGTATCCTCAAATTAATTTAAAATCAATTCTGCTCATTCTGAAGCTTATTTTAAAAAGCCTTACTTTTAACACTTTTAACATCCCCCATTAATTTCAGAAATTGATGCAATATTTTTCACAGCCCTAGATAAAATGCGTGTATTTCATGAGCACATATTGTTTGCAAATATGATACACAAAAACCTACATGCAATGCAAACTACCTTTTGATAAACTTGTTTTTTTCGATGTGAAGCTTGTCTCCTCTTCCTCCTCATTGCACGCAGGACTGTCACCATGGTTACTAGATACAGTTGTCTTGCTCTCGTTTTCCTAGGACCAGACAGAACAGAATTCCTATGATTCACTTGTAAAAGATTAGGGGACTAAATATAATAATTTAAGAAAATACCATTGGACAACTTATGGTTTAAACACTTACCAAATCAGTGGTTACAGTTTTGATTCACTTACATATGTCCTATCCATCTACTAGACTATGTAAATTAACTTTAATGGTGAATGCAAGATTGTAAATGTGTCTTTAGTTTATGAATGATTCTTACCTTGTTGTTCTCCTCAGTGGATAAAGACTCATCACACACAGCAGTGCTCCGAACTAATTTTCCTTTAGCCTGTAACACACAAACACATTCATTCAATAACCCCATTATTGAAAAGAAATAGATTTTTTTCTAGAGAAGAGCGTCCTCAGTGTACATTATTGCTACTTTTGTTAATTCAATGTTGGACACAAAAAAAGATTATTCTTATACATTGTCTTTTTTGTATGGTAGTTGAAATACTAATGTGATAAGACATATTGCTATTTATAAATATGATTTTAAATACATCACTAGTTTCATTTTGTAAATGCAGCAGCTAGGAATGGTTTTAATTGTATTGCATTTATAGATGATTGGATCAACACTACAGGGTGAAAAGTGTAACTACGCAATTTTCAAACTATTTGGACCTGATCCCAGACTGTCTAAAAGCTGCTGATGTGATTTATATTATGGAGTTGGGTAACTTTGTGCTATCAGGGGAGTGAATGCAATGTTTACTAACGGTATTTGGACTGAGACACATAACTGTTGAGGTTAAGCAGTCAGTAGCAAATGGCATTTACCCACTGAAGAGAGAGAATGATTCAGAAAGCAATATTCTGCCGAGTATAGCCACATCAATCTAACATAAACGTCTGACAAGCTAGAAAAGAAAAGAAACTCAAATGAAATGAATGCTCTATAGGGAGGGTGCTTTAATGATTAGATTCAATTGCAATCCTACCTTCAGTTTTTTCTTGAGTTGTCCGTGGTTATCATCTGACTTTGGCTGCTCAAAGAGAAAAAAAAGAAACAGGATAAAAAGAAAATGATCGGAGGAAATGAAACAAGCAGAGTGAATCGATGGAAGTTGTTGAATCTATATTATCACCTGGCTGGATTTCTGACAGTCCTCTGTGCCTGTGGTACAACAAGGAGGTGAAGTCTCCTCCGTAGTGCATTCTGGGATATTTTCAGATTCTCCTGTTTCTGACATCTTGAAATTTTCAGGTTCAAAGGTCATATCAGTCATAGGCCACCATATGCCCCATGACCATCCAAGCCAATTAGAACCAAAACAAGATGTCTTTTTCTCTTTTTTTCTTGTTCTGTTCTTCTCTTCTCTTGCCAGAACAGATGGCTAGACAAGATTCGTATTCAGTAAAGGAGAGAGAAAAAAAATCTCTGTGTGATGTTTTCACTCAGAACAAAAATCCTTTTCAGATCTGTAAACATTAATTTACTCTGAGCACTATGCAAGGTTTACTGAAATATTGCGCTGACAGTCAGTGTCAAAAAAGCTAAAATCAGTGATTAAACCAATTAAGCCTCCAACCAAGTATCAATAGTAATGAGACATCTTTATTTTTTATTCATCCATGAACTGACTCGCCTGTGCTCAAGGTAAAATAAAGTTAATATAGCCACAAAATTGTGTAGTAAAAAATAAAAAGGCTTATCAGCGTTTAAAAGGGTGGAGAAAATTACTCGCAGTTGTTTTAATATTGATTTAAATGTATTGTATGAAATGATATTTTGGTGCAAATTCATCAGTCATTTGAAAGAAAACTAGACAGATGCCAGCATAGAGAGATTTTGACATGACATAAACACAACTACACAAGGTAAATGGAAATATTCACTTTCAACAAGGTTTGTGCCAAACACAATGTGTTGCGTAGTGAATTATTAGCTGAAACCATCAAAATTCAATTCATAATTAAAAACTAAATGCTTAAAGTATGAAAACCTAGTAAATTAAAAGGCTAGTTTTTGCATATTTTGGTCCTATGAAATTTATAGCAATATTAATGCATTAATTATTGATTTTAAAGACATTTTTGTTTAATTCTATATGATAAATGTTTCTGGGACTGTGCTGTGTCAGTGACGAGTCAGTTTGCAAACATGGATTTCTGTGCATGCATTATGTGCAACTTCTTTCATAGCACGGGCAGGTTCTGTAAATTATATTCCCATAATGTCGACTCCCTAAATGGAAAGCGCACACACACACACACACACAAGCTCTGTTGGGATAGAGTGCATCCTTCATTCTTATGTCATCACTCTCATCGTGTTTGAACTCGTCTTCATGTCTGACCACTGAGTCACTGACTCACTTTCACCAGCGTTAAGCCATACGCCTCCACACACGCAGACACCGCAGTAGCTCTTGGCATCTTCGTCAAGGTCTTCTCTGGGTTATCAAACAGGTGGCCTAAAACTTAGATGCTAAATAATTGTGTGACAGAGATGCCATCTGACATGCATTTAACATCTGATGGGCAGTAACAAATTGGTCTGGGTTTTTGGCCACTGACCAATCCTTACATAAATTTACTTGGTAACCATAGTTTCTGCATAAATAGGCCTATTATACGCAAATAAAGGTTCTTTATTGGCATTTCAAGAACATTCACAGAACCTTTCCATTGCACAAAATATTCTTTACACGAAGACAAAAAGTGTTTCCTGTAAGAACGGTTTACCAAAAGGTTCTTTGGGGAAACAAAAATGGTTCTTCTCTGACATCACTGTGAATACGACTTTTTCAAAATTTGTTTCTTTATTTGTAGTGTAAGTATACAGTCACTAAAGCAAAATTATTCTAAATAAATATGGGTATATATTTATTATGGTGTTATCATGCTTTGGCGTATAATATTTTAATGCATATAATCACAAAATTACCCCAAAATATATGAAAATGTAAATGTATAATTAATAATAATAATAATAATGGATCGGTCGGAACAATAGAAAACCCGGAGAGGAGTTTCAGCGGAATAATTACAGAACTGTATGAGCAGAGAAGGAAAATCGCTCCGCTCCATTCATTTACACAGCTCCAGTCTGTCGTGATATTTGGCTTCTTGTGGAACCATTTTCTTCGTACAGAAGAAATACACAAACTTATAATGTCAGACTCATTTTATGTCAGAAACGTGAGTCATCCAATATTAAAATATTAAAGTTACTTGTTTACAGAACTGCTGTTTAAAGCAACAGTAACGAGAATGTAGCAGTGCTCGAATATTGCTTAATTGATCTGTCCTTCTTCAAACAATGTATTCAACTTTGATTTTGATAAGTAGTCGCTAATATTAAGCAATCTAGTAACAATAAGTGGGTTTAATATAACGTTTTAGCAAACGTTATGTTACCATTGTAATTCTTGTAAAGGCGGCGTGTAAATTAAAGCTTGTGGAAAAGTTGCGTGCACATACACACAGACGCGCCCGCTGCAGAATAGCGCAAAGATCTGTGTACAGAGATGCTATGCGTCTGTCTGCCAGGATGAAGGTGTAGCAGCCGAGATGGGGTTCGGTTTCCACCACTACGTCGCATTCCGGTCACAGTCTGGCACGCGTTATATTTGGAGCGGCTGTTTGGGGATCTCAGACTGCTGTCGCTGACGCACACGGAGCCGAGGCAGGAGCAGCAGCTGTGCTTTCTAAAAACGAACCTAGATCTCGCGCTTCCATTGCTCTTTTGTTAAACGACCCTGAGCCCTATATTACACTATATAGCAACAGAACCATTCTTCATAGAAACAGCGTGAAAATCAAGCTTTTTGTAAGGTTTGAGTTTGTTTTAGTCAACACAAACTTGTTTGAACTCCAGGAAATGACTGTTAATACCAGAATGAATCAGACGCAGGTGCAAATGCAGTGCGATATTATTGTGGTGCTGACTAAATCTTCCCTGATAGCAGTGGCGTTACACATGATCTAAAACACAATACAACACGCCTCACTATAAAGCATAGAGACCATTACAGCATAGAATTGCTTCTAATTAAGAGCAAAAATATGAGAGACAACCAACTTTACTTACCTTTATGTAACGCGACCGGAGAAACCAACTGAAATGTTTAGAAATGAGCGCTTGTGTCTCTGGTGAGCTTGTCAAACATCTTCTGTTTGTGACAGCAGAGCGCGTGCAGACTCACGCAACACACTCAATTAAATACGCGCGCGCGCTCGTGCGCTCAGCCTCTTCCTGGCAATCACGCTGCGCGCTCACAAAAACACGCAAGCACCAAGAGAGCCTTTAAGCAAAAGAATTCTAGACACCCACCTCCAACATTAATTAGAGGAAATTAAAAACAACAATATAAAATAACACGTTTGACACATTGACAAAATTAAAACTGATTCACATTGCTAGACTTAGGCTAAACAGTTAGGCTATTACAGTTATTATCAGAACTGTAAAACCATAATGGATTAATAAGGCGTCTCCGCACATTGTAAGAAGTTAATTGAAAAATCATTAATTTACGTATATGTTGTTTTTATATATTTTGCATGAATATGGTCACATTTTTAAAGGTAGGCTTTTAATTTATTCAATGTAGAAAATACATCCATGTTTCAGCATCAAGGATACTAAGCTGTTTAATATTCTCTTCTACAGATACTAACATATTGTGAATTCGTGCAAAAGCACACAAAGAGAACCCACCAAATACTGCAATGAGCACCTGCTAGATGAAAAGATTATGCGACACCCACAATGAGACACACACACACACACACATATGTATATACCGCAACTAGACTTCACAGCTGCATGGTGCCTCTCTTTCTGCCATATGGCTTTACCGTTTCAGAGAATCAGAGAGATGTTCTTCTATAAAGACAGCTTATAGAAAAAGATAGTGAAACAGACTCACCTGATGTTGTCTCCTTAATTAAATGAATGCAATTATAGTGTACAGCTCTGGCCAAAAAAAGGAGAACATTATGTTTTTGAAGTGTGTTTTGAGTGTTGAACCTGTACTATTCTCTCTCTCTCTCTCACACACACACGTACACACACACACACACACACACACACATTTTTGTGAATTGTGGGGACATTCCATAGGCGTAATGTTTTTTTATACTAGAAAATAGAAACTGTATGTGCTATTGCCCTACACCTAAACTTAGCCCTCACAGAAAACGTTTTTTACTTTCTCAAAAAAAAATTTTTTTTCACTCTGTATGATTTCTAAGCGTTTTTAAAAATGGGGACATGGGGTAATGTCCTTATAAGTCACCTTCTCCTTGTAATACCTGTCATACCCATGTCATTATACAAATTTGTGTCCTCATATGTCACAAAAACGCACACGCACACACAGGATAATTTGTCTTTATGCTTATAAGGAATCCTAATGCAATATAGCATATTTCTCCCTTTCCCCTCAGTGGCCAGTTTGTTGTGTTTTGACTGTGTTTATTTTGTGTGGGATGGCGGGCATGCAGCTGCCATTGTGCAGTTGACATGACTGAGTGAGAGACAGTAGGCATGCTTGATGAGGTAGAAAGGTTCAACAGAAACATTTATATTTTTTATTTGTCTTATAGAAGAGCCCAATAATGTATTAACTATTAATAACCTTCCAGTATTCAGTCAATCCTTCAATCGTTATTGAATTTACTTCAAGGGATAGTTCACCAAAATTGTCATCATTTACTAACCCTCAAGTTGTTCCAGACCTGTATGAACACAAAAAAAGATCATCTGAACGATGTTTGTAACCAAAGTTGACGGTAGCCATTGACTTCCCTAATATTGGAAAAAAATACTATGGAAGCCAATGGCTACTGTGTTGAAGGCCCCTGATTAAGAACCAAGAATCATTCATATAAATATATTTATCCATCTGTCTGAATAATTCTGTAAATCTTATTAAGATAAAATAATTAATGCACTGTAAAACCTATTTTTCTTTGCCCCTCTAATCCATCTGCTAATGTTGTTAGATTTTCATCAGCTGGTCTCAATGACAGACACACAGTAAAAATTATTTTTTGTAAAGAAAGTTGTAAGTAAAGATTATTGGAACACATTTTACAAGAAAATGCTATTTCAGTGTTTCTACCACAAATTTCTGAGTGAAGTGTTTCAAAACCCCATTTTTTCTTCTTCAGCGCAGCGCATAAACAATGAAATACCAGTAACTGAGAAAATATTAATAAATAGACATGTAAAATTAATAGACTATATACCTAAAATTAGAAGTTAAGGTGTGTCCATTCAGTGCCTTTAAAGAGTGATAAAGTTAATTGAGTTTCTTGTGCACAGCAATCTGTTCCTTAAATGAAAATCTGATTTCTAGATGAGCTATTACATTACATAAACATAGATATTTAAATAACTTGGCCATATTCACTACACAAGAATCTTTGACTTGTGCTCATGAGGATGAGATGTCCTGACGTGCACCTGCTGGGAATACACTTGTTCATAATGTCCCAGTATGTCTGGCTACAGTATGAGGTCAATCAATGGCGAGGCACATGAAAGCATTCCTCTTTACTTAACTTGAAAGACATACAGACATACATGCAAATAGAGCTATCTCTTGCACTCTCAGCTTTCATTAATGACTCTGTCTCTTGCGTCATCATGGATTCATCTCTACGGGTCAAGGGTCAGAAGATTTGGCAGTGTGTCAACAATGCAGCTACTGTCGACCCTCCTAAATACGTTGATATTTATATACTTATATACACACCTGTCTCGCTCAATAAACCTCTCATCATCGGTATAGAACATTTCTCTTACGGTAAACATGCATAGGGAGAATTTCACACCTGTTTTTTGTCATTTTGATTGGCTGAGGTCAAAAGAGTTTGGGAAATTAAGCATTAACAGGAAATAAGCTTTCAGCAGGTTGATCGTGAATACAATGAATAGCCATGATCCATCTTAAATTATTTCTGTCCCCTTCAAGTATATGTAAACACAGCAGCAGCAATGTTAACAATCTGACTAACAATTAATGTATGCAGAATGACTCGACCAGAGTAAGTTTTCTCATGTGTGGTATGAGTAAAAACAGAACCAAAATGAATAGTAAAATAGAAATTTTGTTTCTGATAAATTGCCATCTCGATTCCTATGATTCCCAGATTAAAGAAGTTGTATTTTACCCAAATTACCAGTTTGAATTCAGTTTGATCAAGTAAAAAGGCAGTGTATTTTGAAATAATAGCAAGAAAAACTACTTTCTATTGTCTTTGCGGTCCAAAAAACAAACCTAGGGCTGACACGATATCAGATTTTTCACTACAGGATTATTGAGGTTTCAAAAATTCACAATAACAATATATTGTGATATCTACAGAAATCTTGAAAACTTGAAAGTATGTCAAATTAATCTTTATTTATTTTTTTTTACAAAAAACACCATTGCATACAGAAGAATTACACTAAACCGAAAAGACTAAAATGCTAATCGTGCTTAGTTTAGTACAGTGTCAAAGTAGGACAATTTATGAGAATAACTTTTTTTTTTTTTCAAACTTGCATTATAGCGTCTATCGAGTTTTTGAAATAACTTCCTCCTGAGAACTGATTCTTATTTTATAAGGCAATGTCAATCAGCATTGCAATATAAATATACATTATCCATATGAAAATACCTGAGATGGCTTAAAGAACGCAGATAAACCATATGCTGCTCTAATCTGTACTGATTCTCATCATGTTTCATCATACAAAACATTTCTTTCAGCACTTTATTCAGCTACAGCTGGATTACTTTGTCCATATAAGGGATTTCCTGGAAAGTCATTTGTTTTATTACTCCTATGAGTCTCCGTTGTGGACTTTATGAGAGGGCGCCCTCTGGTGTCGAGTATGAATGTAACAAATCACACGACAGTTTAACTCTCCATAATGGCACTGGCGTTAGATTATGCTGTCATATTAGCATAAATCTACTATTCCTTTTTAAATATCGCCAATACCAGTAAACTGCGACACCACTAAAAAACACAATATTGATATTTCATTATTTGAATATCACGATTATCGTCAATGCTGTTGCCCAATTTAAAAACAAATGACTAGGAGCTGGGGCCTGTTTCATAAAACAAGTTTACCAAATAAGCTAAGTTTATTTCAGTTAGTCTGATTTATTGTCAATCGATATGGTTCAAAATAAGTCAGACTAACTGAAATAAGCCTGGCTTGTTTGGTAAACTTGTTTTATGAAAGAGCCCCCCCCGTCCTTATAATGAATCACAAACTTCATATGCACCCTTGGAATAATAAAAAAAAAAAAGTATTCATAGGCCTGGTTTCACAGACAGGGCTTAGACTAAACCAGGATTAGGCCATAGTTCAATTAGGATATTCAAGCAATTTTTATAAACATACATTACTGTTGTGCATTTTGAGACAAAATAAAGGGACTGATATATTTTAAGATCTGTCAGAGCAAGTTTCTTTCAGTTGAAACAGCTCAGAATTAGATTTTAGTCTGGGACTAGTCTTAAGCCTTGTCTATGAAACCTGGGGATAAGGTTTTAATTTCTAATATTTCATAAGAATTTTACACATTGTAAGTTTTACACAAAAATGTAATTTACTTCACTTGATTCACTGAGGTTGCAGCTGTTAAATAACAACTGAACTGCGTGTGTGTTATATATCCAGTGTATCAAGTTGGAAGGTACCCTGTATAATTTAAAGCATTAGCTAAGAACATTTTTATTTCATATGCAAGTAAAATGGACATTATAACTGGTAGGACCTAATGAACTGTGAATGAATCAAATCAAAATTCCAAAGCATTTAAAAATGATACAAATCAGGAGATCTATCAAATCCCAGCCCTATTATCAAGCTACATTGTAATGCAAAACTATTTCCGGAAGTGAAGGGCATTTGAATGCTTGTCAGTAAGAGCCAGCAGCTGAGGAGGCTTGATGCCAGTGGTGTTAATTACATTATCTAATATGTGTGTGTGAGGCTTTTAGACAGTCTTAAACGTCATTTATAGCTCATAAAGACTTTGACTGTAGTTACAGTCATGTATCCTTTTACACACACAATATGCTTTTGCACTTAATCAGGTGACAAAGTTACGTCACTATCCTAAAATGCACTGTTGAAGGCAAATGACACTTGTCAAAACAACAATACACAGCTCGAGCATATGTGAACAGAGTTTGTGTTATGGCCTAAAGAAAACATCCTTACATAATCAAAACACTCTGATACCTCGATAAACATTCATCTATTCGCACGCGAAAAACCCCCCATCCTCTTCCATCTGTATCCATGGAGACAGTCTGTTCAGCATGGCTCTTTCAAGACAAAAATAGCATGGGAATAATTATCGAACAAACACACTTGAATTCATGTGTGGTGACAGTCAGACTTGCAGCCATGCTCATATCCCAGCCTATTAATCTGAACTCAATATGCTCAGCTGTTGGATCTGGCACTGAATGAATGCAAAACAATGCGGAGAGTCACTGACAATGAACAAAAATGCTGAACGTACGCCTACAGGTTCAAAGTACCATGCATAGAAATGGAATAAAAAGACCGTCTTTAATATCAGATTGGTTTTAATCACATGAAAACAATAGAAACACGAAAATGAATTATTTTTTAGAGACAAATCCATTTTCTAAGCTGTATAACTGTTCCTTTCCCGAAGCGATGATTGTAGACTGAACAGAAGGAGGTATAATGATACAACTAGGGTTACAGTAAGACAGAACCATGGTCTTTCTTCCAGCAATTAAATCATCATCAAGGTAAGAAATCAACAGCTCCTGCATTAGATTATATGTCAGTATTCATTACAAAAATAAGATATAAGCAGTGGCAGGCAGCCAGCAGCTTCACTTTGGGCTAGAGGGTAAGAAAGAGAGAAAGAGAGAGACAGAGATCAGATCTTCCCTTGACGAGCACACCTGCTTTGTGAACCTTGGCCTAAAAGTCCACCCACAAAGAGGGGCCGGGGCCTGTATTCTAAACCCCACCCAGATAAAGCCAGATGTTAAGTAGAGAGTGAGTGCAGGAGTGTTAACAGTTAAGTGCAGTAAGAGAAGTGCTAGTTTACAGGAATGAGCGTGGCTGTAGTAGTGAGAGGTGCGCTCTACTGTTGGGGGTAGTAGGGCTGTTGCTGTGGTGGTTGTTGAGGATAGGGGTAGGGCTGCTGTGCAGGAGGGGCTCCGGGGTATCCAGCCTGCCCTTGGGCTTGATAGGGCATGTACGGCATATTAAACTGCCCGTATGCATAGGGGTTATAGGTCACTGGCATCTGGTAACACCTGAGAGAGAGGAGCAAAATAATGTTTTGTTACAGTTGAATTGGGCACACATTTTAACTGATTAACTTTGATTAAAGAATCAGATTAATTCAGTAACCATAACTAGTTTTTGTGTTCCATTTTCACTGGCGTGGAATGGAATTCGTTCTATTTAAGAATAAGTTAATTCATATGCTTGGTAAATGTTAAATTGAATACATTTACAATCAACATTTCTCAAAATTGGCCTTGGATTAGTGCATTCTGGCCATCTTCAACAAAAAGTGAGATCATGGGATAGTAAAGTGTCTATTGGATGCCCACTGAGCCTGAGCCAGTAGGTCATCCGGGCATTTTTTGCTATTTTATGAATACTGTGAATTTGTACACTACTCTTTTCACATATAATTTTTTGCCTACTATATATGCATAGGATAAGTATGTATATTTGGATGCAGCCTTAAGATTTTGGCCAGAAGAAGGTATCTTATAGTGCGTTCACACCAGACGCGTCACGCGATGCGAATATGCGAGTCACTTGCTCTAGATTATTCACGGGATGTTTTTCATGTCACTCACGCAAATAAAAACATAGCGCGATCAACCATGGTGGAGATAACTACAATCGCTGTTTTGTACCTGTTGTGAAAGTCCCAAATACGATGGAAAGCCAAATGCCGACGTGTCTGGGTTCACAGTATCATCCAGAGGAGGATGAGTAACGTTAGGCTATTGATCCTGTGATTAATGCGTTACATTTTACTACTGTATATACACTGATATTATTATTATTATTATTATTTTATTATTGATAGCAGCATCTCTGTAGCCATGCATGCTAATATAATACAACTACAACTGATTTTAATTGTTTTCTATGCTCCAGACCTATATCATAAAAGACGGCTACAATAATGCTCTCTTCTATTTTCTGATTCAACCGGACGCGTCAATAAGCTCTTCCCTGATTGGCTTGCGCGAGAATACGTCATGCGAAGTTTTCGCTCGAGTTGAAATTTTTGAACTTGCACGTAATTGAGGCGAATATCACGCGATTGCAACAAACGAGTCGCGCATTTCACGTCCCCCGCCAGGAATTCGCCTCTATTTGCGTCTTTGCATTGACTTTGTATGTAATCTACTTGCGCGAATAATTACATTCGCCTTTGGTGTGAACACCATTAGAAGGCAGCATAATTAAGCTGCCCACCTTTTGGCAACTACCTCACTAGGTTATAGAACTGAGCTATGGACTGTCACATGCATACAACTTTGAGGACATGGGTACTTGTGAAGGTCTTTATTTACCCTGGGTAGCCTTGATAAGTGGGGTAGGGTGGTCCTTGAGCCTGTGAGGGTGGTGCAACAGGTGGGGGATTAGTGCTGCTGGGAGCCACTGGAGTACTGACTGGAGCTGAAGTACTGGCCGCCTGAGGAGTGATGTTAGGGGGTGGAGGTCTCGCTGGCGGCTGGGGTTTAGCCTGAGGTTGCTGCTGGGTATGGAACAGAAATATAAATAAGGCTATTTCCTGCAGTCAAGGACTTTATCTTTAGAAGTCATCAGTCTACAAACTCACAAACGCAGTCCTGGGTGCAGGGGTTGGGCCTCCTGAGGCAGGAGCAGGAGTGTTGGACTGGTATGATGGGACGTTGAATGAAGGAGCGCTCGGCTCACGAGCAATGCTCTGCTGCAGCTCCCTGTCAAATCAGAATATAAGCCAATCACAGTCATCTAAAACTATTATGGTTTGGTATGTGCACACTACTGAATTACATACTTGAGCAGTTCATCCCTCTCAGTTTTACGAGCGAAGACAATGTCGCTGCACTTATTTTGAAACTTTAACAAGATTTCTGTCAGATCATTGTAGAACTGAAAGAGGAGGAGGTAAAGAGGAGAGAATGAGACAGCTGAGTGACATCTTATGGATTATGCATGTGTGCAGCACTAATATTAGTGCATGAGTTAGTTACTTTAGTGCCCTCTTTGATATTGGAGCTTATCTCTATGTAGCTATCGTGGGCTGAGGCGAGCTTCTTCAAGACCTCCTCTCTGTTATTAGCTTCAGAGTTGGACTGCTTGAGTGCTGAAAACTCCTGGTGAGACACCTGAGACAAGAAAAGACATTTTTAAAGTGGAAAAAAAAACAATCTTAGCTGTCGTAAGTTGTGCAACAATTGTCAAAAATGTTATTTAAATTTAAGTCGACATGCATCCAATTTCATAACTGAGCCTTTGCAGGGCTGTTGTTATGCCTTAAGTCTTTATCTAATAAAATCAGATTAGAATACTGTGACTATCACCTAGTAATTCTTTGCTGAAATACTGGCTAGTTTTTGTGTGCACCTGTATCTGTGACAGCAGTTCCTCCTGTCTGCGTAAATTCTGCTGAACGCGTTGTGTGTGAGAGCCATAACGTGTATCCAGCTCACTGGTGGTCAGAGCCTCTTCGTTAATGGCGCCATCTTGAGCCAGTGCGGTAAGGAACTTTGCTGTCATATCAAAAGTCACCGACTTCACCTCTCCCTCTAGAACTTCCCGTTCCCTCTTCACCTCATCCAGCTGTGCCAACTGAGCTCTCAGCACGTTTACCACCTGCACAGAAGAGGACAATCCCAGACTGAAGGATATCATGTGGGTTTGGTAAGGGTTGGTCTGAGAGATAAATATTTTTAATACATCTTATAAATTTTTAATTACATTTTTTATTTCAGTTTTAGTGTCAGTTAGTAATTTTAGTATATCAACTGATTAATATTTTGGTTAACTCCCAAGGCAACATTTCTCATTTTCATTTACACCAAAAAATGAAAATTCCGTCATTAATTACTCACCCTCATGTCGTTCCAAACCCGTAAGACCTTCGTTCATCTTCGGAACACAAATTAAGCTATTTTTTATGAAATCTGACCCTGAATAGACAGCAATGGAACTGAAATGTCCTAAAATGTAAGGACATCAATAAAACAGTCCATGCGACATCAGTGGCTCAATTAAAATTTTGCAAAGCTAGAAGAATACTCTTTGTGCGCAAAGAAAACAAAAATAACAATTTCCGCCATTTTGGAGAGTACCACGGCCCATGTGCGTCCTTTCACCCAGAACATAATCAGCGTTGTTTACGTTCAGGGGGAAAGCACACACATTCAGTCGGAAGTCAAATTAGGGGAAGTCGTGGCCTAATGGTTAGAGAGTCGGACTCGTAATCCAAAGGTTGCGGGTTCGAGTCTCGGGCCGGCAGGGATTGTAGGTGGGGGGAGTGAATGTCCAGCGCTCTCTCCACCCTCAATACCACGACTGAGGTGCCCTTGAGCAAGGCACTGAACCCCCAACTGCTCCCCGGGCGCCGCAGCATAAATGGCTGCCCACTGCTCCAGGTGTGTGTGTGTTCACTGCTGTGTGTGTGTGCACGATGGATGGGTTAAATGCAGAGCACGAATTCCGAGTATGGGTCACCATACTTGGAAGTATGTCACTTCACTTCAGTGGGGGAAAAAATTATTTGATCCCCTGCTGATTTTGTACGTTTGCCCACTGAAAAAGAAATGATCAGTCTATAATTTTAATAGTAGGTTATTTGAACAGTGAGAGACAGAATAACAACAAAGAAATCCAGAAAAACGCATTCCAAAAAAAGTTATAAATTGATTTGCATTTTAATGAGTCAAATAAGTATTTGACCTCTTTGCAAAACATGACAGTACTTGGTGGCAAAACCCTTGTTGGCAAAACCCTTGTTGGCAATCACAGAGGTCAGACGTTTCTTGTAGTTGGCCACCAGGTTTGCCCACATCTCAGGAGGGATTTCGTCCCACTCCTCTTTGCAGATCCTCTCCAAGTCATTAAGGTTTCGAGACTGACATTTGGCAACTCGAACCTTCAGCTCCCTCCACAGATTTTCTATGGGATTAAGGTCTGGAGACTGGCTAGGCCACTCCAGGACCTTAATGTGCTTCTTCTTGAGCCACTCCTTTGTTGCCTTGGCCGTGTGTTTTGGGTCATTGTCATGCTGGAATACCCATCCACGACCCATTTTAAATGCTCTGGTTGGCTTCAATGCCCTGGCCCTGACAGTACATGGCCCCCCATCCATCGTCCCTTTGATGCAGTGCAGTTGTCCTGTCCCCTTAGCAGAAAAATATTTTTTTAAAAAGCATAATGTTTCCACCTCCATGTTTGACGGTGGGGATGGTATTCTTGGGATCATAGGTAGCATTCCTCCTCCTCCAAACATGGTGAGTTGAGTTGATGCCAAAGAGCTGTATTTTGGTCTCATCTGACCACAACACTTTCACCCAGTTCTCCTCTGAATCATTGGTAAACTTCAGACGGGCATGTACATTTGCTTTCTTGAGCAGGGGGACCTTGCGGGTGCTGCAGGGTTTCAGTCCTTCACGGCGTAGTGTCAACAACTGTTTTCTTGGTGACTATGGTCCCAGCTGCCTTGAGATCATTGACAAGATTCTCCCGTGTAGTTCTGGGCTGATTCCTCACCGTTCTCATGATCATTGAAACTCCACGAGGTGAGATCTTGCATGGAGCCCCAGACTGATGGAGACTGACAGTTATTTTGTGTTGCTTCCATTTGCGAATAATCGCACCAACTGTTGTCACCTTCTCACCAAGCTGCTTGGCGATGGTCTTGTAGCCCATTCCAGCCTTAAGGTCTACAATCTTGTCCCTGACATCCTTGGACAGCTCTTTGGTCTTGGCCATGGTGGAGAGTTTGGAATCTGATTGATTGATTGCTTCTGTGGACAGGTGTCTTATTCAGGTAACACACTGAGATTAGGAGCACTCCCTAAGAGAGTGCCCCTAATCTCAGCTCCTTACCTGTATAAAAGACACCTGGGAGCCAGAAATCTTGCTGATTGATAGGGGATCAAATACTTATTTCACTCATTAAAATGCAAATCAATTTATAACTTTAAAATGTGTTTTTCTGGGGGTCTTTTTGTTGTTATTCTGTCTTCTCACTGTTCAAATAAACCTACCATTAAAATTACAGACTGATAATTTCTTTGTCAGTGGGCAAACGTACAAAATCAGCAGGGGATCAAATAATTTTTTTTCACCACTGTACATCGTGGTACTCTCCAAAATGGCGGAAGACAGTAACTCGGGGAGAAGAATTGATGAATAAATTGTTATTTCTATTTTCTTTGCGCACAAAAAGTATTCTCGTAGCTTCATAAAATTGAAGTTGAGCCACTGATGTCTCATGGAGGAGTGTTTTATGTTTCTGGGTCTGAGAACATTTCAGTTGTGATGCTGTCTATGCAGGGTCAGAGAGCTCTCAGATTTAATCATAAATATCTTAATTTGTGTTCTGAAGATGAACAAAGGTCTTATGGGTTTGGAACGACATGAGGGTGAGTAATTAATGACAGAAGCTTCATTTTTGGGTGAACTAACCCTGTAAGTGTTTTCATCTAATATTTATATATTTTTAAAAATTCTTTTTTTTCTTTAATAATTTTTTGATAGTTTTAGTTAACAAATCACAACACTCTCACCTCACTGCCCTGCAGAGTCTTGGCAGGGTTGGCAGACGGTATGGCGGCACTGAGCTCATTCTCTGGCTTGCAGAGCAAAGTAATCATCTCACAATGTGCAGTGTAACGCTCTCTCACCACCTGATCAGCCTGCACTGCCTTGTCCAGTATACTGCGAAAATTATTTCCCTCTGCATGGAGAAACAGAGAAAGAGGGTTGGGTTCCGGTAGTACAACTGGCAGAGCATGACACTAGCAACATAATTCATGTGCAGGGAAAACACACAAACTGATAATGTGTTTACCTAGAATGCACTGCAAGTCTCATTAGGTAAAAGCATCTGCTAAATGCATAAATGGTGAGTGGAAGTGTGTACGTACCTGCTCTGAGTGGTTTATACAGATCTCCAGAGGGAGTTCTGTTCCAGCGCTGATTGAATTTGCCTCTGAGTTCATTGTCTGTTGCTTCCTCATCATTTAAAATCTTCAAGGACTGTAATAACAACACAATTTTTGTTCATTATACTAACTGGCATGAAGTGCAAGTACATACAGTCAGATGGTGTCATAAACATATACAGCAGGTCTGGATAGTATTTTCCCCATTTAAATTTGGAAATAAACCATTTTAGTATTTTGAAAAATCAGGACATAAAATGAAAAGGAAATATTTAGGATTCTGTGCTAATCGGTTATGAGACAAATGTATATAAATGATCATGTTATGTGATCGCCTTTGTATAGATGGTTAGATGTTTTCCTTCCATTGAAGTCTAAGAGGGTCTTTGGATCTTTTACACTGAAATTGCCATATTCATAGAATTAATTGGAAAGAAAAATGTCTATTAAATTAGAAAAATGCAAAAATAGAAGCATTATTACTAGAGATCTCAGACATTTGGATCTTGTGGTTAATAAAAGAGCATGAAACAGATGGTGAACATGTGCATCACCTCATCCAGGATCTCACGGTTCCTCTGCAGTAGTTCTGGGAGATCTTTAATAAGCTGTTCGATGCTCTGTAGGCCGCCCTGCTGAACAACAGCACGGCTCTTCTCAAGGATGGACTGAGGGACTGCGTCTCCGGACAGATCTTCTAGTGCGGCCGGCAGGTTCAAAGATGCCAACACCCTACCAATTAGCAATGACCAATCAATCACTACCACCAAAACTCATTTATCTACCCAAAATACTGCTAAAAATAACCATTTAGACAGCATATTTTATTTATTCACTTTTTAACGTCATGCCAGCATCAAGGCTATTTTCATGGCAATCTTAGAATAAACTACACAAGGTATACAATTAAAAAGTTATTAAATAGACAGCATATCTAGGTTTAAATAAAAGCATTACTAGATATGTGATTGATGCCTTAAAGGGATAGTTCACCCCATAATTAAAATTATGTCATTAATTACTCATCCTCATGTCATTCCAAACACAAAATTAAGATATTTGATAAAATCCGAGTGCTTTCTGACCCTCCATAGACAGCAAGGAAACTACCACGTTCAAGGTCCAGAAAGGTAGTAAGGACATTGGTAAAATATTCCATGTGACATTAGTGGTTTATCCTTAATTTTATGAAGCTACAAGAATACTTTATGTGCAAAGAAAACAAAAATAACAACATTCAAAAATTTCTTCACTTCCAGTCCGTTTCCACCACCATTCACGAGAGTACTGTGATGTATGCGTGTGATGCTGCTGTTACAGGAGCCGGCGTTCTGATGCTTTGTTTACAAACAGAGGCATCGTGGTACTCGTGAATGGCAGCGGAGACTGACCGGAAGAGAAGAATCGTTGAATAAAGTCGTTATTTTTGTTTTCTTTGCGCACAAAAAGTATTCTCGTAGCTTCATAAAATTACAGTTGAACCACTGATGTCACATGAACTATTTTAATGATGTACTTACTACGTTTCTGGACCTTGAATGTGGTAGTTCCATTGCTGTCTATGCAGGGTCAGAAAACGCTCAGATTTCATCAAAAATATCTTCATTTGTGTTCTGAAGATGAACAAAGGTCTTACGGGTTTGGAACGACATGTGGGTGTGTAATTAATGACAGAATTAAAAATTTTCGGTGAACTATCCCTTTAAAACAATTACAAGCAAAGCAGTAAAAGCTCACATTGTACATGTTAATGGACTTGTAATAGCAAATATGTGCAGCAACACTGACCCGTTGCAGAGATTCGTTGCTTCCCTCATGCTGCCAATCAGTCTGTTGACTGTGTCAGCCTTCCTGGAATTGGCTGCACTCACTGACTGCTGCACTGCCATCGGCACCATCTTCTCAAACAGATCTGAACACAAACAATTAAAAAAAATAATGCAATTTGTTAATTTTTTCCATGTAAGAAATGGGAAATATCCCAAAAAAATCCAAACAAAAGGATTGTCATGTGTGCATCGTTCTGACCTGTGAACTTCTGGCTCAGTGGTGTCTGAATTGCAGTTGTTTTGACCAAAGATGCTTTGCCAATGTGCTCCAGGTCTTTGACCTCTGGCACACGGTCATGGTAAATGAAGTCATTGTCTTTCTTTGCAGCTGTGAGGGCGCGACTGATCTTATCTGAGAGGTCCTTTACATTAACATACTCATCATATCGAGAAGCCGCGGTCTTCACCAGCTCTGTGGCGTGCTGCAAGACACGCATGAGAAACCTGAACGTCAACATCCTATTAATGAAGCTCAACAGTGAATAAATAAAACAAGCAACCGGCCAGCCAAAAATTAACAGTCTGTCACACACAGACAAACACACCTGCAGCCGAGCGATCTCCTCTCCAAATTTTTTCTTCTGATTGGCCAAGGCTGACTGGTGCAGCTCTGCGGTGGCCTGCATCATACAGTGCTTGGCGGCGAGGACGGGAAGCACTTCCTGGAAATAAAAATACTGACCAGGGAGAGGAAACCACAGCAATCACAAACGCCACGGCAACCACGAACCAACACCACGGGCAACCACAAACGAGCACAGACACACAGCACAGGGCGCAGAAAGAGAAAACAGAACAGCAAATCAGCACGCATCCTTCAGCGAACCCCAACCAAATCCTCACACAACGTTCACTCACAGATCAATAGGAGAAGAAACAAAGGCTGGAGGCTGTGAGAGTGTGTCTGTATATGAGCGGTGTCTAGCAGTCAAATGATAATCAAAGAAACTTAAATCTCTTGACACACATATACAGACACACCCACAGTGATTGCTGCATGCAGTATGCTGGGATCTTTGCCTAATGTTTAACAGTGTCTAGTTCGATTGCACAGTGACCCCTAGTGGATCAGCTTCCCCACTAACGTATCAGTCATGTGTACTGGAAGCTGCACATACCTTAGGCAAACTCTCTTTGTATTGACATTGCTTAAAAGCATCGCCGTAGTAATCTGCTGCCTGGTTGGCAAGTTTAGCAACAATGGCGTCCTTCATCTTATCTGTAAGGTGAAACATTAGACAATTAAAACTGTCAACTTCAAGCAAAAAAAGCACAAACATAAACAGACGCACCAGCAGTGGCTTTGAGAACGAAGACCTCCTGTGCCTGGCTGAGCATGATCTGACTGAGCGTGCCCACCGTCTCAGGAGAGATGTCCATGGTGGGCTCTCTATTCAGTGCAGAGAGCACTGTATCCTTTATATGAGCAAATGCACCACTTGCCAGCTGGAAAGAGACAGGAAATGCTTGAAACATTTTTATTTCTCTCGATTGTGTTGTTGAAGGACTAAAGGTCAAAAATCAAACCTGGTAGAACTTGGCGGCGGTCTTCAATCCCTCGTCATTGTCGAGATTTTGCTCAGAAGCAATCTGACTAGCCAGCGCGCCCACATTAAACAACACACACGTCTTCTCATAGCCCACACTTGCCAATGCTGAAGCACACAAACAGTATGAACCGCAATGTATTAATCACTGTTTCAGTTTATGTTCTTTTTTCTATTCTCTTAAGACAGTGGTTTTCAAACTTTTTTCAGATCGACCCTATTTTTTTCTTTTTAAATTGACGCGACCCATATACATATATATGTACACACTATATTGCCAAAAGTATTGGGTCACCCCCTTTTAATGAACAGGTCTGACTATAGTAATTTCCATGAGTACATATCTTAATGTTTAAGCATATAAAGATATTCTAGGGAATTGTGTGCTTCTAATTTTATTGCAACAGTTTGGACAGGACCCTTTTCTATTCTAACATGACAGTGCCTCTGTGTATAAGACACGGTTCAAAAAGACATGATTGATTCAGTCAGTGTGGAAGAACTTGACTGGTCTGCATAAAGCAAAGTCCTAATCTCAGCTGAACACCTCTGTGTTTTAAATTGTGACTTTAAATGCAGACCTTGAGCCGAAAACTCATCACCAAACACCAATGACTTGTATATGGGTACAGTAATTTTAGACACTTTCAAAACTGTTGCAACAGAGATGGAAATACAGTTTTTAAATACGTGAATTATGCTTCCATCTTTGTTGCCAGTTTTGGAAGTGCCTTCTTCTGTTCTAAAGAAGGGGGTGTCCCAAAACTTGTCCATATAGTGTATGTACAAATCATTGGTGTTTGGTGATGAGTTTTCGGCTCAAGGTCTGCATTTAAAGTCACACCAGAGGTGTTCAGCTGAGATTAGGACTTTGCTTTTACTTTAAGATCTGTACTCATGGAAATTACTAAAGTTGTCAAACCTGTTCATTAGAAGGGGGTGACCCAATACGATCGATCGATAGATCGATAGATCGAAAGAGAGGGAGGAAAGACAACTGCGCTACAGACCGATCTCGAGTCCCACCGTAGAGCTCCGGAAGTATGCTCTGTTCCAAAATCAAATCACTGTCGGTGCTTCTGAAATTAGTGCTTTGCCTTCATGTACATCTATTCTGACATATCATATTTTGTCCAGTCCACAGTTATGATTATCACAATGTCATTGCGATTTCGAGAGAATACGCGGATGTCACTTCCGAAAGTTTGTTGCAAGTAGCCTACTTGGTCCTCTTAGCAGCATGAAAAACAAAACTTCAAATTCTGAATGCAGAATAGGCAAAGTAAAAAGCTTCCTTAGAAAGCTGTCACTCATTTTAGTTTATCGCGATCTCTAATTCCACTATAATCAATGAATCTGTCAACACAAGACAATTAATCTCTTACTTACATCACGTACTTTGTTCATTATAATCAGAAGATTGGCATCGCGAGCTTCCAGAAGTCTGGACTGAACAAGAACACTCGCGTTCTGAGCGGTGAGTGGATTCTGACTCACTAAAACTCCTTTGATTGGGCATTGCGTTATAGAAATCAGACATGTACAACGCTGCAAAAACAGAGCGCAAACACAAATACACATTTGATTCTGACCTGAGGCGGCTGCTGGTTACTTTCGTTTTGTTGTTCATGTCATTTAGTTGCTTCTTTCATGAGTCTTGAACTGGTTACATACATTTTCCTTAAATCATCCTGGCAACCCATTTTTTTAAGTCTCACGACCCACCCGAGGGTCGCGACCCAGGGTTTGAAAACCACTGTCTTAAGACATTCTTATTAAATTGACTTTTTTTATTGCATAAGCAAAGCACTATAAAACGTACGCATATATAAAATGTGCGTGTGCATGTGTTTTTGGTTTTGCAAGGATTGGAACATTCTAATAAGTTTCTGTAACATTCTGTAATATTCTAGTGCTTTCTGGAACATTCCAGAACATTGTGGGACTACAAAAATCATCCAACGTACACTTCTGAAAGTTTGGAAGACTCACTTTTGGTAACTGTTTATGTTAAACTGTTGTTAGCACAGTGTTATGCACATACCATGTAAGTTTTATGCATGAGTAATAACAGACTAGCTTGTATAAGTTGTCAACATATTTCTTTAGGCACTGTTAATGATACACAAAAAGTAAAGTGATATTTGTTTTCAGCATGTCAAACTTCATACAGAAACATTAAAAATAAAAGTGAAACTTTTATAAAATTGTTTCACGGTGCAAGTTTCTTAGTTAACAAGATGTGCTGGCCTTCCTTTTTACTGGATTAGGTGTCTGGCTCTGTTTCAAATTCATTCATATTTTCCTTGAATATGGATGACAGACATATTATATTTATTGATGCATACTCCAAAGGTATTTACATCATTTTTTTTTAAACAATCTACAAAAACAAATCTACCAAGACATTAAATGCCTTAAAAACAACTTACTCATAGAGCACTTTTGTAGTGCAATCGAAAGTACTAATGTGTAACAGAGTATGCGATACAAATAAATTCATTTCACCTTAGGTGCATTTGTTTGTATTGACATATGCTGATGTTGTTTTAAAATCACATATCAACTCACCAAGCTTGACTGAGCCTCCAAATAAAGATCCTTTATCAAAAGCATCTTTCCATGTAAATGTCAGGCATAACTGAAAAAAAGGATTATTTACAGACTTATGAATATGCTCAAATTACTCTATATTATTATAATCAATTATTGTAATAAAACAAACAAATGGGTTAATGTTACACTAATGTTACACCGTGACCTGAGCATTTATTTAGGTTACCTCTGTAAAAGGAAATTTGGATTCAATTGCACAGAGCTGATCATAATATCTATAGGGGAGAGAGAAAAACAATGAGTAAAGCTGTTAAAATGGAAAGTGTGAGGAAAAACACTTTAGTTTATTTAGATGGAACGTAAACCACAATGACAAATTTTTAGCCATGACAGCATTCTCATGTGACTGACAGTCTAACACAAGAAGCAAATGACGTTACTTGCTTGAGCAACTTAATTTATAAATCTACATGTAGCCTAAATGCAAAAGTAAAAAGCATTGAATAATGTGAATAATGTTCTTATATTTATTGCATTTAAACAGGTCTATAAAGATTGTATTAATGTAAAAGAGAAAAAGAATCACAATGAAAAATTGAAAAATGAAAAATACTCATTTGTAAGTCGCTTTGGATAAAAGCGTCTGCTAAATGACTAAATAAATAAATAAAATAAAAAGCATTTTCAGTAACAATGTTTGGATTTGAAATCAAAATAATGGATAAATGTTGTGTTTGTGGTAAACAGATGGATCAGTAGTGGACTCCTGTGAAATCAGGCTTGTGCTGCGTGTAAGCTTTTCTGCAACAATTGCAAAAACAAAAATGCACTGGATGATCAAACATTTAGGTGAGATAAATGTATATTTTAAAAAATGTAAAAAAAAAAAATCCACCCTCTCCACCCCTCAAATTAAAAAAATCCTCTCTCACAAAAGTCACCTAAGAGGTGAATTCCCCCCATTTTCAAAAATAAAAATCAGGCACTGAATAAATGTATAAAAATAGTGATTGGTGTATCACTATAAATAATTTTACATGACAAAAAGATGGCTTTAAAAAGATCGGTAATCGGATCGGCAGATACTGCTTTCTGTGATCGGCCTCAAAAATCCTGATCGGAGCACCCCTGCTCTGCGCGCGCATATATATATATATGACGTGATGTGATGAGACCATGTGAATCCTCATGTTCTGTTTGCTGCTTTTTGCGCATGTAAAATTAATCCCTGGAAAACAATTGTTAGTATTTTTAACGGGTCAGAGACACTTATTCTAATTTAATTCAGTTCTAATTTAAAATAATCTTGTCGGTTAACGAGCGTCGGTTGTCGGTTAGGAAAAAATAACAGAAATGAACATCCCTAAAAGAAGAGCATTTCCCCACACCTCTACTCCATATGTTTTCTATCGGCTATTTCTTGCCTCTCTGCACTATAAAAAGAACATGACTGTAGACTCGAGAGGGCAATACCACTGATGGGTGTGCCCGAGGAACTCTTCGTCATACAAACCAAACACCAGTCTAACTAGGACCTACAAAGCAGGCCATTCATCTTGATCATTGAGCATGGCTACAAAGCAGCAAACAAGAGGCTTATTCCTATAGCAACACACTTCTCATTCACTCTCCAGATGGTGCAAGTCCCAGTCGCTACAGTCAACTACATTAAACCACAAATGAAATGCAGAATCTAACCGCTGACTGGGAAAATAAGGCCTAATTCTTCATATGAAAGTCAATAGTTTTAAGTAGAATTAAAATACACTTTTGCTATTTTATCAATATTAAAAATGATGCAATAATGTTAGTCTTATGGGATCATAGAAGGTAAATTATCAATTCTAACAACTTCCCAATTCATAAATAAACATTTCATTAAGACCAAAACAATAGATATAAAAGGGGACAAATGAATTGCTGAAAGCATGATGCAGCAAATCTGATTTTGTTTAACAAATGAACTATCCATTTCCTCAACTCTTTCAGAGCACAAGACCAGCTGCAGGTTTACAGATAAAGTAATGAAGCTCAGTTATACATTTTGTCCCAAAATAAAACGTATACGCCACTCTCACCTGTATACACCCCCCTCACTGCAAATACATGACGTAATGGAATCACGTGAAAACTACGTCGACGATAACCGACCAAATTGCGTTGAGAATATAATAAACACAACTCAGGACATATTGTCTTATTTATTTCTGTTATTTGCGTCGAACGATGTACTATTAATCTATAGTGAAAGTTTGAGGAGGTCAATCTGACCCGAGTCACGCAAAACCAGGAAGCAGAGTGACGTTTGATTAATGGGTGTTGACGCATTGCGTTCATGGACTTTTTTTGTACTAAACTTGAAGATTTTAGGGTCAAATGTATGTGAATGCATGAATGTTTAGATGCTGTAACTGTTCAACGTTTTATGTTTACCCTCATTTTAATCACCATTTTTTGGGTTTACTAATTTATTTTAAATGCTCACAGGGGGTGACGAATTTTAAAAGTACAAATATTCTTAGTAGCCTCTTAATTAATATGCGAGTATGATATATATATTAGATGGACGTCAACTTCCCCAAAAACAGAATCTCAACTGCCCAAATATAATGACGTAACGTTAACCTACATAACTACTGCCCTAAACACATATTATGTGCACTTTAAACACTAAAACAATAAAACATACTAATTCAATGCATTCATTTGAGCAACAAACACGACAACCAGCATGAGCAACACTTCCAGTTCACGTTTTATATTTCTATGAAGCAAACAGAACCAGATAAGAAACTCTTAACATGAGCTAAAAATTAACGAAACTAGTTATTTAGTTCTGTTATCAGATAGTATCAAATCTACATAAAATAGAGACATTGTGTCGCACGTCTGTGGCATAAAAATGGATTGTATTTGCTAGCTTCCTGCGCTTTAGACATCTTCTGCTATTCGCTAACAGAAAATAATCGGCACTTTAGTAGCGTTAAATCATACAGATTAAATAAACCACGAAACAGAGCTGTCAATATTTAACAGGCAGCAGAAACAAACACCCATTGAAACTGTCAGGCTCTCACCGCAGCAGGATTTCCAGCGAGCTCTCGTGTTTGTCCAGCGGCCTCCCAAGAGCACTTTTACGGAGCTTATTGAGCTCTTCCACGGCACGGAGATACTCCGTCTGCTCCTCACCGGGAGGATACGTAGACGTTACAAATTTCGACAACGGTTTCACTAAGTCGACCTCCGAGGACTTCTTCAGCGGGACAGAAATAAACGTCGCCATTTGGGCCCGTGGGAAACACAGTTCTAGTGGAGAATGAAAACACAGTAGACGGACAAAAACAAAGCCAAAGCACTTCCTGCTTCTGCGGAGTGCGTCATCACGTTATATGTACTGTCAAAGTAGCGCATGCGCATTCTGCGCTCGCGGGTGTAATCAATCGCACGTTAAAAGAATACTGCATTGATTCCTTCAATTTAAATCCATAAATATGTAAACAGCGTTTTATTTCCATGTTCCTGCACAGGAGGCTTATGTAGAACTCTATTTTAGTATAGTATAAATTCTATAGATGCAGTAAATTCAACGTTTTGCATTCATATCAAGTTTTTTGCTGGGTGTAAGTTAACATAACTAATCAGGTGCATGACAAAACTTTTCTTAGTAAGTGTACAGCACCTGTAAATCCCTCTGGAGTTTTTATTTAAAATTAAAAAAAGAAATCACTGGGAATTTGACGATGGGTTTAAGAAGTGGCCTCTATGGAATAGGAACCTCTATGAACATTTTGATCCATATAGGAATTTAATATGTGTATATTGTTCAAGATCAGGGAGAATGGGGTAAGGTGCTTCCCTCTGACACTTTTTCCCCGTTCTCCCAATGACTCATCCATTTAGTCTTGTGACCGTATATTTATATAAAGTTACCTATACTAATACCCGAAGCATGGCAAAAGTGATAAGAATCTTATTGTAAAACATATTTGATAATACTTAACAATAAAGTGCCATTTGTCAACGTTATTTAATGCATTAACTAACAAGCAGCAATGCATTACAGTTTTTTTTCATGCCACTTGACCATTCTATTGTTGGTTCATGTTAGCTCAGGTCCATTAAATAATGTTAAGTTACATTTTATACATACATTCATATGTATTTTAGTAAATGTTGAAATTGATATTTAGACTAATAAATGCTTTTGAAGTATTTTTCATTGTTAATTCATGTTAATTAATTGAACCTTATTGTAAAATAGTACCACATTTTTTGTATGACAAAATAAATTTATCTTCATTGCACACTAAATTAATTTAACCAACTAATTTGTGCAGGTCTAAAAATAAATCTCATACATTTTGGTGAAATGCCACTGCATAAAATCATTTTAATAATTTAATAAAGATTATTAGTTGAAGCATTTTCCCCATGCATCATAGCTCTGCCTTTAAATGAATACTATTACAAAATTATATGTGCATTAATAATTCAAATTCATATTTATTTAGTTTTTAAGTTGGATATCTATGTCCCTATGTTATGAATGTCATCTAATTTAATTGCAGACATCCTTCAAATTAGGAACATTATTTTTAACACTCCTTTTTTTCTAGAAAACAGCTTTAAGTTTACCCCAGTTTCCCTTAAACAAAAATAACTATCAAATTAATTATCCTCTTGCTTCGCAATATAAGAAGTACTTCAGAGACAATATATGAAAATTATTTTTTATTTCTGGTACAGGCATTAATTGTGTACATCTCAGCACCCCCATGGAAGAGAGGCTTCTTTAGACAGACAGTGACATGAGGGCACCATGATTATCATCATGGAAACGCAGAGGACAGTCCGGTGATCCACAGCATTTGATCAGAGGAAGAGAACAACACACCTCTTCATGGATTTAGACTTTGATCATTTGTTCAACCTGGAAACATTGTGTACACCAAATGTCTAAGTGAGCTTCCAACAACAGCAAAGTATCCATTTCATTGTGGTATCAGTTTCAGTGCAGACTTGGTCATTCCTTTTTTTTTTTTTTTCATTTTTTATGAGAATTAATAGGAGTCAACATTCTTACAACCATGCTCCTCTATAAAGTGGCAATAATAAGCACAGTACATGCCAAAGCACAGCTGCCCGATACATGACTACTGAGATAGAAGACCTATTGAGTCAGTCTCTATTTAAGAAAGAAAAAAAGAATGAAAAAAGGCTGGCTAACCGCAGCCATGATGGCTAGGTTTAACTGGAGCAGCTGACAGTAAACCAAGTGTGCATTTAGAAAAGCACCAGCCGCCGTCATGACCTAGGTCAAAAAATTAAGATAATAGAAAGCAAAGGCATTATGGAAAATATCATTTATGGCTGCTTGTGACTGTGCACATTTATCAATAATCGTGTTATAATCTGTGCCAGGAGCTACTATAAATTATAGCACGATAATCACAATCTAAAAACCATCATTTAATTCTAAACATGTGGAACCAGCTGACGCTTAATTCATCCCGCTAAGCACAAAGTAAATGCTAAGAAACTAACAGAACCTGTCAACAGAAACAATGGCACCAGAAACGATTGGTCTTGAGAGAGGAATTGGAAAACGATATCAGCATTGACAATATCATCTACGAGAGTAGGATACAGCCGAAACTTGAGTCTCACAACCTCACGTTAGCTGCAGGGCACCGTACTCAAACTCAAGGAATTATTTCATCCAGACAGACATAAAGACGTCCTGCGCATGCCTAAGTCAGGACGCATTTCCCCACATTTGAAAAAGAGGTAATTTCTATCTACCGAGGGCTTTGTGATGGCGTCTGCAGGCCAATCCGAAGGGGCAGGAAGCGAAACGGTTGACAACTCACAGACAAAAGGCGGACAAACTCAAGTAAGAACTGTACGTTCATAATTAGCAAAGTGAGGACAGAGTCTGAGCGCAGCCGTATCGTGGCGCCAGATGCTCAGATTCTTCCACGAACACCATGCTGAAGTGGTCACAATTCTCCTCCACTTCCTTGCGGTTTCTGCCCACCTCCATTCCTCCCGATTCAACCTTTATAACGCACTCGCAAGCATACTTAAAAGCCCACCGCTCGCACACACTGGCATCAGTTTAAGTGTTTTCAATATGAAACAATTTACACACTGAAGTCAGATTCTAACAGTAAGGAGGCCCTGCCCAACCCCGGCTATCTCTCTCCTCCGACGTGCGAGATGTGAAGAACGAGAGAAAGATGAGGAAAGGAAGAGAGAGGAGGATGGAGGGAACATGTTCAATGCTCAAGAATGGCAGTATGGAGCCTTGAGATGTAATCACACTCTGCTTCACGTTGCTTGCAGCAGCTCTACTTCAGGACTAGGTGAAATCCATCACTGGTGTCATCTGAGGATAAATAAAATCAGAAATGTTGGAGAACAAAAAAGCAGTGAGGGGTTTTAATTAAATGTTTCTGCCATAGATTCTCTGTTTTTTAAAAAATGTTTTACCTTGTATTGTGCTGACAATGAAACTGCTCTCATCTGGGAAGTTATAAACCATCTGTAAGCAAAAAAAAGATTGTAAGGTATTATCTTATATATTAGGATATATTTGAGTTACTAAGGTCTTCTATGCACTACTCAGGTTTGTTCCAAAAATTTACTTTAGGACTAAATTTTAAATCATATCAGTTTGTTAATTGTAGTCAGTAGCATTGGTCGCTACAGTAATTTTATATTATAAGAGTAGCTGTCAGCTTTGCATGTTTATACATATTGGTGTGTGTATATATACAGTCGGGCAAATAAGTATTTGATACACTGCCGATTTTTCAAGTTTTCCCACTTACAAAGAATGGAGAGATCTGTAATTTTCATCGTAGGTACACCTCAACTGTGAGAGACAGAATATATATATAAAAAAAATCCAGAAAATCACATTGTATGATTAATTTCCATTTTATTGCATGAAATAAGTATTTGATCCAATAGAAAAATAGAACTTAATATTTGGTACAGGAACCTTTGTTTACAATTACAGAGGTCAGACGTTTCCTGTAGTTCTTGACCAGGTTTGCACACACTGCAGCAGGGATTTTGGCCACTCCTCCACACAGGTCTTCTCCAGATCTTTCAGGTTTTGGGGCTGTCGCTGGGCAACACGGAGTTTCAGCTACCTCCATAGATTTTCTATTGGGTTCAGGTCTGGAGACTGGCTAGGCCACTCCAGGACCTTGAAATGCTTCTTACGAAGCCACTCCTTAGTTGCCCTTGCTGTGTGTTTGGGGTCATTGTCATGCTGGAAGACCCAGCCACGACCCATCTTCAATGCTCTTACTGAGGGAAGAAGGTTGTTGCCCAAAATCTCGCGATACATGGCCCCATCCATCCTCCCCTCAATACGGTGCAGTCGTCCTGTCCCCTTTGCAGAAAAGCACCCCCAAAGCATGATGTTTCCACCCCCATGCTTCACGGTTGGGATGGTGTTCTTGGGATTGTACTCATCCTTCTTCTTCCTCTAAACACGGCGAGTGGAGTTTATACCAAAAATATATTTTGGTCTCATCTGACCACATGACCTTCTCCCATGTCTCCTCTGGATCATCCAGATGGTCTTTGGCAAACTTCAGACGGGCCTGGACATGTGCTGGCTTGAGCAGGGGGACATTGTGCCCGCTGCAGGATTTTAATCCATGACGGTGTAGTGTGTTACTAATGGTAACCGTTGAGACTGTGGTCCCAGCTCTCTTCAGGTCATTACCCAGGTCCTCCCGTGTAGTTCTAGACTGATCCCTCACCTTTCTCAGGATCATTGATACTCCAAAAGGCCAGATCGTGCATGGAGCCCCAGTCCGAGGGAGATTGCCAGTCATCTTGAATTTCTTCCATTTTCTAATAATTGCGCCAACAGTTGTTGCCTTCTCACCAAGCTGTTTGCCTATTGTCCTGTAGCCCATCCCAGCCTTGTGCAGGTCTACAATTTTGTCCCTAGTGTCCTTAGACGGCTCTTTGGTCTTGCCCATAGTGGAGAGGTTGGAGTCTGATTGATTGAATGTGTGAACAGGTGTCTTTTATACAGGTAACGAGTTCAAACAGGTGCAATTAATACAGGTAATGAGTGGAGGATAGGAGGGCTTCTTAAAGACAAACTAACAGGTCTGTGAGAGCTAGAATTCTTGCTGGTTGGTAGGTGATCAAATACTTATTTCATTCAATAAAATGGAAATTAATTATTCAAAAATCATACAATGTGATTTTCTGGAATTTTTTTTAAATATTCTGTCTCTCACAGTTGAGGTGTACCTACGATGAAAACGACAGATCTCTCCATTCTTTGTAAGTGGGAAAAATAAGTGTATCAAATACTTATTTGCCCCACTGTATATATATCATATCATGGTTTAATAAAAATAATAAGAAATGTTTCTTAAATCACTAAATCAGCACATTAAATGATTTCTGAAGGAGCATGTGTCACTGAAGACTGGAGTAATAGCTGCTGAAAATTCAGTTTTGCCATTAGAAGAATACATTTTAAAATAGAAAAAAAATATTTTACATTGTAATATAAATGTAAATAAATCTAGCCTTGATGAGTGTAACAGACATTTGCATTCTGTTCCATTAATACATGGCATTACCATTCACTAGACAAATCTGTCACATGATGTTCTTCACCTACATGATCCATTTATTCATGACAAATGATAACAGCAGAAAAAAAGTCTACAATAAAGTGCGTTTTATCTGTGGCATGATGCAAAACATTATTCAAATGACCAGCCACAGTTGGCCAACTTATTACCACTACCTGATAACAGGGAAAGAGAAGAGACTGTTTCTGGCTGCTTTTAGTATGGTTGCATGAATCTGTAACGTGGGTCTGTGTTTACCTGGTCGCTGAGTAGTATGTGTATCCCTGTGGGCCCCTGTTTGTAGACTTGGTTGATATGGGACAGCGGCAATACCAAGACATTGGAGATTTTCCTAGTTAGCTCGCAAGCGGTCATCTCCTCAAGGTAAAGAGCATGGTAAACTAAACAAACAAAGACACTTTAAAACAATACCAACAATGATAGAGGACTGTGGACTGTACATTTCACAGTAGACTGACCTAAATAAAAACATATTACTTCTGCAGAAGAAAAAATACAAACAGAACGGGCTCGACCTATTTCAGGAAAAACAAACATGATCGAATTTGAAACAATTTTACATTTGGCTGTGATGCAATGTGATTAATATAACATTATTAAGTACTTCATTTATCCAAATTAACAAACATATTCATCTGTAAATTTCTTTAGAATTCATATATTAGGTAACCTGATTATTTCTTGGTAAATGGGTTTGGGGTCTGAGCACAGCGTTTGAAGTCTGTTATTAGAAGTGGCTACAGAGAGAATGATGTTGGGTTTGAGGTGTGGTCTTGTTGCCATGTCAAATGTCAGTTGTTATGGTGTTGTGTTTTGAGAGCAGGATGAGGAACATGTTTTTTTTCTCATATTATGACTTTTGTTGCATCTTTATCTTACAAACTACTCCGTTAATAGTTTGAGGTCAGTAAGATTATTACTATTACTATTATTTAATACTTTATTTAAAGCTTTTTACATTTTACAGAAGGGGTAGGTAAGGTATGCTCACCAAGACTGCATTTATTTGATTAAAAATACAGTAATATAGTAAATTATTATTACGATTTAAAATAACCATTTTCTATTTCAATATATTTCAATATGTAATTTATTCCTGTGATGGAGAAACATTTATTATTATTATCGATATTGAAAACAGTTGTGCTGCTTAAAATTTTTAGGTAAACTGTGACATTTTTTTTTCATCAATAAAGTTCAAAATAACTTTTTTTTGTAATAACGTTAAAAGCTTTAGTGTCACTTTTGATCAATTTAATGCATCATTGCTCAATAAAAGTAACAATTTCTTTTAAAAAAACATACCGTCTCAAGTCTGCCCTGCAATTTCACTTGTAATAGTTTGAATATTGTAATATAACAGCCTAATGTGTATGATCGTGGGGGTTTTCAAATTCCTTCCAACTTTCAGTAATTATTAGATTAAAAAATGTTTGTTAATGTGAATTTATTTAACATTGCCAACTGTTGCCATTTTATGTTGCCAATTTCAAAAAAACAAACAAACTGAGAGCACTACCTAACATTTAGATTTAGTCATGCAGCTTAAGCTTTTTACATTATGTGGTACTGAGTATCAGAAAAAGGAAGTGAACACCTTTTGGTTAACCATTTGTAGTACTTTGGAGGAACGTTTATGAAGGTTGGTACAATAGATCAAGCAATCTGAATAATGCTGCACTGCACGTTTGTTGTGAAGTGACATTCAGCCAAGTATGGTGACCCATACTCGGAATTCGTGCTCTGCATTTAACCCATCCATCGTGCACACACACACAGCAGTGAACACACACACACCGTGAACACACACCCGGAGCAGTGGGCAGCCATTTTATGCTGCAGCGCCCGGGGAGCAGTTGGGGGTTCGGTGCCTTGCTCAAGGGCACCTCAGTCGTGGTATTGAGGGTGGAGAGAGCGCTGGACATTCACTCCCCCCCCCCCCCCTACAATTCCTGCCGGCCGGAGACTCGAACCCGCAACCTTCGGATTACAAGTCCGACTCTCTAACCATTAGGCCACGACTTCCCCAACACAACACAATAGATGTTATTTATTTGTTGCAACACAATAGATGTTATTTATTTGTCGTGATTGTGGTATGTTAGGAAAGGCTGTGCAAGTCTCCCCGATTGATATTTATATACCAGGTATGGACGTTGGACTGCTGTGTTCGCCGTTTTTGCTGTGGCCACGTTTCTCCAGTAGAGGGCTCTCACTCTGAGACGCCTCCAGGGACACGTACACGGTGAGTCTGGGACGCACAGCTCTGTACGGGGACACAAACACACACAAGGTGAACAGAATTATTTAGTTTACACATTCATAATGGTAAGAAAACTCCTCAATCATATATTAACATCACTTGTGATTTTTTTTTTTTTTTTTTTTTAAATCATACCTTGACTTAAGTGCATTGTAGAGTCTGATTCCATCAGCTGCACCACAAATTTGGACTAAATCCTCACGAGTTAATTTCAGTAGATCAGAACCTAAGATGAAAAATCAATCGTATCAAATCAGTCTCATAAAAAAACTACTTATAGCTTAAAGCTGTGTGTCTGTAATGGCTGGATAATGACAGATTTCCCTATTCCATTGGATTCTGATTCAGAAACTCTAGATTCTATTAAATACTCAGTCTATTTTGATATTTCAGTTTCAATGCCCAATTTGCTTATGTTTGAAAGAGATTCTCTCTCTGTTAATATTGTTAATTATGCAGGCAGATTCAAACTGGTAACTTATCTTTTTGGACTATTCATTAAAAGAACTAGTTCATAAGAGTCATTTGTTTGTGATTCAGAATACGCTGTATGTTGGTTTTACACACAGCTTGTGAGGACAACTAAGAATCAATTATCAGGATCATTCAAATGAAGACTGCAATATTATATTAATATTTTTACCCAGCGCTAGTGTAGTTTAATTCTCAACAAAAACTGTGTAAATACCTGAGAAATGGGTGAAAATACGACTGTACGAGTTAAATCTGTTCTTAAGCAGCCACTTCTGTGTGTCCTGTATAGACGCTGTGGGACTCAGAGACTGCAAAATTTTCACAGATTTATTCTTTTCAGATGCAAAAGAAAAACAAATGTGCATCTTTAAGGCAAATTAGTAAAGATTTAATATACAAACATGTACAAACCTCCAAAGAGATGAGGCTACCAAGATCCCCTTGATGGTTAGGTGAAGACGACTCACTAAAAACAAAAGTACAAGCATTAGAAAATGCATAACTGTGGTTCATGGCACAATGTAAAAGAAACACAGAGACGCTTCATGAGCGTGTCACCTGTCTGGTACTGTGCTGCTAGTGTTGTAGCTGTGTGTGCTGGAGGTGAAGGTCGGTGTAGCTGCTCTGTTGGGGTTGACGTATGCATTATCTGGCCATGGAGAGCACTACAACGAGAGAAAGAGAGATATGTGAGAAAAAATCCAAAGTGATCCTAAACAAAACTGAATTCAGAATCAGAATCAGATAGAGCTTTATTGCCAAGTATGCTTGCGCATACAAGGAATTGTTTTAGTGACATAAGCTCCCAGTACACAGAGACAACAACACACAGACAATAAAAATAAGACAAGAATAAAAAATACACATTTGTAAATATAAATAGACAAAATTTGAAAAATAAATTGAAAAATAAATAAATTGTATGTACAGTTGTGCTATAGATGATAGAATGGAATAGAATAGAATGAGATGCAGGGATGTGCTAGGATGGAGGTGGTAACAAATAAATAGAAGGTTATTGCACATATCTTTATTGCACAATGGGGGGAACATTTAACTGTTCATAAGGTAGATTGCCTGGGGAAGAAACTGTTCTTGTGCCTGGCTGTCCTGGTATTTGGGGCTCTGTAGCGCCGGCCAGATGGCAAAAGTTAAAAAAGGGAATGACTTGGATGTGAGGGATACAGAGTGATTTTCTGAGCCCTTTTTCTCACTCTGGATGTATACAGTTCTTGAAGGGTGGGCAGGGGAGCACCAATAATCCTTTCAGCAGTCTGAACCGTTCTCTGTAGTCTTCTGATCCCTGATTTTGTAGCTGAACCAAACCAGACATTTATTGATATGCACAGAACTGACTCAACGATGGCTGAGTAGAACTGTTTCAGCAGCTCCTGTGGCAGGTTAAACTTCCTCAGCTGACGAAGGAAGTACAGACTTTGTTGGGTCTTTTTTACAATGGAGTCGATGTGAGTGTCTCACTTCAGGTCCTGAGAGATGATGGATCCCAGGAACTTGAATGTCTCCACTGCAGCCACAGTGCTGTCTATGATGGTGAGTGGGGAGAGTGCAGGGGGGTTTCTCCTGAAGTCCATGGTCATCTCCACTGTTTTGAGCGTGTTCAGCTCCAGGTTGTTAAAAATGTACCAGACAGCCAGCTGCTCAACCTCCTGTAAGCAGACTCGTCACCATCCTGGATGAGACCGATGACTGTAGCGTCGTCTGCGAACTTCAGGAGCTTGACAGAGGGGTCTGTAGATGTGCAGTCATTGGTGTACAGAGAGAAGAGCAGTGGGGAGTAAGGTTGGGCCGACAGATGATGCCATCGTCCATCGCCGATGGCTGTTAGACATCACAATGTTGAGCCGGCATCATGATTCCATGCCACTGGCACTGAAACTGCTTTTGCGCGATCGCTTTTTAGTTTCACTTTCACTTTTGAGATTCATGATCGCACGTACTCTGTTTATACTATGAAGTGGCAGAACTTACCGCACATTTTACAAGATCAGATGCTTGTCAGGTGTGCTTGGGATCTGCAAATCATTCACCATCGTCTCAAGCTGGTCGCACACTGGATGAGAAGCTGTTGCTAGGCGCCGCGAACAGATGCCGAATGGCGCCGCACTCTGTCAAAATGTGTTTAAATTTTAAAGATGTGGCGCAACGCTGCTCTTCTCGTCCAGTATGCGACCAGCTTCAGTCATTTCTCCTTACTCTGTCTGTTTATGTGGTAAGTGAAATTTTATGTACTGTAACAGGCAACCGTTGGAAATCATTATTTGTTTTCCTTGCCGTTATGAATACAGATTTTATGCTTCGGGGACACCCCCCTAACTCCACCGCCCGCCCCCCGATGTCATCGTCCATCGCGACATATCACAGATATCGTCCGATGCAATTTTGTAGACATCGCCCAACCCTAGTGGGGAGAGAACACATCCCTGAGAAGCACCAGTGTTGGTGGAGCGGCTGTTTGACATGAATTTCCCCAGTCTCACTAGCTGCTGCCTATCTGTCAGAAAGCTGGTGATCCATTGACAGATAGAGCTAGGGACAGAGAGCTGGGTTAGTTTGGTCTGGAGGAGTGTTGGGATGATGGTGTTGAAGGCTGAACTAAAGTCCACAAACAGGATCCTCCCTTAAGTCCCTGATTTGTCCAGATGCTGCAGGATGAAGTGAAGTCCCATGTTGACTGCATCATCCATGGACCTGTTTGCTCAGTAAGCAAACTGCAGGGGGTCCAGTGATGTACTTCAAATAAGCCAGAACCAGTTTTTCCACACACTGATGAACAACACTAATCTAAAAACAAATATGAATGTTTTTTGAGTTTAGACTGAGCGAACTGTTAACATAGCAGAGGTAGAGGTCTGCAAGCCTGTCGGGTCATTTAGCTTCTCTCCCTTTATTGTGGCCATATACGCGCAGAGCACACATGGCTACTGTATGAAATACTGATTATATTATAAATATTATACATCGCCTAAGCAATACGCAACGCATATAGGCCTGTATTTTGAAATGTTTCTAATGCAAGTGAACGCTCTGGCGCGTCCTGTAAAGCACGCTTCAGCTTCCACTCTCCGCACAAACGACTGGATATGCATTAGTGGACATTTATCTAGGTTAAGCGTTTTAACTAACATTGTGGAGCTGTTTTATAACTACAGATTTAATTTTAGACAAGTCATGATGATTTTAGAAAGCTAAATTGATCAAACATAGGCTACGATCAACTCACTGTCTGCCGCTGGTTGTTACTTTAAAAACAAAAACTTACATTTAACAAATAAAAAAAATGCTCCAAACCTTTTTCTAAATTAACTTAATAAAACAACAAAACGAAATACAATCACTTTGCCATTTCATACAAAACTGAACTATTTTAATAGCTGAAACAGTAGTATAAGCTGGGGGTCGGACTCGGGCCAAGAATTCTGATAAGCTGTCGGACACGGGCCAGGCTAGGACCTGAGCATCTCAGGCCGGGCTAGGGCCTAAATTTGAGGCCCGTGGAGGGCTCTAAGCAGAGGTGAGTGGGCACTTACACTTCCTCTTTTGCTTTTGGCGATAGAATCGCCACAGTCTGCAGGAAGTGTCCGCTTGCTGGATTTCTTTAGCTCATGTTCTACAGCCTCCTCAATCACAGGTTCCAATCGAGTCTACGCAAAAAAGACAAACCACAGTGAAAAGACAGAGAAAAACAGACACGCATGTAAATTTGAATAAGCAGTTTTCTGACCTGTGTTGATGTTCTTCCTACTGAAACAGGAAGATTATGTTGATTATTGTTTGATTATCATTACGTCATGCCAATATATATTAATTGATTAGGCAAACCATTTAGGGCTTGTCCTTTTTTTCAACAGCCTAATTAATTACTTGTTATAACCATTAACTATGATTTGCTCTTTGCGAGTTACAGGTGGTAAAATGGAAGGAATGTTTTTCATCTACATCAATCATTTCTGTTTTCTGAGCAGAGTTGTTATTGCTAACGAAAACTTAATTATGGTTAATTGAAAAAGTTTAAATTAATTAAACTATATATTATAGATGATGAAAAAAAACTTTGAAATGTTGCCTTGGCAACTAAATGAAATATAATAAGTTTAAGTACTAAAACTAAAATAAAAAATACACCAAAGCTAAATAGAAACATTTAGAAAACAGACGCAAAGACAAACTAAAATGAAAACTGAAATATAAAAATGAAAGCTAAATATAAATATATTTAAATACTATAATAGCATATAAATAATTCTAAAATAATACTGTTTCTAAAAAGAGGGAAAAGTTCCAACAGACATGAATAGTATTTAGACTATATGTGTGAAATTATGTATAGTTAGGTCCATATATATTTGGACAATGGCACAATTTTTGTTATTTTAGCTGTTGACCAAAACATATTTAAGTTACAGTTACATAATGAATATGGGCTTAAAGGGCACACTTTGAGCTTCAATTTGATGGTATTCTCATCACAATTGGAGGAAAGTAATTACAACTCTTTAATATGTATCTCCCCCCTTTTTCAAGGGACCATCAGTAATTGGACAATTGACTAAAAAGCCATTTCATGGACAGATGTGGGCTATTCCTTTGTTATTTCTACATAAATTAAGCAAGTAAAAGGTCTGGAGTTGATTCTAAGTGTGCCATTTGCATTTGGAAGCTGTTGCTGTGAACCCACATCATGCAGCTCTCCATACAATTGAAACAGACAATTGTTAGGATTCAAAAACAAAACAAATCCATCAGAGAGATAGCAGGAACATTCGGAGTGGCCAAATCAACAGTTTGGTACATTCTGAGAAAAAAAGAATGTACTGATGAGCTCAGCAACATAAAAAGGCCTGGACGACCATGAAGGACAACAGTGGTGGATGATCGGAGGATCCTCTCAATGGTAAAGAAAAACCCTTTCACAACATCCAGCCAAGTGAAGAACACTCTCCAGGAGGTAGGTGTGTCACTGTCAAAGTCTACAATCAAGAGAAGAATTCACCAGAGCAAATACAGAGGGTTCACCACAAGGTGCAAACAAGGCCAGATTAGAATTAGCCAAAAAACATCTAAAAAAGCCTGACCACTTCTGGAAAAGCATTCTTTGGACAGCTGAAATTAAGATCAACCTGTACCAGAATGATGGGAAGAAAAAAATATGGAGAAGGCTTGGAACAGCTCATGATCCGAAGCATGCAACATTATCTGGAAACATGGTGGAGCAGTGTGATGGCATGAGCGTGCATGGCTTCCAGTGGCTCTGGGTTACTGGTGTTTATTGATCACTTGACAGAGGACAGAAGCAGCCGGAATAATTCTGAATCGTACAGGGATATACTCTCGCTTTAAAGTACAAATGGACAATGACCCAAAACATACAGCAAAATCAAACCCCGCAGTTTTTGATGGTAAAAAAAGTGAAATATTTTGCAATGGCCACGTCTCCTGATCACAACAACTGAAGTCAGCTGCAGTAAAGGCCTGGCAAAGCATCACAAAGGAGGAAACCCAGTCTCTGGTGATGTCCATGATTTCCAGACTTAAAGCAGACATTGCCTACAAAGCATTCTCAACAAAATATTAAAAACGAACATTTTATTTATGATTATATTTATTTGTCCAATTACATTTGAGCCCCTGAAAATGTGGGGACTGTGTATAAAAATGGTTGTAATTCCTAAGCATTTTGTGTTATATTTTTGTTCAACCCCTTGAATTAAAGCTTAAAGTCTGCACTTCAATTTCATCTTGATTGTGTCATTTTAATTCTATTCTGGAGGCATCCAGAGCCAAAATTATGGAAATTGTGTCAATGTCCAAATATATATGGACCTAACTGTACACTGACCTAAAGGCAGGGTATGGAATTTTTCAAAAACGTTTTAGAAAACTGAGTCGGGGCCGAGTACCAAAACAAACTTGTAGCCAATCAGCAGTAAAGGGTGTGTCTACTCGTGATGTGGAGAAGAGAGCGTTCAGTGAACAGCCGAGCCGAGCGACAGAAAGATAGAGATGGCGGATAAAAAACAAAAAAGAGGAAAACGACTGCGGAACGATAAGGCAAGAAGTAGGACCCGTGTAAATATCGGATCAGCTTTCCAGCGCTGGAGAGAACTCAAGGAGCGGAAGGCCTGCGATCGGACGCCGAGGTTGCTTTGTTTCTTCCCGATAGGTGAGTAACACTGTGTCTACACCGGACGCGCCGCAACGCAACAGCTGTCTGCCTACACTGGACACGTGTATTTCAGGCGAGAATGTTGTTGTTTAAAACTCAAATCTGCGGTTTATTTATAAAAACAGCGCCAATTTGAAAATGTGCTTCGCCGATTTCAGAGCCGTGAGCTCCACGCGATCACTCAGTGCTCATGTATCCCGAAGAGAAGAACATAACCTTGGCTAGTCCTTCTGACATTTGCCGCAGGCTCTGATGTCTCTGTAGTGGATAAACATAAGATATAATTAGTTTTGGGTAAATCTAACAGGTAATCTTTGGTCTTTATTCTATTGTTCTATTAATATAGTATGAAAACGAAAAGAGGCAATGTTTGATATATTTCATCTGTAAATACAGTGAGGAAAATTGCAGCAGCCAAGGCGAGCTGACTTACGTTATCAAGTATGCTGCTCTTTGCAGAATTACTGGACTTGCGTCGTTCCGTCCGCGGGAGTTCACACCCCTGAGTCTAACTCGTGAAGTCTGAACTACCGAGGATGCAAGTTCGAAATTTGCGTACTTGGTATTAAGAAATGCGTGTTACGTCACCAGAATATCTGCCTAATCTTCTCTGTATTTTAGACTGCGATGGAAACATAGACAGCAACAGGTCTGGGGGGAAAAAAAGTTCCTGGGACATATTGTTCCAGGTAATTTCGGTGGAAAAGCGGCTTATGTTTCACAGAACTAATCGTTGCCTGGGTTGCGTAGGCTACATATATGTGGGGCGGATCTATCAAAATAGGGGTGAGACCCTTTTGGGGTAGGGGCGTTTGTTTTGGTGATTTCAAATATCAACATTGCCTTCCAGAAATCACTTACCCAGCCTTTAAGATGGAGACTTCAGTCACAGTTCATTTTAGGTTACTGATTCGATATAAAGTTGTCCCTGCCATATGGTGGCTGTAACATGACCAGCTAAATGCTCTTAATTTTCTCAGCAACCCCTTATTATTCTTTTTGTGTATATTTTATGTAATGCTTTAACCATGTCAATAGGTATCAGTATTAATAGGCGTCAAAACAAAACAAAAATACTTGAATATTCTTGCCTCTGACAAAATAGTGGTATCATAAGAGGGTTGATATTTTTCTTTCTCCTGCACAGTCTTTTTCTCCATCTTCTCTCGGTCTGTTTTTTGTTTTCTGTCTGCTCCCTTTGGCTGTTAATAGGAGAGTATGAGTTACAGTTGAATACATACTAAAGACTTCAATGTCACATTAATACTTCAAAACATACCCATTAAGCATTCAATATAGGAAACACACGGGTGAAATGGATTCAGATCTGCAATCTTCAACCAAACACCACAGATATTTCCTTGCATTTAATGCATGTTTGCATGTGTGTGGCATCACCTTAAAGACTTTGATCTGGCAGCTGGCGGAGTGCAGGTGCTCGGTGTACTCTCCGCTTTCATTTTGTTTAAAAGTGTCAATCTGGATCCGGAAAGGAACTCCCTTCTCTCCACCGTGTTTCCGCGGGGTGAACTCTGTACTGATGCAATGAACCTTCAATAAGGGAAGGAAGGAAAATGAATTAATGTGGAACACATGATCGGTTCCTGAAGCTAGAGAAGATCCTTGGCATCCATTGTACTATTTCTGCACAGATTAGCATGTGCCAGATACGTCTTTAATCAACTGAAATGATATTCAGATGTTTGAAACTTGATCGAAGGGCAAGAGATAATGTCAAAGAGTCAGTAGTCCTAACTGGACTCTCTCCTACATGTCTGGGACTTTAAGATCTTCACAAACATGTCTGACGCTATTGGCACCACATCTGCATAGCTCCTTTGAGTGCGAGAGAGCATTTCTGCCCAATGAGATTGTGCTTCAGGCATGTTCTATTCATTAACTACACAAAACAGCTGTGAGGATCTTGATGGCCAGAATTAAATATTGACCCGAAGCATTATACACCAGTGAATGCTCAACTGCACATTTATGTGCTCAATTGTTGCAGAAACATAATTAGTAATATTATACAGGGGCAAATAATATAAGAAAGTTCAACAGAGAAGCACTGTAGAGCAAACAGCGAATGATTATACTACCAAATTCAAGTAATATGTCCTAAATATGGTTGTAAAAACACCAAAGTTTCAGTACTTGATATCAATGTAATTACAATTTTACAATTCTTAATACCAATTTTAATACCACAGCAAAATATTAATGATAATATTAATAATAAATGTTTTATTATTTTAAGAATTTAATTCAATATATATATAAATGTAATTTAATAGAACACTAAACATGCACCTTATTTTAAAATGTTAAATATGAAATCACATTAAAATGAAAGCAATGACTTGTAATATTATGGTATTTCTTTTTGAAGTAAACATATATATCAAATTCATGTAAATATTCAAGTAAACAGCCAGAAATCATTAAATAAATAGTTTATTATAGTATAAAAGTGTTTATTAAACAACTTAAATTAATGATACAATAAAACAGCAACAGGTCTATTGCAATTACAGAGCAAAGTCTAATGCAATTCTGGTATTTGAATGAAAAATATATATATTTTTTTGGTCCAACCCATTTACACATTTACAAATCAAGTGTGCTTATATTAATTAAGTCCTAGAATGTATAAAATTGGTTGTAAAATAGTATGGTTCCTAACTGTTGATGTCCTTGTTGATTATCAAAGGGTATATGCAGAAAAATATTACGTACAATGTTGCAGACATAATATTTTATTACACTTGTTGCAACATTGTACATCATACATTAGGCTGCCCCAAGAGCTATTTAGAAATGACATTTCAAACTGAAACTCTGTAGTGTTCTGTAACCTTTAAACTATAACAACATGGCTGAATGTTTGTGGTTTGATCTTGAATTTGGGTTTACCTGCACAAACACTGACGCTCGCTTGGAGAGATCCCACAGGAACTCCGCAGCGTTTAGCTGTGACGGGTTTGTGTGGGGCTCTGTGATGCCAACTGACATGGGGATATCTGTAACAAACACATGATGCACTGTAAAATCTCCCTCTCATGAGGCTTTATGCTGCTTTGATACTATTCACCTGATGAATCAAAAAGACTGAGGAAATTAATGGCAGCAAACTCAAGTAAACACATAGGCTCTCACCGATGTCGAGGAGGCGGTCGCCAGGCCGATTCCATTTCCAGCCCTCCAGCTGCTGGTGCTCCATGTACTGAAGCCTTCGGTCATGGAAAACCACCCTAACTATACTCTATAATTCACCCCAAACCAAACACACACAAACACAAAACCATCAGAACAAGCACTCTTAAAGAGTCATGCACCATATCCATCCTTCCTGCACTGCTGAATCACCATGGCACAACAAATGAGATTTTATCCTAGTTGCGATGTTGTAGCCGGGATTGAATTTGATGATATAAAAAGACTGTGTAGACGTCCACTGTAGCTAAACCAGTGCATTCACTCAGTGAAAGATTCCTCAGACTGATTCAAAACAGTAGTTTGAGACACAAATCATTCAAAGTAATGACTCCTAAGAGTAATTTGTTAATGAATCAGACTACATTGATCACACTGTATTATGTATGTGACCAGAAAAGACAATGCAAGAAAAATATTGTCTATTTATTGGTCAAAAGTTTGGGATCAGTAAGATTTCTATTTTAAAGAAAATATTTTTATTTAGCACTCATGCATTAAATTGATCAAAAGTGAGAGTAAAGATGTTAAATCTACATAAAATATATAATTTAATAAATATTATTTTATAATATTTATAATAATGTTTACAGATAAATGGACGTAACAATGCCATTACAAAACTGTGCCAGTAAACAACACTGTTCACAAATAACTTAAAGGGAGAGTTGACCCAAAAATAAAAACTCTCCTCATGTCGTTCCAAAGCCCTAAGACCTTCGTTCGTCTTCGGAACACAAATTAAGATATTTTTGATGAAATCCAAAAGTTTTCTGACCCTCAGAGACAGCAACACAACTGACACATTCAAAGCACAAAAAGGTAGTGAGGACATCGTTAAAATATTCCATGTGACAGCAGTAGTCTGTAATTTTATGAATTTTGTGAGAATAATTTGTGTGCAAAGAAAACAAAAATAATGACTTTATTCAACAATTTCTTCTCTTCCGTGTCAGTCTTCCCCGTGCGTTCACAAGGGTACCACGACGCATGTGTGGTGCATGCGCCAGCGTTCATCTTAGTTTATCGTCTGTATATTCTGATTCAAATAAGTAAGGCTGAGCAAAAATTGCAAGTCATCTTTTCTGTTGAAATCTTCAGACATTTTTACGAAGATTATTTTATGTACAGCGTGCGTCTTCCTCTGCTTATAAACAAGGCACAGTGCATCCAGGTTCAACGTCAGAACACTAAAGCCCAAAGTATACTTCACTTTTTACGCGTACGCGAGGGACAGTTTCCCGCTGACATGTTGCAAGCTTAATTTAACATCCATCACAACTGACAAATGTATGGAATACTCTTGAGTCAGATATGCAAATTATTTTATTTTGACGTAACTACAGGGTCATGTAAACAAGTCATGTAAACGCAGCTTACTTGCGTTGTTAGGTTACTGATGTGCATGTAAATGGCGAAAACTGGTTATTTTAATAAGCTGATATTTGTGAGTTATCAGCTTACTGATGTGCATGTAAACGTGCTCAATGTCACTTCCAATATTAAGTGTTTATGGTTTCTGCGGGAGGAAAATGCTTAACGAGAAACTTTGTATTCTGCTGTTCTGTAGCCACGGATTTCCAGGTCTTGTCTTTTTCTCCTACAGATGACTTGCAGGACCCTGTTCGTTATTGCACTAAATTAGTTTTAATCGTTTAACCACCACAGCATCTTGTCTCCATTGGCAACGCACACGATTCGTGTCGAATGCAAGTGACGTCGCAGGTAGCGGAAAGTGCAAGCGGCGATTGCAAGTGACATTGTAATTTAGTTTCTTTTTTCTTGTCTTCACCACCTGGCTACTGTTGTAAAATGTTGAGAGATTCAAGCAAAAAAATTATCAATAAATAGAACAAAATAAAAAAAGACTGCAAGTGACATCACTCGCGGAAGAGCAAGTTTCTGAGAGTGCAAGTCCGCAGCCAGACCCTACTGGTAAATAGAGCAGACACTGAACATGGATGAAGCTTTCTAGAGCTCATGCGCCAACCGCCTGCGTTCACGCATAACTTCAAATGAAGTACACTTTGAAAGGCTACACGTTCGACTGTACACATACACTAGCGTTCGCGTATAAATTAATGACAGAATTTTCATTTTTGGGTGAATTATCCCATTAATGTGTTGCTCAAACCTTTATTTTCCTTTTCCTCTTCAATTTCAATTTATCCTGCAAACTCTCAACTTCAGTAAAGTATAATTAATTTTGCCAAGATGCAGTGGATTCACTGAAAACCAGTGCGGGAGATGTCACACCACACAAAACCACAAGTGCACAGCACTGATAAAACACACACAATCTCTCACCTTAACAGTCTTGTTGAGTTCAGGCATCTCCCCTATTTTCCTATTATCAAGCAATCGCATCTCATACGACTGGCCTACAGAGGGAGAGGGGAAGCGTGTTACTGAATATCTTCTCAACAAGGGTCTTGGTATTCTTTAAGGAATAGAGAAAGAAATACAGTCAATGAAAACCATACCTTGGTTTAGGTAGGTGAGCGTCTCCTCGTGCAGTTTAACAGCAGGGGACGTGGCGGCACACAGCACATACTGAAACGGAGGATTCGTGGTGTCAGACTCCACAGGAACGCTAACATCTTCCTGCTTAAAGATGGGCAGAGCCAACACATCACTGAGGAAAACAAACACAGACACAAAGAGAAACGGAAGTTACTAAATATGTCGGTTAGAACCACAGAACCTCTCCCATCAGTATGGAAATAGTTGTCACGGAAACAGGTATATGGGGAGCCCCCGTCTGCTTACACCTATAGACACTTTATAAACCACACGACACATGACCGCTTTGCATCTGAACCACAAACATATAAAGGACATATTCGCATCAGACTGCTAGGAAATAGAAGTCAAACAAAAGGCAGCTATGTATTTACAAACCATGTATTAATAGACTACTGTTCAAAAGTTTGGGGTCAGCATGTTTTTTTTAAACAATTTAATACTTTTATTCAGAAAGGATGCAATAATTTGTTCAAAAACAACAGTAAAAGCATTTAGAATCATGTTACAATTATTATTTCATACAATGCTGTTTTTCTTTAAAAAAATCATCACAATGCACACCGTTTTCAATAATGATAAGAAATGTCTTGAGCACCAAATCAACATGTTAAAATGATATCTGAAGGATCATGTGACACTGAAAACTGAAAATTAATCTATGGTATCACAGGAATAATTTATATTTTAAAAAACATTATACGAACATGGAAGTTATTTTAAATTGCAATAATATTTTGCAGTTTTACTGTCTTGGTCTTCTTTCAAAAACAGTAAAAAATCTTACTGACCCAAAATTTTGAATGGTAGTGTTACAATATCAAACAAATAATCCTCACTTATCTTTTTATTTGGACACTTATGTAGCATAGATAACTTTGATATTTTGTGATTTCACTCCATTTTTCACATTTTATTTTCACATTTTTCATATTTCTGATTACGAATGGCTTTGTTTGGTGTGTATTTTTCACTGTACCTGGTGTGTGTTCGGGTGATTATTTTGTGTGGTTAGTTCATATATAACAATTTTTGTATACAGTTTGTGGGATTTTGTGTTATCAGAATTTTTTTTACTAATTAAAATATTTAAACAATGAACAATTAATTAACACAATCTTTAGCCCAATATATTATTATATTTTATATATTAGGCCACGGCTCTGAGCTTGCCACTGTTTTGCCACTCACACACATAAAGGCGGTATCAGGTCAGTGCAGTGACAGCTAAAGACAGTTAGCTAGCAGCCTGCTTGACATGACGAGACGTTTGTAACAGTGCGGCCCGCAGGATCCTTCCTGCCCACCAATCTGCAAGTGTTTTCTGAAATATGAGCAGCTCCACTGTAACATTCCGTTCCACAGCTGCTCATTCCACATGATCGCAAGTTAGATGATCAGCATCTCACACCCTCATTTACCTCAGACGCAACACGAAAACATCACATTAGCACCCGTCACAGCACTGACTTACAGACACAGCAGGAAAATAATAAGCATATCTCCATGATATCTGGAACTTGAACTTATCTGACCCTGTTCATGGAAAACACTTGCAAACTGCAAATACAGAAAATTTAATATTCCTGTCCATATCTCATAAAAGTTCAATGGCTAATGCTACCAAAAGAAATATAAGGGCAGCTGACAATAAAATTGCCATGTTATAGATCATTTTAAATTCATTTAAACAGCATTTTGATCATTCTTTTATAATTGTGTATGGAGGTTTTGTGACCTCATTAAATCAGAAACTACATGGAATATTTGTATATTGTTTTAAAGATGTCATGGAACCATTTTAAATGAACTAGTCAATGCAAAAAGATTGTCTTTTATATAAAATATACAATTTGTTATTTTTATTCAATATCAACACCAACGCCTACGCAATTTTCATTATGGATATAGCCATATTTAAATTCTGCCTGATACTGATAAGCCAATAATTATTGAATTATCTGGGAACTAACAATTAATGGACAATTTTACGCATTTCTGCTATTTTGTCTAAATAAATGAAAAACAATGCAATCAGAAACTACAATTAGTTGATTTAAATATATAAAACTTAGCGATATTAAAAGCAGGACAGTGTCATAAAATATGCTTTACATACAATGGTGTCTGCAAAAATGTGATTAAAAATAATTAAATAGCAGTCACATGACACTTTCTCTAATACATTTATGTGCATTTTAATCTAAAGTCTGTGGACAGGTTATGCCTAACGCCAATAGAGGACTGTGTCAACTGCAAATCTGCAGGGCGCTAGAAGAGTAGCAAGAAACTTGATATCACAGGGGGAGAGCATGTGAACAGCCTTCTTCCCGCTGTCTCACACTACAGTGCTCCCACCACTAACAAATCCTCCACAGAATGTAAACTCAACCACTGACTGTACTCTCTCACAGAGTATTTCAGACACTTGCAGAATAACAGAGCGCACCTGGGAAAGTGCTGATGTTGCTCTTTCCACCATAACCTCCAAAAGCCCGCCACATCCCAGAGTAACCGTTCCATGGAACCTGACCGCAGGCGCTTAATGTGTATTCCTATCACGCAGTGACCACATTTCAAACTCCTTGAGGCCAAATGGGAATAGTGAAGGCTGCTGCGATTTGGAAAAGCGATATATAGAGTTTAAATATGCTCCATCATTAATACCCCAATGAAACTGTGACGTATGCAGGGGGATTGTGGTTTGCCTCTTCCAATGCTGTGGATGCTGAACCACCTGGCATGCAGTTGGACTCATGAAAAAAAACAATCTGCTGTATTTATGAATAAAATGTAGAGTGTGATGTTTTGGACAGTTTGATACTGGTCAGATTCAACTTAACAAACCGCTATAACAATGTTAGTAGTGTCTGAAAACAAGATTAAAAGACATTAAATAATGTGATATTTTACAATTGTATTTCTAAAAAATTAAGCCCAACAGTAAAGGTGGACCATGTTATTTCTAAGAAAAATAGAGCGGTTTAGTTCTGATGTCAATTAGTAGGCCAACCTGTAAGTGATGTAGGTGCAGGAAATGTTCATCTTTTATTTTGTATTGTGATTATGTATTTCCAGGTGTTTGGTCACATGGATGCAAGAGGATATTTCCCTGGTTATGTTTCCTGTTCGACGTGTGCCAGTAGCAGGGAATGCTCAATTTCTGTTGACCACTCTAGACCTTTTTAATCCTTCTTAGTTGTCCTTTTACGTATAAGCAGTTGTTTGTTAGATCAAGTCAATAAATGTTTATAGAAGGTAAATGCATGGGAAAGCATCAGGAATTTCTATTCCTGTTACTTAGCCTCTCAGCAGCTATATGTTATTGCTATACTTTAGTAAACAGAAAATGTGCTTTTGGATGTGTGTAATATTTTTTACGTAATGTTTTTAGTACAAATTATGAGAGGGAGACTGACACTTCTGTCATTCACAGTGCTACATAGGAGTGGGTGGGCGCAAGTTCTTTTGGTGTGATTTTCTGCTTTGTATTCTTTGACTGGTGGACTTTTCTTTATTCATATTTATATGATTAACTGTCAACTATCCAATGACTTGCTTGCATAAACTAGGATATGAATATTTGATAAAAGAAATACAATACACACTTCACCTTTAATTCCCTTATTTTAAAAGGTACATAGAAAAGGCAGACATACTATCTCGAGGATATGACCATCATCTTAAATATTGCATCAACTGTTTCAGAGTATCCCTAACAGTATAATGACGTAATCATAGCTTCCATGCGCAGTATCATATGACGTAATGGAGTTCAACGTTCGCCTCAATTTCTTCAATCACTAAACTTGTTATTCACAAAGCATTTGAATGCCCTTTAAATCATTGCGTGCGAAGATGGAAGATTTAAACCAATTCGTTTAAATAAAAGTGTAAACTAATTCTTTATAAGAGTTAATTTAGCATCTGAGAACAGAATTCAGAGAACACCCTGTTCCAGGAAGTAACCTTACTTCAAACGCGCTTGTTATCGTTTCAGTGCAAAACCACGTTATGGCTTTTCGAAAGGAGCGCGAGAATATATTGGATTAACACTCTACAACCAAATAAAAAAAAAACGCCAGGTCTCGTTAGCTTTCAGGATGGTCAGACGTTAGGATGCAACTCGTTGTCTTTGTTTTGAGCTAGCTCTAGCAACAATCATATAGCCATATTGCATCTAGCAGACGGCAAAAACAATCTCGCGAAGGGCCAAATGATATATAATGGTATTACATTATGAACGTTTGAAACCAATGAGCACAAACCGCCTGGAATCCCGAGGTTCGCGATATAAGCACAGCGATCAAGACAGCTAAGTTAGCCAACTAACTAGCTCGCCGTCACAGATGCATCGCCCCCGGCTTAGGGACTTTTGGGAAGCTGCTGATCGGTTTGCATGCTGCTCTAACCTCATGCTGTACGCGCCAGCCCCGAGCTCCTGGCCGATGCCAGACAAACTGGCATCGAAGTCGTGCACTAGCCCAGACTCGATGGTAGCATCGTCCATCTTCAGCACCCACGCCATGGCGCCCAGATCCTTCTCCTCCGACTCTAACCGGAGCGCCGCCAGCTTCGCCTCGTACAGACAGCACCTGCGCGGAGCTCGCGTTGCCGCAGGAGTCAGCTAGTCCTACTAGAGCTGGTTAGGTGGCCACCCGCGGAAGGCTAGCTGTTGAAAACAGGGCAAACAGCTCTAGCCCTGACTGCCGTGTGCCTCGCCATTGCTTGAGTTTCTCTGTAACACAGGCGAGAAATAACAGTCTCAGCTGTGAGGCGTCGCGAAGTCAACTCAACACCTCCTCGTGTATTATCCGTTTCCAGCTCCCGTATGTTATTCCGTAAACATCAGCAGCACATCATATCTGCATGCGATCTTCCATTATATAAAGCAGCAGGGTGGGAGGACGCTGTTGACTGTCACCGCATTCACACGCAATGTCCGCTCGAGTAACAGGGTTGGCAGAGCTCGCTCGCTTTCATCTAATCATGCACGCAGTGCGGTGTCTTTACGCTCTCTACTCTTCGAAAACGTTCGCCTAATTTCATCGTGCTGACCCGCCCGTTTAGTCTTTCGGAAGAGGCCAAAGATCACCGCACATGGACGCGGCCCTCTGTCTGCCACCATTCAAACCCCAAACGCGAGAGAGCTGCAGCACGGATCTGGGTCTGGAATCTGACAGCCAATCACGTTGCTCTGCGAGCCGCGCTCAGCCAATCAGCTTGCGAGGATCTGTCGTCATCGTCTCCCTGGCTCGCGCTCCGATACACTGTAGTCACTCTCGGCTTCCAAACAAAATATAACCTTTAACTTGCAGCGCATTAATTAAACGACACGTCACCTGGTGGAAAAAGTGCAAACTTGTTGAATATGTAAGATTATTTTGATTTTTTTAAATCATTTAAATCATAGAATGTTTAACACAATCAACACATTTATATTCAAAACCTCAGATCTGCAGCTGACAGCCAAAGTCCATATGTGACCCTGAAGCACAAAACCAGTCATAAGGGTCAAGATTTGAAACTGAGATTTACATATCCTCTGAATGCTGAATAAATAAGCTTTCCGTTGATGTATGGTTTGTTAGGATAGGACAATATTTGGTTGAGATGCAGCTATTTGAAAATCTGGAATCTGAGGGTGAAAAAAAATCTAAATTTTGAGAAAATCGCCTTTAAAGTTGTCCAAATGAAGTTTACACTAGGAAATGTACAAAATATCTTCATGGAACATGATCTTTACTTAATATCCAAATGATTATTGGCAGAAAAGAAAAATCGATCATTTTGACCCATATAATGTATTGCTGGCTATTGCTACAAATATACTCCAGGGACTTAAGACTGGTTTTGTGCTCCAGGGTCACATATCAATATTGCTGCTGACAAAAAAAAAAAATATATATATATTCAGACAAATAGCTGTTTTTGCTGACATAAATGAGGACCAGTGTGAGATATTCAGATCCCACCTTAGCTGTTTTTGCTCTGAAATTCCATTCTGAAAACAGGAATGGACACTTGAGGACACATTTTGTGTGTTTTTAACCTGTTGTTGTTGAGGTGGCCTGGATGGGAATGCAGATGGGCCTTTGAACATGATTAGGTTCTCTTAAACAGACCACCAGCCATAAACAAAACAGCCTTGGGTGTTTACAGCTGGGAATGTAGTCACAGCGCTCAGAGACAGATGGAAAACACTTGATTAATCTTTTCACTGAAAGCACTGGTGTCCTTGAGAAACAATATTGCAGACTTGTAGGTAAATAATATAGATATATAATAGATAGATAATATATATATATTAGATTATAGATAAATAATCAGATGCCATGTATTAAGTTTCTATTTAGTGGGAGAAACAGGGAAACAGCAGAATCGTGTGTGTCACCCAGACCTATTTGAACAGTTTGCAATGGCCGAATGAAGTCAACAAAAGTGCAGAGGATGAATACAATGACATTTCTCAGTGGTTTTGACTTTACTGCGCTCTAATTTCTCATTACAGACAAGTGATTTTAAGTCATGTGATAAAATACATGAATATGTTTTTCTGGCACTGGTTTTTGATTTTAAACACCCAGTTCACCATCATACTTTTACTATGGCTGTTGGGTAATAAGCGGTATAGACATATACACACTGGACAAGGGTCAACAAGGCTATATAACAAGGTACATTTGAACAGAAATGTTTAATTTTGTTCTCGGGAAAAGGGTTTTTCATAAATGTCTGATCAGGCAAGCTATTAATGTTAGTACATCTACATAATTTATTAGTAGATTTGTTGGCCATTATTTATGTGTTTGTTTATTTATTATGCCCTATGAATTTTGCGTCATAATTGTTTTATTGTTAGTATTTTGTGTACTCAGAAATAGTTTTCATATAACAGCAATATAGCATAATTTATATAATTGTTATATATAATATTTGAAATGGTGTATAATAAATGAATTGAATATAATCTGTAATTTAACCCAGTTGAAGACGCTTCTCAACAGACTAAACAAACTTGAGGCTGATGTGACTGACAGATATGAGTAACTCATCCCTTCACTCAAGACTGGCCACGAGAAAAATTATAGTAACACTAACCTATAGGCCTATGTGACAGAATAAATGGTAAACATTTCGTTGTATATATGTCTGCGACTCTATATATTAACACAATACACTTATATAACTTATAAAGAAAACAAATTCGACATGAATTCAGACGGAAATACTAATGAAGTTATGTCCTTAACTTCCATTAAACACAAGAGTAGCGCTCAGTCTTACCGTGTGTTACTGCAGCTGTAGGGCCGTCGACTCTCAAAGCTCCCAGTGTGCAGCTGCCAGAACAGCATTGCATTACGATCAACGAAACCCGCGATCAATGCTGAAAAAACTACTGACAGACAGCGACCAAAGCAGTCTCGCGTCGAGTCACGCTGTTGTCAGCAGTCATCAGCAGTCCACTTCAACTCCGAGACAGCGCACGCGATCGCCCCTCCGTGACTCTGCAATATCATTTCACCACATATTCAACAAGATATTTTTGGAAAGAATTTCATAATTATATTCAGCAGCCGTGCATTACATGGATCGAAAGTGGCAGTAAGTAATTTATAATTTATATCAAATTTATATTTCAAATAAACGCTGTTCTTTTCTACATTCAATTCATCGAAGAATCCTGAAAAAACGTTTCCACAAAAACATCAAGCACACTTGTTTTCATCATTAATAATAATAAATGTTTCTTAAGCACCAAATCAGCATACAATGATTTCTGAAGGGTCATTTGACACTGAAGACCACACACACACACACACACATATACATATATATATATATATATATATATATAAATAAATATAATTGTAATCTTCCCAATATTACTGCTTTTACTGTATTTATGGTCAAATAAATGCAACCTCGGTGAGCATTAGAGACATCTTTTAAAGACATGAAAACATCTTACGGACTCAAAACTTTTGAACATTAGTGTACTTTTTTTTTATTTAATTTTTTTCCTTTAAACAGTCCATATGACCAAAAAAAAAAAAAAAAAAAAAAAAAAAAAAAAATATCTTTTTTTTTTTTTTTTTAAATTAAATGAAAATCTATGGGGTCAAATGTTGTTTGGATGCCATAAAATTTTATTATGGACAAAAATGGTTGAAATACTATTTAAAATATCTTTTAATGTTCCACAGAAGAAATATTAAAGGTTTGGAATGACATGATGGAGAGTAAATGCCAAAAGTTTAAATTTTGGGTCAAATAACCCTTTAAATCATAACCCATTTGTTGTACTCACTTTTTGTACACACAAGTACAGAGGTAGCATTTGTGACTCTGGACCACGAAACCAGTCATAAGGGTCAATTTTTTGAAATTGAGATTTATACATCATATGAAAGCTGAATAAATAAGCTTTCCATTGATTTATGTTTTGTTAGGATTGCACAATATTTGGCCAGAGATACAACTATTTGAATATCTGGAATCTGAGAGCGCAAAAAAAATTAATATTGAAAAAAATCGGCTTTAAAGTTGTCCAAATTTAGTCCTTAGCAATGCATATTACTAATAAAAAATTAAGTTTAGTTATTTTTACAGTTGGAAATTTACAAAATATCGTCATGGAACATGATCTTTACTTAATGATTTTTGGCATAAAAGAAAAATGGATCATTTTGACCCATACAATGTATTGTTGGCTATTGCTACAAATATAGCCGTGCAACTTATGACTGGTTTTGTGGTCCAGGGTCACATTTAGAAAAACAACAAGGAGAGTTCATTACTGTACATTTTCTTTATTTTAATTTCATCGTTAGCACAGTTCTAGAAATGCAGCGGGAAGAGAGAGAACTTCCTCACGGGGGAGAAAGACCGACACTACAGGGAAGAAGTGACAAGACAGTTGCGGCATTTAGATGCGTAAATAAATTTCTACAAATTTCCCATTAGAGAAGAATGACACTATGCTACTTAAAAGAATCCACACGCCCTCAGGACATCACGAGATCTTCTTGAATATTCCTTTGTTATGTTATATATAGATACATATTGCCTATGTGTGTGGTATCACATGTGGCCTCGCTGCGATGAGAATCTCGGGTGTGCAGGGCGACTGACGCGTGGCCCATTAAGCCATGTACGCAACCAGATAAAAAGGTTCAGATTTATTCATGACATGCATAAAGCCAAGCAAAGTATGTCTTTTAATAGAGCAAGCTGGACCAACCGCTCACTGTTATGAACTGATATTACCATTAATAATAATTGATAGTGAGTTAATGACATGTCGCTCAGACCAAGAAGTTTTGAACTTCATCTTAAAAATCTGAGTTTCTCAAAAGCTCTTTGATAAAAAGAAACAATTTCCATGTTGCTCAAAATGACACCCAATGACACCTCCCTCTTTCTGCTGGGTTTCCGCCCTCCCCGTCTGACACACAAACACACACACACACACGTACACATGATCTTCTCATTGACAAGGCAACAAAACTACATCAGCAGTACACCACCTGTGCCACAGATAGCGGTTTCTCAGACATGCACACAGAGTGACGGTTATCCTAGTTTGGAGGAATAGTTTCAGTCTGACGCCGCTCCCCGACACATATCCCACTGGAAGGTTTTGTGGGGCCGGAGGAGGAGGGTGTCCAGCAGTGTAGGTTCATGCGGCTTTGTGTATCTGTAGTCAAGCATGTGTAGGTGTTTGTTTGTGTATGCATGTGAGCTAAAAAGCCAGCTAGGGTCCCCCTGCACTAAGAGAGTGCTGTAGTTCTGAATGGTGGCGGCATGGCTACAGGCCCTGCCCTCCCAAATCTGAACACTGGTCACTTCCGCTGGAGCCGCTCTGAGCTCGCTTTATGTACAAATTCAACAGTTTCAGCTGGGAAAAGAGAGAGAATGTACATGTTATAGATGTTTTGAAATTTAAACCGAGAGATTATAAGATTAAGGCGGAAAAGGGAAAGGGGTTGGCTTTTGCAAGAGGAAACGGCTCACCTTGCTGCCAGACAGCTGGCTGAGGTGAGGTTTCAAATCCTCTCCAATGACAGCATAGATGGCCACAAGGCAAAATACACACGCCTTTCGTACACTGCTCTCAGAGTTATCATAACCCTGCAAAGGAGAGCAAAAGATCATCAAAACAAGCAGGGACCATCATAGCCAAGAGCTTATAACCTTACAAAGATGCTTAATAAGTCAATGTATTTTATTTGTTCCTAAATATGTCCACTAGGGAGTGTCAACAGGGGGTTAAATTATTTCCAAAGTCAGCTACCCAAATTTGATAGTATGTTCTACTACAGCATCCAGAACAGACAATCTGTGTCCTGTCATGCCATTCAGCTGAAGTATGGAAAGTCATTAACTGGAACTTTATAACGCTGAAAATATTTAGCTAAATAATTAGGAATGGGAATAGTTCCGGTTCAGAGCTCCTTAAAAATGTCAGATTCCTTAATGGTAAAGTACACTGATTTTAAACAGTTAGTTCACCCAGAAATGTAAAATTCTGTCATTTACTCACGGTCATGTCGTTCAAAACCTAAAATCTTTTTTTAACAGACCACAGAAGAAGGTATTCTGTAGAATGTTGTCAACCAAACAGTTTTGGTGACCACTGACTTTAACGGTGTCATTCTCCAAATTTATGTTCCACAGAGGAAAAGCAATAAATGTTGACAGAATTCTGGGTGAACTATCCCTTTTAGTCTCACAGTTGAAAGCTGCTTAAATGACAAAAAACAGACACTTCTAACTTAATAGTTCTATATCACTAAAAGTAAACAAAAGTTGTGCTGGACCACATTAGTTGCTGTACTTTTTGATTCAGTAAAATTAACCAGTGCAAAAAATAATTTGTGCTGTCTGTTTTGCAAAGTAGTGCAGTAAGAACTGCAGGGAATTCAGTATTTTAGAACAATATTCCATCCGTAGCAACAAAGGAACACACACGCAAGAACCATTAATGAAATCATACATAATTAAATTCCAGTGTTTGTTAGAAACTGTTCTTGCTTCCCTACCCTATATATGCACTAGCATTAAAAAGCTTGAGGTCGGTAAAATATGTTAATAAAAAGAAAAAGGTCATTGCACACTGAGTCAGAAATTTTCGCACGTTAAAAAATAAATACGACCTCACGTTGTATCAATCACGTTTGCATACTGCCTCCGAAACCTTCGTCCGTCAAAAAAAATTAGGATCAGATTCGATTTTCTGCGTTTTCGAATCCGTAGTTGATAGGAAAGGATGAGGAATACGAAAAATTTCGGACTCAGTGTGCAATGGCCTTTATGCTCACCAAGGCTGCATTTATTAATAATAATAAAAAAAAAAAAACTGTAATATTGTGAAATACTACAATTTCAAATAACTGGTTTCAAATGTAATTTATTCATGTGATGGCAAAGCTGAATTTTCAGCATCATTACTCCAGTCTTGAGTCACATGATCATTTAGAATTCATTCCAATATGCTGATTTGCTGCTCATGAAACATTTATCATTATTATCTGTTGAAAACAGTTGTCCTGCTTCATATTTTACCATGATTTTCAGGATTCTTTGATGAATAGAAAGTTAAAAAGAACAGTATTTATTTGAAATAGAAATCTTTTGTCACATTATAATTGTCTTTAACTTTTGATCAATTAAATGCATCCTTGCTGAATAACAATATTAATTTCTTCTTCAAAAATAAACCTTACTGACCACAAACCTAGTGTATATAAAATACAGTATTTACCTGAATGAGCCCAGGGACGATCTCAGGGAGCATTTGAAGGAGACCCTCTTTGGGCAGCCGGTCAATGACTTTGGTGAGCATCTTGATGGCAGCTAGGTTGATGGGGTAATCAGCCGACTGGATGATGGGGCACAACACCTTAATACACTGATCAGGACTTATTGAGGTCGCCAACATAGATGCTGCCTCTTCTGCAGCCCGTACCACCTGATACAGAGGCAAAAGGACATTTTGTGTTTAGGTTTATTTGCGCTACGGTCTGAGCTGTCGGTCTAACATGCTTCATGTGTGTGTCAAGGAGCCTGGACCTCTTTGTGTGGGTCTTTATGTGCTTCCAGGGTTTTCATAATGGTGAGTTCCGCATAGTTTTTAAAGCGCCATGGCTGCCGGTTTAGTATCTCCTTCAACACCCGTAGTGCTAATGCCCGAATGACATGCTGAGAAAAATAAAGAAAAATAAAGATCAGCAAGTAACAAGATGCATTTGGTTGTCCTCATGATTCAGATTAGAGTGCGTTTACAGCAGTGAGACTATGTTTGCATGCACCTCTCCATCCCCGAGTGTTTCTAGGAGCAGCAGGAGGATGGTTTTGAAGTGCTCGTCCCAAACATGCAGTTGTGTTTCTCTGATCAGCCGCATTAGTTCATACAGTGCGGCTTTCCTCTCTTCCACCCGCTCACTGTGATTCGACAGCTCCTTTAGGAGCTCAGCAACCACCTCAGACTGGTCCACACCACTGTCTATAACACCACCAGCAGAAAGGAAGTCATACCCACACATGTGCTTACATGTACACACTTCAAAAAGCAGCTACAAATAGCTATGGAAGTGCTTTACCATCAGTGAGGGACTCAGCATCCTGGTCTGCATCTTTCAGGCTTTTAATGAAAGGGGAGGACGTAAAGGAGGAGTCAGAGCAGCTGACTGGCTGGTATTCCCTTGTTGGGCGGGGACTCGAGGAGAGGAGTGGCATAGTATTTAGCAGAGAGGTCTTGTTATCCAGCGCCGTCCGACCAGAGTCTGTGGGTTGATCACCACTCTGCACAGATAATTAGTAATTATGCGGTTTTGTCATTATTATTAGTTTTCTTTTCAATTTCTATTTAGCTTTAAATTTTTTTGTCAACACTTGTCTTTCTTACCTCTTCTCCATCTCCATCTCTTTTTCGTGGTGGCTCCGTCATGTCCTCTTGGCTGCGGACGCTAAAGTTCTGGATGGCCTGACTGACTCCTCTCAGGGAGCTGTAGATCTCCTCAGAGTTCATGTTCTCAGTATCGTAATCAAATGCACTGTGCACACACACAAAATGACAAAAGTTATGGAGAAATGCTGAGCAAACTCAAATTACAACATTTGTGAAATGAACGTATGTCCATGTTTGTAATTTGTGACTCAGTGGCATACCTTGGTGAAGGTGTGTTTTGTGATGTGTTGGTAGGGGACGTTAAAGGGCTTGACCAACTGGCTGGTGATCTTGGAGTGTGTCGGGTGAGCGGGCTTCCCATTGGAGCCTGTGAGAAAAAAATTATTTCTTAGGCTGATAATACACAGGACAACGTTTTGAGCAATGCTGTTGGGCAACTTTAGTCAATGTTGCAGTCAACTGGCAACCAGGTGAGACACAGGGCCCGCGACTGAACTAAATTATCCAGATAGATGGGAAAGTGCCCAAGCAACATTGCTAAAAAATTTGTCCCGTATATCATCAGCCTTAAGGTCATTTCACACGGAGTCCGAAATTCTCATCCGAAATTTTCGCATGTTAAAAAATTAACACGACCTCACTTTGTGTCAATCACATTTACACACTGCCTCAGAAACATTCGTCCATCATAAAAAAACATTTGGATCAGTTTCACTTTTCTGCATTTTCACATCTGTAACAAGCATTTAATGAATGATGAATGAGAATGCAAATTCACTCTCTGACAGTAGGTGGCGCTTATGGAAATACAGCGGTACAAAGGGGAAGTGGTTTTCTGACACTGCCACAGAGAAGAAAGGAATCAAGCAGTATTTACACGTTTTCAAACAGCCATTCAGATTTATGTATAAGCTATGGTGTTTCTCAAACATACAGGTTCTGAATTTTTCCTACTATTCATAATCAGTTAGCAAATCAGTTCAAATGAGTTTTGGAGCACCACCAAAAAACAAACAAAAAAAAACCACCACACCATTCCATATGATTACACAACAACAATAATAATATTAATAACAGTAGTAGTAGTTGTATCTATATCTATATATATATATCTATATATCTATATCTATATCTATATCTATATCTATATATATATATCTATATATATATATATATATATATATATATATATATATATATATATATATATGATTACGATTTAAATGATAAAAATTAAAGAAATCAAAGAAATATTAATACTGTAATTTTTAAAAATATTTATTTTATTGTAATTTACTTAATATTTAATAATATTAATACTTTTATTTACAGCTTAATTTGTATCATTTAAAAAGATGGCAACAGGACATTGTCACTGTCACATTTCTATCATATTTCACACTATTCTAGCATGTTTATGGCTGATCCATGTAGAATTCTGGGTGGTATATTAGTAACGTGTTTATCACCTGGGCTGTGTTGCCTGTGTTCCGTAGGTGGTTCTGCAATAATTTGGTGGCTCCATCCTGAAAGGTTTTAGGCAGTGCAGCTAGAAGCATTGTGAACTCTGGTGTGTTTAGCTGGAACAGCGAGATCAACACAGACTGTGCTGCCTACAAATTAAGAACATAATTAGACCCTCAAACCAATCAACACCATCAGAAAAGATCTAAAACTAAATATAAATAAACTGAGAGCTCGCATTATAAAGCTGAAAACACAGGAAATATAATTCGTGTCATGTCTCATCTTGTACCTTTCTGACGTCGGAGCTCTTGGGTTCGGTGGTCCACGTAATAATACGTGACACTGCCAGTCTGGTTTCGCTCGAGTTGACAAAATCCTGTGGCTCCATTTGTAGTGTGAGTGTTTCTATGTACTTCAAAATGGCCACCTTCACCTGAAACATTATCCTCGTGTTACAACTGTGTAACAAATTCAACTTAGGCATATTATGTCATTCAACAGTGACATTCACTCCAGAAGTTTTACTTCAGACATTTTACCTCAATCACAAACCCTTCAATCAAACTTTGCAACAGTCAGAATCAAAACACCATCACCCCTGCAGTCCATCAGTTACAAACAAGCACACAAAGTCACACGTTCACAGCTATTCTTAAATCCATGAAATGAAGCAAGACAGAAGGGGGAAGTTGGAGTGAGCATGACAGCACAGCGCTTCAAAGACAAAAAAGCTTGTGTCTCAAGAGTTGTGTTGCCAGCGGGTTGTGTCCTGCTCTCTTTCAGTGACGTCCCTCTCTCTCAAACATCATACCTTTGATAAAACAACCTGCTTCTATCAAGACTGACTAATTAAGGTAATAACTCGTCCCAGAAAAAGCTATTTTCCTCCACATGTTTTCTACGGTACTTTTCAAAATTTTGGGGTCAGAAAGATTTTTTAAAAGAAGTCTCTTATGCTAGTCAAGGCTGCATTTATTTAATCAAAAATACCATAAAAACAGTCAAATATTCCAATTTAAAACAGCCGTCAATTTGAACATTTTAAAATGTATTTATTTATGTAATGATAATGCTGAATTACAGTCATTTCAGTGCCACATGATCCTTCAGTAATCATTCTAATATTCTGATTTGGTGCTCAAGAAACATTTCTTATTATCAATGTTGAAAACGGTTATGCTGCTTAATATTTGTTTTGTGGACACTGATATATTATGGTTCTTTGATGAATAGAAAGTTCAAAAGAACAGCATTTATTTTACATATAAATCTTTGTAACATGACGTGCCTTTACGATCACTTTTGATCAATTGAATGATCAATTTAGTTTTAATTTAGTCTTACTGACTCCAAACAGTTAAACTGTAGTGTAGGTTGACTAGATTGAAAAAAGCTGCACTTACTTGCCACTAAAGCATTATCAAAATAAACATGCATGCAATGGGCAGGGTTCTCAAGTTGTGAATTATGGGTTGAAATCTGCGGATCTATCTGTGAGTTTCTGTGGAAGAGGTAAACTGTCAGTTACTTTTGAAACTGGATTTGGCGGGATTTAAGTTGAGCTAGCTCAGCTGAGGGATTTTAGTTGTGGGAGCTGCGCGTTATAGAATTGCTTCCCCTGAGTCTCACTGACCTGTACTGCTTGGCTCCACACTTGGATATTTTCCTGCAGTGTGCAAACATGCCGTCGCTTTCTGAGGGGAAGCAATTCTATAGCCCCGCCCCCGTACCAGCAACAGAGCCTTTTCCCCGGCTTCAGAGAGAGAGAGGGAGAGCACATCAATGAAAGGAAGCCCCAGACAGACACGCAGATAAGGGGAGGGACAGGAGGGAAAAAGAAAAAAGATGCTGAATGCGAGGATGATGAAGGGGAGATGGTTTGGTTAGAGGGGAGTTGGGTCTTTGCGTGTGTGAACATGGGAAATGTGGTTATGGGATTGGTGTAGGAAAGTGTTTCCTAAGGAATTTTATTGTTGCAGCCAAAGATGACAACACAAATGTTGCTAAATAATTTTTTTTATATTGTAATACAATTTTAATTAAACTCTGAATATAAGACATAAGGCTTAGATTTAAGATATAAGCTTGTGTTAGTTTTTTATTTTATTTTTAAAGAAAATGAGCAATAAATGAATAGTGTAAGTCTAAAAGGGACAAGTTATAGAATTTGAATAGAGAGAGCTAGAGTTAGAGGGTCAAATAAAGATGGAAGATGTGTTTTTAGCCGATTCTTGAAGATGGCTAAGGACTTCAAGAATTGGCTAACTCTAGCACTCTCTATTCTAATTCTATTCTTGAAAAAAAAAGAAAAAAAGACCTGCACTATTCATTTACTGCTTGTTTTCTTAAAAACAACAACAACAACAACTAACAAGCTTTTCAAATCTTTTTGTATTCTATCGGTTTTCTTTTTATTTATTATAATAAAGAAAAACACCTTGCTACATGTACTGCATTAAGCGAACTGAGACTTGTTATAGCACTTGTATATCATTGCTCTTTTGTTGATTTTGATTGCTTCCATTGTCTTCATTTGTAAGTTGCTTTGGATAAAAGCGTCTGCTAAATGACTAAATGTTCATGTAAATGTAAGATATGTAATTTTTTATTTTGGACAATTTTTTCTTTTTCTTTTTTTTTTTTAAATCAATATTGGCCAACACTGGATATTTAATTGTTCATGTTGATTTCCTGTAATTTCACATTTAGACTATCTTTGCTGTCATCTAACATTGTAAATTCAGCAACCTACAGTGCTGTAATTTTGAACTAAAACTATTAAAAAATTAGGAAATTAAAATAAAGCTGAAATCAAATAAAATACTAGATAAAAAACAAACAATTTGTTTTATTTTTTATTTTAAAACGATGCTTTGGAATCTAACTGAAATAAATAAGAGCAAGTTGAAGCACTGAAATAACTAAAACTAAAAAAACAATAAAACAAAATAGAAGTACATAAAGAAAAACTAATAAATAAAATACATGACAAAGACAAACTGAAGATAAAAAATAAAAGCCAATTCAAAATATTAATACAAAAAAAAAAAAACATTGTTCCCTAACCAACTAGTGAGTTTAAGTTTTGAATAAGTTAAAGCATTAAAACTAAAACTGAAATAAAAAAATGAAGCTATATAAATGTTTTTTAATAAAAATGACAAATGAAAAATGAGGAAATATAAAAATAAAAGTATTCCAATTCAAAATATGAATAAATACTATAATACTATATAAATAATGCAAAAATACACTGGCACCCTATCAATAAAAAACAAATGTGTTTTTTGTATTGAAAAAAGGGTATCAATTGAACCATTCGTTCACAAATTTGACAACGCATTAGTAATGCAACAACTAAAACAGTGGCTCTTCAGATTCAGCTGAGGTGCAGGAAACACTGAGGTAGAGGTTGGAGATTCTTATGCAAAGCAAAGAACATGACGTCCTGTAGAAAATCAACAAGCACTTAAGCCAAGACCTGGCAGCCACAATCCATGTTAATTTACATTCTCTGATACCAGCATGTTGCACGACACTATCAAGCCTAGTCGCTCATCCACACACTGTGAGAAGATAAAAATGTCTCCAAAAAAGCATTTACCTTTAAGTTGGGTGTCTGTGTTTGGTCAACTGTGAATCTCATCAGGATAGTGAACTGTAGATCATTCGGGAAAGATTCTCTGAAGAAAAACACAAGAAATTAATAAACTATTGAAATCTGTGGACACTTCGTATCAGAGCATGGCAGAAATAATGGATTCCAGTTTTTCCATATAACACACCTTGTGACGTCTAGGGCTTTCTGTACTTTGGCTTGTACTGAGCCGAGCAGATCCGCTCCCATTTTCTTCAGCAGTTGTGTTAGTAACACAAAGAGCCAGTCCTGAAGATCCTCCTTATGAACCGCAATGAAGTCCACCAGCGTTTCTAAAAACATGCTGAACACCTGTACAAACACCATCAGCAAAACAGACATCAGAAATATAGAACAGCAGTTAATTTAATAAAAATAAATTAACAAAAACACATGAGCGCAAAAATAATCAGTTTAGATTCATGCATTCATCTCCCTCAGTCAGAGGACATTTGTTGTTCATTTGTTAGAGTTAATGGTGCAATGTTTTTGTCTCCCAGTAGGAAAATGTCTAAGCAGTGCCAATGCCATCACCCACCTTCACCCAAAACTGTGATGTGCAAAATATAAAAACTTAATATAAATTCTTATTTGACTCCAACTGAACCGCATCAGTTAGTCAAGAAACCCCACTTTTCATAAAAAAGCCAATCGGAACAGCACAAATGATACACTGTCATCATGGTGGTCTCTATATAATTAATAGTGATGTAGGGAAGTCATTTAAAATAGAGAGATATGGGGAAATTGAAAGTAAGCAGAAATCGACTGGTTCACAATATTTGGTAATCAAAGTTTTTCCAAATGGCACACTATGATTCAGCCTGCAGTTTATTTAGTTTGATAAAGGCACTACTTAGTTATTTACCTACTTGGGTATTTCAGAAGATTTGCCCCTTTAATAACAAATACAATGTAGAACTGAACAAAACTGCATGCTAGTTGTTACACTACAACCAATATTGTGAAATATCAAACATCCAAACTACTGATGTTTACAATATAGACACTTTTTAGATATTCTTGATTAGTTAACAGCAAAGCCACAGATTAATAGCAGGATCAAAAACATCTATGTCATCTGTTAGGTGTCACATTTTCATCATCCTATTATGTTACGGATTAGTACATTAGTAAAGTGGATTGCACTGTTAATGCTCAGTCCCAAACACAGCCAAAAACTGAATAAATGCTTTCCAGCTATTTATTAGAGAAGCATCTCACTGTTTCTGGATACTGGCACTGCATAAAACAAACAAGCAGTCAAAAAAAAAAAAAACACATTTGTACAAATTTAACCACACTTACTCTCTACAGTTCCACCACAGGGTAAGGCATGAAAAGAAACAAACACACTGGTGAATGTCCGTAAAAAGATATAAAAGATAAATGCTAACCATTTTGGGAACAATTTAAAAATGAAAATACATAAAAATTTTAACATTTAAACATGTTATGATACTGTATTAAAAGGTTAATTCATCCCAAAATGAACATTATGTCATCATTTACTATATATTATCATATCATCATTATATATATATATTAGGAGGGTCCAGTGATCATGTCTCTTCAGAAGACTTGGATTAAACCACTCAAGTCCGTATTCTGTATGCATTTGGAATGACATGAGGGTAAGTAAATGAAGACAGTATTTCCATTTTGGGGTGAACTAATCCTTTAACAGGGTTCCTACACATTTTCCATTTCAAAATTCCATACTTTTCCAGACTCAAATTTCCAAACCTCTCGGTAGATTTTCAGACCATATTTAACATAAATGGTTCATAGAGCATTATTTTCAGCTTTATATTTGGTATATAGTAGTCATCTATAAATATTTTTATTTTCTCAGGGTTTTTTTTTTCATAGATTTGACCCTAATATAAAAAATAATAAAAATAAATAATATAGACTTTTACATACACGCAAGAAACTTTTTTTGTGCCTTCGAGAAACTATTCACATGTGCATGGGAATGTTTTGCATGCTTACGCATTACAATTTCTAGTTTTATAAAACCCATTTCCTTTGTCTATCACTGCCATCTTACTATGAATAAAACGAGAGCATGGATGCATATGAATTAACAGATCTACTGGCTAAAAATTTTGCTTTTCTTATGGTAGTACCTCTAATATCAAGGCCTAATGTCCAACACATCCTCCGTGGCGGTGGAGAAACCATGACACAAAATGGGCTGATGGCATAACATTTGCCAAGTTCAAGGTCTATAAAAAAAAGACTGGTACTGTAAAAAAGTGTTTAAGATTTGGCTTTTATTGGGGCAGTATGCCATATTTCAAGGCCTTAGGTCTCTTTAATGCATGTCTGTGGCGACCAAGAAAGTACACTGCGAAATGGGCTGATGGCACAACAGGTGGCTCAGTGTGCATTGTCCTAAATTTAATGGTTTCTTGTGCGTGCACAAAAGTCTGTATATTTTTTATTTTTGCAAAGGTCCTTGAGTTATGTAATACAGTGCTAAGAATATAGTGTGAAGAAACCCAAAATGCTTCTAACTAGGGCTGGGCGATTTGGCAAAAAATTTAAAGCTTGATTTTTTCAGAACATTTGACTGATTCTCTCTTCTTTTTTTTTTACGATTTTTAACTAGTCAACTCGAAAATCTAACTACAACATGATTCAAGTAACTTTTTCTTAACTAACCCTCTAGATAAAGAAAATTCTATTCCAATTGCAGCAAAGTGCAGCACGCATGTTGTCAACATGATGTAAATGTTAAACAAATCACTTGTTAAATATCTTTGCAGAAAAGATGCATGAACTACATCTACATATTATACAAACTTGTCTTATACATGTGTTCAGAAATAAGACGAGGAAAATGCTTTTAAAAAAATCTCAAAAGTCAAGGTAATTCAAATTCAGAATGACTGAATGTGTAACACCAGTAGACTATTAAATGTTCTGTAAAAACAACAGCAGCCTGTCATCATGATGCAAACATGAAATATCAGACATACAGTAGCAGTTCTTTAATTCGATTGCATTGCTTTTCCATTGTCTTTTAATGGAAAGATGGACGTGTTTGACTGTTACGCTCCCATCTCTTGCAGCGTCTCATGCATGAAACGGCATTCTAAAAATTTAAAAGAGGTTCACTCACATCTTCTTGCATGTTTTACCTATTGCACTGCCCGCATTGCATGTTTGTCAACACAAAAGTGCATTCTGTGTGAATGGCGCTTAGTGATATAGCTATGGTCCTTCACAGAGCACTTCACATGTGAGAGATAATCACGTGCTCGGTGCATGTGGTTGGATCATTATATTGCCAAATCATTATATTGCTTTGGCATATTGCCAAAGTGTCTAATTCTAACATTTGGTAATATTTCAATTCAAAATTTAAAAAAAATAAAATTAAATCGTGGCAAAACATTAAATTCAAATTAATCTATAAAATCGGGAAAATCGCCCAGCTCTACTTCTAACCGGCATTTTGCATAATGAAAAAGTGCACCTTGAATTCATTCAGTCATATTTGGCGATTCATAAAGAATCACTAAACAGCTGCCATGAAACCTCACTTCTTGTACGATAACCTTATTTTCATTAAATTCTGAATTTTCTATCATAAAAAAACTAAATGGGGGCAAAAGTCTGAAAACACAAATATTTTTCCATACTCTGTACTCTTTTTTCCATACTTTTCCAGACCCCGTAGGAACCCTGCTTTAAGGAAATAGTTCAAACACTAGAAATGAAAAATAAGGAACCCTTTTGAAACAAGACCACTATAGACTAATAAAAAAGGGGGAAAATGGTATGAAATCCATAGACATATTTTGCAATTTAAATATCCACACTTTTAGTTCTCCACATAAAAGGATCCATGGTTTTCCATACCCCTGAAGAAAAGCTTGGGTGGCTGTAGAATGTGATTGTGTTGGACAGGAGTGTGAGAATGACTTCTGTACCTTAAAAGAGGCAGAACTGATACCGGATTCTGCCGTGCTGAAGCCTCTGGAATCACGCTGCAAATCAGAAAGAGGGGCGGGCCATGAGCCATGAGCCCAGTAATCAGATAAATGGGGCGGAGCTACGGACTACCCGACAAGATACAGAATGCCAGAAGGAGGTTCCAGGAGAAAGAGAGACAGCTCAAACGCAGGTTAGTCTGTGTGCTTGTAAAACTGGGCTGTCAATTCAACCAATAGTTTATGAGTACAATTTTTAAGAATTGTTTAAATTTATATAGAAAAGACACTTGAAACAGCGCTTATTCTGAAATCCTATAAGGCTATATTGAACTTCAAGCCTGTTTATGTTCTTCATAATGGTCAGAGATTTGCATGAAATTTAGATTTTCAGATGTTCTTCTTTTTTTCGGGAATTGTGACAGTCTCAGTGTGTGTATGCGTGAGTGCAAGCAAGAAAGGAAGGAAAGCTACAGAGGAAGTTTGGACATCGGGCATTACAGTGGTTGAAAAAAGACGAGCGAACTGTCTGAAATCAGAAATCCACTCAAACCAAACCATGCGATTAGCCACGGTCTTCAACCCCAGAGTTAGTGTGCACTGCACATGCCTGAGAGTGTGGATCTGTGTGTTTGAGGCGAGAATACGGGCTGTGGGTGAGGCAGAATCCGATACAGTCAAGCGGTTTTGTGTGATGCAGGAGTTCATGCTGGTGTATGTCTTGCAGAAGTGTGTGTACATGTGTGTGTGTAGTGTAAGTGTGTTCTAGAGCTTGAAAGCGGCAAACGAAGGTACCTTGCTGTGTGGGTCTGCAAACATCCTTGTGAAAATTTCACACAACCTCTTCAGCTCAACGCGGCTGAAATGCATAGAGAGAATAAATTAAACACGTTCACTGAACATTAATCAGTCAATTTAGTAAAGCTGGAATATGAAAAACAATCACACCTTATTTTGTGTTTGAATCGGTTACCTGAGAATTCGTTGGTTTTTTAACAATGCCTGCAATCCCATCAGCCCCTCTTTTCTCTCAGACCAATTGGCAGAGGCACAGCGATTGAGCACTTCTGCCACATCCTCAGTCTGCCGCATATACGTTGGAATGCTGCCATTCCGGGAGCTGTACGAACGCTCTGAACACGCGCTGGAGGCGTCGCTATTCGCATCATCATCCGAGCACATCCCATAGGTGTCATATCGCCGTCGAGCTGGTTTCTTCTGCTTAGAAAAACATAAATGACATCCAAATTAGCATTTTAGGTATAAAGTCAACACTGAGACAACTTAAAAAAAAAAAAAAAAAAAGACTGAAAATTAAAATGTAACGTCATCTTAATGCAGACAGACAGACAGAAAGCCAGACAGACTAACCTTGCCCCGCATATCTCCTAATAGCTGGCAGCATTGATAAAGCCAAAGGTTAAAGCATGAGTTAAAGACAGACATTTAGCACATAATAAACTGGTTAGGTTCATTTTGGGAGTACAGTTTTTTCCATAAGTTTGCATACCCCTTGCAAAATCTGCAAGATGTTTATATCTTAAAAACAAAACTGGTATGCATAGGAGACTTGACATCTTTACATAATATTAAATCCCAATCCCATATGAATAGTGATGTCAAAAGGGGAATATCCATACCAGTTGTTTTTTTTTTTTATACACAAAATTATGGGATCAGTAGGATTTTTTCATGTTTTATACTTTAATAGTATTCTTTTTCTCACCAAGGCTGAATTTATCTGATCACAAATACAGTAAAAGAAAAAAAAAAGCTATTGTGAAAAATGATTAATAAATTAAATTAATAATTTCCTATTTTAATATATTTTAAAGTGTAATTTATTTGATATGAATTTTCTGTAGCCATTAATGCAAACTTCAGTGACACATTATCCTTCAGAATTCATTCTAATATGCTGATTTGCTGCTCAAACATTTATTATTATTCAGTTTAAAACTGTTGTGGTGCTTAATATTTTTGTGGAAACCATGATACATTTTTTTTTATTTCAATTTCAATTTATTTCATCCCTGCTGAATAAAAGTAATAATTTCTTTCAAAACTAAAAAAAACTTGCTGCCCTTAAACATCTGAAAGGCGAGTATAAACAAATAAAACAAAGGATTTCTCTTTTTAAAACTGCTAAACATCAGATTCTGGGTGTGTAATTGTCTGATAAAAGAGGGTATGTAAACTTGTGTGTGAGAAGGGTGTAAGCAGAGTTCCTGTGTGTGTCTGTTTTTATTTTTACCAGAGCATCAGCCAGGGCTTCCTCCACGTCCGATCCTGTGTTCAGCACTCTCATGGCACTAACTGAGGATGAGAGACGACTGGACTGAGACATACCCAACCCAGAACCTACAACACACATCACACATTTTACACATACATGCACAAATACATTTCCAAAAAAAAAAAAAAACTGTATGCAGTGATCTTATCAATACTGAGAAATCAATTAAAACATAATTCACCAATAATAAAGAATATTGACACTAGAAAACCAGAAACAAATGATTACCACTGAAAATACTAAAGAAAATTAACCACAAATGCCCATATAAAAAAAAAACACAAAAGAAATCCATCCAAAAACAAGTACTAACATAAAAAAACTTGGGTTAAATTCAGGAAAAAAAATCATAGGTGACTGTGAAAGATGTTCCAAACGAATCTACTTGAATACTGTTATCAATGTAATGGGAGGACCAGCTGTTATGAACACTAAACTTAAAGCATGCAGGTCTGATGGAGGCTAAACTGAAAGAAGCAGAAGAATGAGATGAAAAACTACAATTCAAAAACTGATGATGAAAAAAAAAAAGAAAAAAAAAAAAAAAAAAGTAAAGAGTCCTGTGCCGGCTGCGGTGACAGTTCACCTGCTGCCCCGAAGGCATCTGGGGCATGAAGAGCACCAGTTGAGCGAGAATAATGCCGGGATGCTGCAACACACACACAAGAATGCAAACAAGCACACACACGCGTAAATAACCAGGCCAGTGTTAGAGCTCACCAGAGAAATTCCCAATTAGCAATAATGTGAGAATGTGCCATCACCAACCACACACATGCCCCGCTCAACACACATTTCACACACTTCAAGTGTCAACTCTCAAGGGTATTAGTCCAGTTCTGCTTTTGTTCTGCACAACACCAGAAATATTTTCACACTTTGGCACCCCTCAAAAAAGTTCTTCTGAATTACCTAACCTTTAAAAATATTTCTGACAGCAGAGAGTCTCGATCTCAAATTTTATTATCCTCACTCCACTTTGAAGTCTGTGCCTCAAAACAAACTTGAAATGAAAATGCTGAATATATACCCCCCCCCCAAAAAGAAGAAGATGCTTTGCACTTTTTTGGCTCCATGTTTAATTTAATAAAATACTTGTAGAAAAATACTTGTAGGATTTAGTAAAATACTTGGTTTTGCACATTATATACATGTATACAGTCATCAAGAAATGGCATTCACAAACAATTCTCCTTTCTTCCAGAAATGACATTTCTGTGTAAAACAGGATATTCAACAAGACAATAAAAAATGTAGGGTAGATACTGATGAGGAATGTGTATTAAGAAAACTGATGACTATTAGGGTTATTCCTAATATTTCCTGTCTGTGGTTACATAATTTTTCTCTGGTGTGCTGTATTTAAGGACCTTAAGATGAAGTTTGTGTCAGCATCCATCAGCAATGTTTACTCCGTAAGATGAGGCAAAAAAAACAGCCAGGAGAAAACTGCTTCCTGACCAAGTTGAACCATGTGTGGGATTTTCAACCTCAAAAATATTTGTAAAATTCAATGTGAAATTGTGCTTGCAGTGATGTGTATCACTGTACAAACATTCCTGTTTGGTAGCTGCAAAAATGTTGAAGCAAACTGAGTCAAGCAAAGAGCAAAATGTGCAAATGTGCAAAAGCTTTACTTCCAGTTTTAAATGAAGTGAAGGAGGACACGCAATTTTTCAGCATGGCATGATTTTGTCTAATCATTTTAGGCCCCAGCTGAATTGAAGCTGATTGGTCCTCATAGATGAAATGGTTGCCGTGGTTACTCACCGAGCGGCGTGAAGGAGCGCACAGGGCTGGTGTCTCTGCTGCTCTCTCGGCTGGCCTCACGACTGCAGCCCTGACTCACACTAGGCCGTGGTATACGACTACCCCTCACTGACCCACCCCCAAGAAAACATATCAAGATAAGAGCAGAGAGAAAAAACAGATAAAGAAGAACAGAGACACTGAAAGGTATAACAGACAGGTAAGGTAGGAGCAACAGAGAAAGAAAAGCTGTTACAATTGCATAAAGTTTTTCTAAGCACTGAAACTACAATAGTTAACTTTTTCAGAAAAAAGGACCCAATACAGAGCCCTGAGGAGCCTCACAGAAAAAGGACGACAAACAACATAAAACATTGACATTTGTACTAATTTCTAGAGTCCATGCACAAATCCCACATTAAAGGAATTGATAAGAAAAGAGCAGACATTTAGTGACAGGGGAAGAACAATTGGAAGGTTAAGAATTACAGGGTGAATGCTAATAAATGGGAGGTGGAAGGTCAGGATCTTTGTTTTTATATCCTGCGTCATAACCAATGTTCAACGTTCATCTGCATTCATGAGATGGACTTCATTCATTCACTTTGCAAAGAGCAGCACCAAGCTGTGGGGTTTAACATCACAGCAGACAAGGGAAGATCCAGCAGGTTAATGTGATGGCATGTTCTGCTTTCCCAAAGCAGCATGTTACACGCAACACAGCACAACCTCCAGCATGAAACACCATTAGGATGACAGCCCCAGCTCAGACAGGCAGATGGATTATCATTATGGGATGACTGGCGGAGATCAAGGGGAAAAAAAACACCAACATACCTCCTTTTGATCCATTGTAGATGTGGCTGATGTTTGAAGGAGCTTTGATTGAAAGAAAACATTTCAGTTTTGGTAATAACATTATCGCCTGTTTATGTGAAGGCCTACTGAAGTCTCACAGCCAATGTGCAATTGCAACACTTTTGCAACTTATGCCCCAACAGATTCAATGGTCACTCATTGATAAAGAAAGTCTTTTATTCATCAGAGAGAAAACTTAACTGAGGAGATCATTAAGATAGAAGACCACAGATAGAAGCCAGTGCTTACCAACAGAGAGGCGCGTGGGGCTGGAGTCTCGACTGCAGCCTTGACTGCGTGGGATCCGGCTGCGACGGTGGGAGCCCGGAGCTGCACTCACACGCTGAGCTCCTGTACTGAGTGTGCTCAGAACTGTGCTGGTCAAAACCCGACCTGGGGAACCCGAGCGAGAACCCGCTGTAAATATATAGAAAACAAAGACAGAAGTTTTGTGAACCTAAAAAAAACATTGAAAATGTACATCTTCCCACCAATAAATGCTTTTATATGCAAACATTAACACAAACAGCATTAAATATATATAACAAATAACACAAAATACAGACTGTCCACTAACGGCAAACTTAAACGTCACCAACGAACTGATCGTCCACGTTGACATTTTTGTTGTTTATCCAGACAACAATAATTTACATTACAATAACAATCACAGACACAGATGACAGTTTGACATAGAAGTGCTAGTGCTGTGATTCTGATTGTGTTCGAGACAAAAAGGGAAGAATGAGGTTTCCCTAGTGAACAAGTGAAAATGTTTCTATGACTACAAACTCTACACAAACACAAATGAACATGCTCGCGCTGCACTTTGACACACCAGTGACCAAATCATTAAATTTCCCCACTCAGTGACATGAAGTAGGGGTGGGCGATATGACCCAAATCTTGTGTCACAGTAATAATACACGCCTCATAATAATTATTTTTGCTGACAATTCAAGCAAAATATATTTTAAAAATGTAACTATTATCTATTTTTTGACAATTTAGTAGCTTAAATGCTTTCAATGTGAAAGGAACATCTTACTTTAGTTAACATGATAGACGCAAGTACTGAAACAGCTTCACATTACATAACACCAACGTTTTTTTAAAATTGCGCCACAGATATACAGGAATCTGTGTAGCAGATTCAAATTAGAAGTAGAATCTGTATTAAACAATTGATATGTACTGTCATACCGCCCAGCATTAAAGTGAGGTTTAACAAATTATTCACAGATTTGAAAAAAAAAAAAAAAAAAACGCCATCCAAAGTGATCCAAGCAACACACCGTCCATGCAGTAAAGAAAGTGGGGGCTGATGGGAAAACCTATGTTTTTTCCCCCCCGTGAACCAGGACAAGGGAAGATGTAAGACTAGAGGTTGGAGACCCACAGGATGGGAGTGGCTGGACTAAGTGAATGAGTGACAGGTGAAATATGTTGAAAATCTTACCACCAACTGGGGTAGCAGACTGTGATCCTGAGCCAATGAGGGGGGAGGATTAGGGAGCGGTTGGGTGGGAGGAGGAACAGCATATTAAACGAATACAAATGCATTATGGGGAAAAACATGCAGGCAATGTGTTGTTTTGACACACCGTATAAATGAATAAAACCATCAGCCTGCAAATTAAAACATCAGTGTGAGATGCGCACATAAATTCAAAAAGCCCTGCAACAGCATCGCAACTGACATGACTTCACAACATCACCATGAAGGCACACAAAAGATGAAAAACGTCATGGTTGTGTTTGCCGCTGCTTTAGTTCCATTAATACTCTCAATGTGTTTAAGCAGCACAGGCTGCCCAACATTCACCGCTAAACCAATGTGTCTGAGAGTGCGTTTCTACACGCCTGCAGGCAGAAATGGACTGATACCGTCACACCCAAGTGAAGACCACACAGCATGCAGGCCACTCAAGACATAAAACGCTTGCTCGCTCACAAACGCTCTCACACACGTTTGCATGAACTAAACACACTCGCCCACATGTCAGACGAGGGTACCTGGCGTGCAATCAGAATCGTCGGAACCTAGAGGCACAGAAACAGTTGGAGGAGCTGTGGGTTACATCCTTAGAGCAGGATGACTCCTGATAATCTTTTACGTACACACACACACACACACACACATGCAGCTGACAATGTGTGTTACGGCACGTGGTGTGAAGACTGTTTCACTGCATGCTTGCCATGTGTAGAAAAATAGCATTGAGTCTTATTTTTCCTAAATAAATTATTCCTTTTTTTTTTTTTAGCAAGGATGCATTAAATTGATTAAAAGTGACTAAAATTATTTAAATTGTTACAAAAGATTTCCATTTCAAATAAATGTATAATGCATAGGAATGCATAAAAGGAATCAATCTGTATAAAATTTGTGTATGGATCATTCCTGGGAGTTTGCAGTCAGTGCAATCCTCTACTGGCAAATATTTAGCACTTACAGACATTTACAGACTATTAAATTTACATGAGAGAGGTGTTATGTTAATATAATGCGTTTATGGTGTGGTACGTGAGCAAAACGACATCATAAGAGGTGTGTAAGGAATAGTATATAATATTTATCTAGAATATTTGTGCTTCTTCACTGTATACGTAGAATGTGTATGAACACACAGTGTGTAGGTACTTACGTTGTGACTGAGACGCCATCTTTGATCTGGTACGGCCTCTAGAGTCCACCTGACTGCTGCCCACACTAGATGCTGTTGATAAAGTCTGCTTAGTCCGTAGTCGCCCTGGAGAGAAACAAACATGCAGTAATACCTCAGGTCAACCATAAAGACACCAACAAATTACTAATAAGAGATTTCCAGAGTGTCTCGCTGCCCCTCCAAAAGACCCCACTTGGGCCAGTCCTGTGATTGAGGGAATATATTAACTGATTGAGTTAGAGGAAAGAAGACCGGACAGAATGGACAGTGTAAGAGGAGAGCATCAGATCAGTAAGGGTGATATTTAATGAAGCAATTTAACTTGGCGCAACCACAAGCTGAAAGGCAGATGAGTCATAATCTTGCGATACCACACGACACCAGAAGACAGCAGCAGCGCTACATCACACACAATGAGCTCCACCCACTATATGTGAGAGGATCAGGTTCCCTATTATGCCTACAAAGCACTGAAAAACTACAATGAAAAGAAAACAACTTTTCACCTAGCAAAATTCAATATAGATCAGAGACACATATATAAATCACCCCAAAATACTGATCAACGATTCAAAGACAAACAGTGGGAAAGCGTGAGTTACATGAGCAGAAAGGAAGGCTGATAGAATGGGGGAGAGGGCAAGTAAGAAAACAGGAAGATGAAGAAGAATGGATGAGCAAACGGCAGATGATCTTACCATCCTTATCAGAGGCATCATCTTAAGCCAAAGAAGAGAGAGAGAGGAGCACAGCAAACCAGTTAGAACAAAAGACACAAACATTCTCACAACAGAATCACACAACCATACACTCACACACACACACACACACACACACACACAGAGGTAACCTTGAAGAATTAAGACCAATTCTTCACTTCAGTTCCTATCGCGTGAGATAGGAAAGAGCGGAGAGCCTGTATATTCACATGTATGAGTTCTGCATATTCATGAGTTAATAAAATCTGGTAAAACAGTGCATCGACTTTACGTGGCTCCTACCGAGAGATGCGTATGATCCAGGGGCCAGGCCTGTCGTGACTCGGCCCGCCCCTCCAGCCTGTCCGCTGTGTCTGGCTTTAGCACCGGCGGCTGCATTGACATCCACATCGCTGCGGGAACGCTGCAAAGACGCTGGAGATCCTGATGATTTTGAACTTGCAGGCACTAAAATAAACAAATAAATTGTGCATGCAACATTAAATAAGCATGAAAAGTGGAATCTAAAAGCAAACATTTACATTTTTTCATTTTCTCACTGTGAGCCAGTATTACTTCAGTATTTATATTCTAGTATTTATTGATATCTCAAATTTTCTTTCTTTTATTTTTATATTTCATTTCCAGTCATTTCCATTTTACTTCTATTAACTGGTATGTGCTTTTACCATTTTTAAAAATATTTCTATTCAGCTTTTTTTTTAAATTTCAGTTCTTATATGGTCTTTTTATTTCAATTATATGAGTTTCAGTTTTAGTTGACAATAACAACTCTGCTGTAGAACATGTTACATACATGGATAGTTGGCACATACTTTACACATAGGCCACGTTCACAGCAGCAGAATACAGTTGTCAGTCCTGTATTTGAGTCCTTAATACGGTTACGTTCACACACAGTTCGGTTATTCATGGGCGTGAGTCACAACCGCATTCGCTGAGTGAATCGGAACAGGACTGGACAACTAGTTGTCTATCACGTCATACAGTGAGAGAAAGAGATGATCTGCTGCACAAACGCATCTACCGTGTGTTCCGTGTTTTCGGTCAACTTACAGTGATGAAGAAATGAGCTGCATGTGATCTGAAAGTTTTAGATCGCGTCAGTTTTCCACCGGAGTCACTCCTGTAAGTTTTTTGTTTTGCGTACGATTCAAATGCGCTCTCCACCCAAATTTAAAAGCTGCTGTCGGTTAATGAAGATTTGACGAAAGAACTCGCGGCTCGATTGGACTCTTGTCATGTCAGAAGTGATAAAACTTTCTTGGGTCACTGTTGCTATGGTTACTGGTAAGGAATACGGGCTTGACTCCCTTTGCATGTTCATACAGACAGTATTCCAAACACAATTGTAAGCTGCTGTTTGAGACTCACACCTGTAAGTAAATGCGGTTGTCAATCCCAAAAACTGACAGTGTGAACGTAGCCATACTTACACACATTATCACATACTAAAGTCAACATCCTGTGCTCTCACATACAAACTTAACAGCATTTTTAAAATTCCTTTAGAATTTTTATGTATGGAATATTTGTACCTTAAAATTAAGTTTTAAATAAAGTAGTAAGTTTAAAGAGGTGTTGGGTGAAAAGCATAAAATAAGTAATCAGGACCTAAAATAATGATGTTTTCCTCGATCCAATAATTTTATTTTATATATAAAAATTGATTTTTAAAGTCACTGAACATGATAGGCATTAATTACCCATACACATTTTCACAAGACATGCACACACGCATGAATCTCACCTCTGCCTGGAGTAGCTGACCACTTTGACAGCGGCCGACTGTGAAAAAGAAGAGAAAAAAACAGAGCTCTTTCAAATTCACTATTTACTGGCAGTCTCTGGTATAGTCAGACGAGGGTGAGTGAGACGTTCTTACTTGAGGCTTTCTTGCGAACTGGAGGACGAGCGATCCGACTGCGGCAGGGACGCCACGCTGCCTGAGCTCTTTAGACACGACTGAAGTGTCCTCTGATAGGATGATTCTAATGAGTTATACAGAGACTCTGCCTCCCCAGGGAAATGAGCCCGCAACCCCCAGTATGCCCTGAGAGAGTGCAACAAAGGACATAAAACACAACATAAAACGGCACAATACATTAAGTAATTTGAGGACGGCACTCACTTCCTGGCCTCCACTCGAGCCTCCGAGTCTGCATCTCTGATCCCCTTCTTAATACTGTCCACCATCACAGCCACATGCCTGAGACACAGAGGAAAGAGAAAGAGCAGTTATATAGTACAGTTTTTGCCTTTCAACACCATTAGGCAGCTCTAGTTTAGCCTGCGCTGTGGTGGTACCTCTCCAGAGAGTGAGTCTGCCATTCCTGCAGCAGAAGATCCAAGAAATCATAACAGCGCCTGACAGACAGAAAGAGGAAGAAAGAGATTCAGTAATGAATGTGCTCACACAGGTCTGCAAACTTGCCAAGGGCTCAGGAGGGACGATTAAAATAGTTGCCCTATATGTATTGTAATATTTGTACATATAAAAATAATTCAAGCAAGTAGTGAGAAACAATCAAAAATTATTCAAGTTTTGATTATTCAATATTAATTATTGCTGATAATTCATTCACGTTTTACTTTTTCCATTAAAGAAAAGATCAAACTTTGCAGTTAAGTCTTACATTGTTAGAAAGATTTCTATTTAAAAAAGTTTCTTTTAACTAGGGATGCACCAATACTGAACTCCTGTACTCGTACTCGACAAATGCCCCGATACTAAACACTGATACCACACAGCATGTGACAAGTGCCATATTAAGACAACGAAACGCCGGCAACAGAACAACAGACAGCAGAATGGAGTTAATAGAGATTAAGGATGTCTACGAAGTACATGTATGCAATGAATATAAATGTTAAACATTCAGTATTAACGCCTGTATGCTGATGTGCGCGAGCTGATAAGCAAAGCACGCAGAGTGAATTGAGCGCGTGGCGGTGCAGATGCACGAGCCTATGGAGCATCTCTCTTTCTCACAGACATCACCAGAAAGTTTGTAGTTTGGTCAAAAGGAAGTAAAACAATGCACAAGTTACTTAACGGTAGGTGTGGGGGGGGGGGAGCACTTCTGTTGTGTGATCTTTATTGATCTTTATTTTAGCACGCATCATTTGGATTAAAACTAAATCGTAAACATAAGACAATTTATAGGGGCATTCACTATAAACATCATTAATTTTCAACATACACGACTTTCTGGCGAAAGTGAAACTAGCAGCCTGTGTGAAATGCGCTAGGCTGTTCTGTACTTTTCCCTCTCATTCTGCACCAGTATAAATGTGAGCGCTTTGTGCGTTTTGCTTGTGTCATGTGTGTTTCTGCATTATATGAGTGGCTTTTGAATATACATCGCAGCACGTTTCAGATGAAAAAAACGCGACTTCTATTTCTGAAAATATCAGTGGTATAAATAGAGTGGTTCCCTACATTATTACAGCAAAACGTGTGATTGCAGTACTATGCCGCGGCAATGGAGCAGCTCTAATGCTATTCAATTAAAGATGTACCATAGAACAAAAAAATGAACAGTGAAAGTAACAAAACCTTGTAATAATAAAGTGTTAAAATAACCAAAGGATATACAGTCCAACAAAAAATTATTCAGAGACCAGATATAATGTTTGATATTTTTTTTACTAGTGGGTGCAGGACACTAGTTAATTTATGTAAGTGAGGATAGCAAAATAAAGTAAACTGTGACATATTATACCCAAAAATTCTTCATACAGTGGACTACCAGTAAAACGGATTCAAATTTGGGACCCAAAATTATTCAGACTGGGTCTGGGGAAAAAATTTAAATTCAGGTTTGCATGAACCTGGTTGACAGCATGCCCAGGAGACTACAGGCTGTCATTAAAACTAAGGGTGGCCCGACAGAGTATTGATAGTTGTGTAAATATTGTCATACTAACAGCTGTCTGAATAATTTTTGGTTGATCGACCTTACATACCTTTCTATCAAAGTTATTTGACATTATCAAGCTAAATTTGTTCTGACACAGTTCAAGTCTGCGTTCTTGTCATATTTTATTACCATTTTCTAAACTAGAGAATAAACTTGATAATGTGATAGTGTGATAATGTGAGAAATGTTGAAGGTGTCTGAATAAATTTTGGTTTGACTGTATCTATATACCAACTAACATTATACATACTTTTGGTTTCTGTACCCAATATATTAAAAATGTACAAACACAATGAAAATATTGGTATCTGTAGTCGGTATCGGCAAGTACCAATAATAAAAGTATCGGTATTGGGCGAGTACGGGACAAAGTGATATCGGTGCATCCCTACTTTTAACTTTCGATTCATCAAAGAATCCTGGAAAATAATGTCAGGGTTTACACACACTCAAAAGTAAAAAAATAAAAATCCGATCACACTTCCTGTTTTAACCAAGCTGTAATGTGTTGAAGTAGTTTTAACATCTCACCTCCGGACGGCCACAGACTTTGATGTGCAGTTAGCAGTGATGAGAGGAATTAGACGTGGGACATGAGTGTGCTGAAAATACAAAAACATAGTCAAACACACACAGACACACAGTGCAGTCAGACACAACAAACTAATGCACACCACTGTTTCTCACCCGTATGATGATGCGTATGGCTGCTGTGCCAGATGTGGCCATCACTTTGGCACAATTAGGGATAAGATTGAAGAGCACTGGAACAATGGCTTCTGCTCCATGATCAAACTTATTCCCTAATAGTGTGGAAAGATGTCTGCAAAGACAAATATAACGCCACAAATTAGTGGGGTTTTTTTTGTTATTTTTACAATGAACAAAAAGCAACACACAAATTAACATTCATTTGACTGGAAATGGGAATTGCTTTGCTCTAAACTGCTTTGTCACCTCCTTGTCTTCAGTACTTAAGTGGCTGATGGAAAACAGATCTCAATCTACATACCATGCACATACAATGTTCTAGTGCCAGAGATTTGAGTTCACATTGTTTAAGAAGTCAATTAAGACACTCACGCCACCGTGATGCAAGCCTCCCGCACCACCTGAGAACGCAGGTCTTTTGCCGACAGCTTAAATGCGCCATCCAACAGACGCAGGTGCTGGTAGAAACAATCATAGTCTGTTGCCCCGGCAACCAGCAGAGATCGGATTTTCTTTAGCTGTGGAGGGAAAGGGAGGGGGAATGAGACCACATCAAAGAGGGTGTGTTACAAATTAATAGTAATGTATAAGCAAAACTACATGAAAGACAGGAAACTCCTTACAATTCCATAAAATGCTGAACAGAGGTTTAAAACATGAAGTGTAAACGAACCATATGTATGGTCACAAAGAAAACTCTAGGTCTGGTGCATCCCAATGACATCACCCCTTGAACTATGACATTGTCATGGGAAACACAAATAACAGCATATTTCACCAAATATTTGTTCAGTAAACAAATTCAGCCACTTGGAAGTGGAATATAGGGGTGGGCGATATGGGAAAAATATCATATCACGATTTTTTATAGAAATATCACGATTCACGATTTTTATCACGATTCTTTGTTAGTTTTACTATTTTGGTTTTACAAGTTGTCTGAGCATTACAGCCAAACTAGAAAGACAAAGATGCATGGCAGATATTTAGGCCAAAGTGGGCGAAGATAAAAATCTTTGTCATTATTTTATTTTTCTTATTAGAAAATAAGAACAAAGATACACATTACAAATACACATAATATACAAATAAAACAAACAGTGCTCTATTTCCAGGTACAATAGGTGTATTTAGCAGAGTATTCAATGAAATTGAATGAACAAATATAAAAATAAAACACTAGATAGACTGATTCCTAAAGCAACTGTATTAAAGATTTTCAGTCAAGAATAGTGAGTGACTTTTCTCTTTTGCGTTTTGTTGTTTTGTTAACGTTAAATGAATAGTTCCCCCACAAATTAATATTCTGTCATCTGTCTGTCAATTCTGTCATAATGTTGTATTTCTATATCATCATTTACTCAAAAGTTGTTTTAAACCTGAATGAGTTTCTTTCTTCTGCTGAACATAAATGCTATTTTGAAGAAGGTGGAAAACCAAACAGTTGCTGGTCCTCAGTGACTTCCATAGGATTTTTCTTTCCTACTATCAAAGTCAATGTGGACCAGCAACTGTTTGGTTTTCCACTGAGCAAATAATGACAGAAATAAAATTTTAGGGTGAACTATCCCTTTAATGACAGTCGACAGCACGTTTAGTGTCCTGTCCCTTTAAGACCTGCACGCATCTAATATACAGTACAGGCATGCATCCGTTTCTCTCTTATTTACTTTCATTTTAGAGATAACCAACTGAGTCTGTATGTAAACCTTGTGTGATTTGACAGTATTAGCGCAAAATATAACTTAGTTGAGTAATCAGGCGCTGTTAGACAGGCTTTTTAGTGCGCGTGCTTCAGGTGTATGCGCTCAGAACAAGCGCACGTCAGACCAGCGCGCGAATTAAACATTTAACCAGCAAGGCTTGTATGCAAATAATGTACTTTTGCGATCGCGAATAAGTGCAGTGTCCTGTCTGAGTAACTCTACTGCTGTATGTCGTGTTGTACAGTATATAGAGACGGAGGCGCCAGAACTGTATTTGATAATGTGCGCGGTAGCACGATACTACGATATTTCTTAAAAAGCAGATCGTGGAGACATTTTTATCGTCCACGATCAAAAATCGTCATATCGCACACCCCTAGTGGAATATGAAACAAAAATGTATTTTGTGAATACTATATTTGTGAATATTATAGATCTTATTGTGAGCAATTTATGTATATATATATATATTTTTTTTAGCCTTGTCATGTTTAATAAAAATGTCATAAATAGGGCTGTCAATAACGATTACTTTGGTAATCGAGAAATCAGTTGATTATTCTAACGATTAATCGAGTAATCGGAAAATTATAATTAATTTTTAGTAGGAATAAAAACAGACTTAAGCGAACAACAGCCTTTGCAATGACTTAAAATACATATATAATAGCACAAGGCAATAATTAGTTCAAACAAAGTATCAAAAGCAAGAAATCATTTAGTTTTATTCAACAAAACTGTTAAAATACATAATGCATTATAAACAGAGCTAAATGTACATTAAGCATTATAATAAATGCAAATAATTAAAACGCATATCAAACCTGCATCGCATAAATTTAATTGAATCGTAGCGTTTGTGAATTCACAACAGCATTATGCTTTATGATGATTTATAAATGGGTTTAATATATTACGCAACCTTGGAAAACGGTCTAAAGGTGCGTTCACAACTTATCATAATTACGTGATCATAAGATACCAACTTGTAAAAAGCATTCACATACTTGTACAACTTGTGAACTAGTAAAGATCACGTGTTGTCATCTCGAAATTACAGTAATTAATTTGAGGAATCGTGACAGCCCTAGTCATATACTTCCAGTTATGCATACAGAACTTCTCCAATCATTTAGTCCACTTAAACCTTACACTTGGATGTGCGTCACAATACGGAAGAAAAGATTTTATGCTACTTCTGGTTCATCGCTACTTTAAAGAGAGCAGAAAATTTTCAGAAAAAAAGTGAAGAATCGCCTATTCTTTCCTCATTCAAAACTTTTAAATATAAAGAAATCAATAAAACATAGATGGAGTTAAATCCGTAACCAAATGAAAACTGTATTATTTTACATAAAGCAGGTCCTTTCACATGGGCCACCATGTTGAGAACACATGACCAGTTAAACTGACTTCCTTTATCTTGGTAACTATCATAGCATCACTTTAGTTCGGTTATTTCACGGTTATTTCAATGCGCTAGGGAGTTTGATTGACAGGCGATCTGACCAATCATAACGCTGAATCTGCCATTTTTGTCTGACAAACCAAAAGCGTAAATTACATCGGTGGACTTGAACTTTAAAAATGGTGTGTATTGACATCTTTCCACGGTTGAAACAATACCTTCTGACGTTCATTCATGTTAATTTCATGCTATAACTAGTAAAGAGGAACAGATGATCGGTTAAAGAGCCATTTGAAATGAGGCATTACAGCGATCAATCATGACATTAAAAACCACAAAACGGTATTTATTGTTTGAATTAAAAAAAAAAAAAAAAACCTCTTTGCTCCGCGATATGATGGTATTTTTGGTATGGCATTGTGTATTTTTCACTGTGTGAGAACGTGAGAGCGACATGGCTTGTTGGACATAACGAAGGGGGGCGGGTCTTTGTGAAGGGTCAATGGATCGATTAATTATGGATGACTATAAAAAGCACATTTTTATAAAATGTGGCATTAGGAACTGCAAATGTGTTTTTTTTGCAATGCTGCATCCACACCACTAGGTGTCAGTGTAAGTCCAAGGCAACTGCTATATCGACCAGAATAACTTAGACAAAATTACCAGCATGAGTGTTTGAATCGTGTACTGTATGCAGGGCTTAAAGCAAAAAAAAAAATCCTGAGTCTGAACTTTTTTTCCAGGGGGGGTTTTGGTGAGCACATGCAAAGAATGCAATGACTGTGCTGTGGTAACTTTAACATTTGAAAGGATACAATGGCAATGTTATTTCTTTCCTTGTTCAAAAATTATTTTCATGAATATATGGTTGACCTGAAGAATGAGAGCTATTTCATACACTTGGAAAATTATGACCAATATCACCGCTTATCGACACTAGGGGTGTGACAATACACTTAGCTCACGAGATGAGACAAAATACAGGTACTTGGTTCACTAGAACGAGACAATATTTTAATACTATTTTTAAGAAATCTTCAATGACAAAATATTTGTCTTTTAATTACAAAATGTAAAAAAAATACAGTTGTATTTTGAATTTTTTTTTATCGCGGATGATAAAAATGTCTCCACGATCTGCTTTTGAAGAAATATTGTAGTATCGTGCTACAGCGCACATTCTATCAGTTACAGTTCTGGCGCCGCCGAGTCAACACTGTACAGCGCAACATACATTTACATCAGTGTTAACCTTGCCGGTTAAGCTTTTCATTCGCGCGCTGGTCTGACGTGCGGTTTTTTTGCGTTACACCTGAAGCACACGCACTAAAACACCTGTCTAACAGCGCCTGATTACTCAACTAAGTTATCTTTTGAGCTAATATTTTCAAAACACACAAGGTTTACATATAGACTCAGTTGGTTATGTCTAAAATGAAAGTAAACAGTTGAGAGAGAAACGGATGCGTGCAGGTCTTAAACTTAAAGGGACAGTAGGCTAAACATGCTTCTTCTAATACTTACTAATACTTACATACTTCTAATAAAATAAAAGTACACAAATATAATTTAGATTGTGTTTCTGATTAAATAAAGCAGTAACTGATGGCATAAAATCATGAGTTTTTTTTATTTAAAAAGGTTAGACACTATATCTTACATGAACAAAAAAAAAAAAAAATCACAAACGTTAAATAATTAAATTAAATAATTTTATATATACTGATTTATTCATTAATGTGTAATTTTATATTTTTAAACAAATTATGAGCTCAAAGATTTTCTGAATTTTTACAACTCTTTTGCCTTAGACCATCTACAAATGTTAAATCTTAAAATAAAATGATAAAGTTACTACTGCAGCTTTCTGAAAAAAAATGATATAAAGTTTATTTATAGTTATTTTCAAAGCTTCAATATACTGTCATTATAAAATAACTTCATTGTTGTTTATTTAATTCTAACAAATAAGTACTTGTTACTAACTAACCAAAATTATTCCACATTTTACAATTTCCACACAGGAGAAACTTGGTGTTTTTTCCAAACAAAAGGAAATACATTGGTATCGGCAATCAGCCAAAATAAGTTAAAAAAATATCGGTAAATCGGATTTTGGCAAAAATCCAATATCGTGCATCTTTACTAGTAATGTTAGTTTGGTTGAGAGTGAAAGTCGTGCTCCTCTCATACCACTGGTAGGCGAACTCATGGACTCGAAAGTGATAAAGTTTTTTTTTTTATTTTTTTTTTAAATATAGGATTATTTTTTTCCGCAGCCAAACACTGCATGCCGGAGATCCGGCACGGTGCCGGAGAACTTTAAGCCCTGTGTATGTTGTACTCACCGCATTTGCTCTATGGTCCCAGTCATGTTTATCGTCAGACAGAATCTCGCGAATCTTGTTCAGATTATCCTCCAGGTCTCGTGATGAGTAGATCTATGTAACAAGAGAAATGCACAGAGACACCAGTTTTAGATCAAACAATTCCAAGCCTTTGATCAAACGAGAACACATGAACACCAAGGGTGGATTGTAACTAGGTTCTGAGGGAATTGAGTTACACCTCCCTCATTTATACACAAGTGCCTCACCTGAACCGTGGGGACGTCTGTGAATGATTTGATAAAATCCTCCTCATCCACAGCTCCTGCACCCTCCTTAGAGACACCTGCAAAACACATGAGTGACTTCCATTAAAACACAAAAACTCGAGACAGCTATGAGGTTTATGAAGGGCACATGAATCTGTCACTGAGACATTTTTAATCTCAGTCACACTAGGAGACAACTAATTGACAGTTGCAGCCGTTACCATCGAAACGGAGCACAATGGGGTGTTCCTATGGCAACTGCTGTATTGCTGGTCAAACGGGAGGGTGTTCTCTGTGGGGGGAGGGAGTCACACACACACTATATATATCTATCTATCTATCTATCTATATCTATATATCTATATATATATATATCTATATATCTATATATCTATATATATATATATATATATATATATATATATATATATATATATATATATATATATATATATACACACATACACACACTTAAGTGTGCAACCTATTACAGGAGTAGTTAATGTCTTGTATGAGGGAAGAAACTTGTCCTATACATTAACAGCTCTCAGTCCTAATGGACTTCCGGTCTGTCTTCCTATCCGGTTGTAATTGAAAGATCAATCATAAAGCCCAGAGGGGGTTTGGCCTGTAAGATCTGCCACACGGGGGGGGGGGGGGTCTTACAGGCCACACATCAGCATCAGTGAGCTGTCAGTCCGCCTTCAGGAAACCCCATATCAAAGCATTTTGGGTGGACCTTTTTAAATGAAAGCTTGGTAACGAACCTCAGCAAAAAAACATCAATTCATTTCAAACTGCTGATACAAGCCAAGTATTTTTAACAGAAAAGGGATTTGTGCAAACTTTGTGTTCTGTAAAAGCATCAATGCATACAGCTACACAAATTACATGAATTTTATTGAAATAAGCAAACAAAACACTTTGCCCACTTTCTTTCCTTAAGACACCTTTTTTACTAGTCAATCATTAAATGCCTATAAGAGGTTTTGATCTCAGTGGAAGCTTTTCCTTCAAGCTTTTAGGAATGGGTGGATAGAGAGTATCTCTCTCATACAATAACAGAGATTCTTTTTATGACTTTACAACCAGTAGATATATTTTTCTATACTGTAGTAGATATTACAGATATTAACATATACAGCAGAATGTGTCCCAAGCAAGTCAAGACATTTAATAGCCAGTTTTTCAGTTATTAACCATAATGCAAAGCTAAATTCATTTGTAGATACCAAGCATATCACTACTGATGAGGCGTCTGTATACCCAATATTTTACAACAGCTCTGAATGTGGATCATCAACTAGAATTTGATTTGAGAACTCTTAATTTGTTAAGAGTAATACTTGAATTTGTGTCCATCAAGCTCCAAATTAAAAGAGAAAATCAAACGAGATACATTTCAAAGTACCTTTCATGTGTGAAGTGTTTTTTTCGACTGGATTGTCTAAAAATAGGCATCACCACATGGTTATTTAATATAAACCTTTTCCATCCATTTCATTTCCACCCATATAAAGTTACTATTATATAAAATGTTTTAAACAAAAATACTTTTAAACATAACACCAAACTGATAATCTTATAATATCTTCCTGACAGCACCGAATAATTTAGTCTGCCATCAGTCAGTTTGGACTTTTTAAAATGCACAGCACATTTATTTTATCTAGATAACGTGCACAACAAAGCTGCTTAACATCATCAAGGCTAAACTGTACCCTAGGATATGTAAATGCAATCTCACACGCATCTCACCTGTCTTGGCAGCTCCAGTGCCACTGGGTCGTCTGGAACTGCTGGCAGAGTCTCCAGGTTTCTTGGGTACTTTGGGAACTTTAAACGCAGCCTGAGCCGATGACGGCCTGCTTCCATCCACAGAGTCATCATCATCAAAACTACGATCTGAGAAAAGCAATGAGAACATGAATCAATAGGATATCAAAGTCTGAACATAAAGGCAGCATATCAATAGACCAGCTGAGATCAAGTGCCTCAAATTCTGTTCCAAAATAGTCTTACTTACTGCACAATGATGATAAGCAAAAACAACTTATTTTTGTACCAGTCTCATATTCTCATTCCAATGTGGCTGGTTCAATAATAATCAGAATATATCAATGAACAAATCCATTCCCACTGAAACCCAAGGCAAGTACAGGTCTGATTTCCTCCCAACCACTATATTATCTTAAGTAATCAATGACCAGCCCAGAAAGAGGACTTAATAGAGGCCTGAGCAGCAAAAACAGGAAGTATAGGTAACATTAATCACTTGAACACATTCACAAACAAAGAGCAATGCCTGCACAACTCAAAGACTCCACAAAGCCACCCACACACAAGAACAGATTGGGCGCATCCAGTAAAGAGCAAGGCTAGAAGAACACACACAGTTTCTCGTTTCATCCATCGGCTATTAAAAACGCTCAAATCTCCAGGGCACCTGGGCGACACCCCATTTCTGAGCTGGTTCAGTTGTCAACATTCATTTGAAACGCCAGCAACATTTCTAACACCTCAAGAAGACACTCACGGTCACAGATGCGTTTGCAGATGAGGCGCCTCATGCCTGAATGCGGGCGTGGCTCTCTCTCGTATCCGAGGCAACGCCCAAGCTGCTGCTCACATGACAGCGGTTCTCACGACGGCGAAATATCCCGAGACGGATCAGCAAGACACGCAACACGGTTCGCAGAAACCACCACCCAAAAGCTGTTCGGCATCTTCCCTCTCAATTACTCTCTCGCTCCATTCCCCTCGTCTCCTCCTCCATCACTCCCTCGCAGTTTGCTCCTCACCGCCCCCCTCCATCCCAGCACCCGCAGAGCCAATCAGGAGAGTGATGACATCATCTTTGACCAGCCAGTGAGCTTTGAGATTTGAGGATGCTTCTCGCATCTCAATGAGGCTTGTTTTGTCTGGAGCTCAAGCTAAGCTAATTAGCATCATGATGCTGCATGATCATCATAGTTTAAATGCAAATTCATGGTCAAACGCACACATGGTTGAACAAAATGTGTGAATACAGATGAGGACAAAGGCCACAACCCTACAGCACAAAAAGAGAGTGTGTATGTGGGCAATCATACTGTTACCCTGTTACTAAGCCAAGGGCTGATTGCACTCACACATTATGGATGCTGACCCCACTAGCGGAGCTGAAAGGGCTCTGTGTGTCGGCCTATGTGTTTAGCATTATTAGCATTGTAGCATAACCCGCCCATTGTTCAGACGGGAGGGCGTGAACAATCCAACAAGAACGGGCCAATGACGACCCTGGAGCGCAAGATCAAGCAAGAATGAGGCAGGCCAAAAGGAACAAAACAGCAACAGGAAGCAAGAACGAGAAAAAGTGGGGACAAGCTGAAGAGAAAAAGGGGCAAAAAAGGGAGAAACGGCAATGATGGAGCAAGACAGAGAGAGAGAGAGAGAGAGAGAAAGAAAGAGCTGGCGCTCTCAAAGGCTGTTGCCATGACAACAAGAGCAGCCCGCATCAATGGATTTGAAAGATTAAAAAAATAAAAAAATAAAAACTGAATCACATTGGTTTGAATTTTAGTCTGCCAAAAAATGGTTAGCTGAAATATAAATAATTTTTTTATTGTTTTTATTTATAATAAAGGAAAATACTATGGCTGAATCACATTGGTTTGAATTTTAGCCTGCCAAAAATGGTGAGCAGAAAGCAAAAAAAATTAAACTCTTATAATATAAATAATATACATATATAAACTCATAAAATTGCTGTGAAACGATTAATCGAATCCAAAATAAGTTTTTGTTTGCATAATATGTTGTGTGTGTATGCGTGTATGCATGTGTGTGTATATATATTTTGAAAATATTTACATGTATTTACATGTCTATTTATATAGTTTATATTATAAATAAATATATTTAATATATAAACATAACATATTTTTCTGAAAAAACATACATGCATGTGTGTGTATTTATATATACATAATAAATATACACAGTACACATACATTATGTAAACAAAAACTTATTTTGGATGCGATTAATCGCGATTAATCATTTGACCGCGCACACACACATATTTGCATACATTTTTTTATTTAAATAATAAATTATAATTATATACCCGAATCACATTGGTTAGAATTTTTATTATAATTAAAAATTATTATTATTAAAGACAAAATTAATTTACATAGGTTTAAATTTTGGTCTGCCCAAAATGGAAAGCTTTTCAAAAATGGCATTTTTCATATTTATATATATATTTTTTGTGGTAACACAAATTTACTAATAATATTACATTATTATTAGTAGGAATGGGGAAATATTTTTTTTTAAGAATAAGCATTTTTTTTCAAAGCAATATTTTACCTTCTAAAACAGTTTCGATACTTATGAGTACTTGGGGAAAAGAATGCCCATCATGCAATCAAGTCTGTGGGAAATCACTGATGTGAAAAAAACTTGAATGCTATATAAACTAAAAATTGAACGTTCGATTTTACAAAGCACCATTCAAGGAAGGAAAAGATTGCAATATATCAATTCTTAATAAAAGAACTGTAATATTGTATCGTGACAAAGTTATCAATGTAATGACACATTACCCACATATGGCCAATTATGAAGAATATGTAACACAGCAGAGGTCGTTTAAAAATAAAATATTTAACTTTTGACTGCACACTAATATGTGACACATTTCTCACTCAAAACTGACCTGGAAACACACATACTGTCAGTCTAACTGCCAGCAACACTATATTGCTTTTTGGTGGGTGGGTGCTTGAGCGCTGATGTCTAATGGTCAATCCGTAACCTAACTGGCTATTTAATCTGGTTATCAGGATTATGGGGAGAAGGAAGCGAAGCTATTTACCCTGAAACACAAAAAGCTAGAGAGCAGCCTGTGCAGTAAGCCCACAAAAATGTACCTCAAACATACGTACTCAAAACGCTTCATTTATAGTCAACGGACACACAGCACCTCATAAAGTACTTCAATTTCCAGGACAAAAACTGAAGAGTCTAATAATGGGCAGCCGTGGCTAAGAAATGCCCTAGAAACCAGGTCACACTTGAACTCCCAAGGGACAAAACCCACTGACGCAGAAACGAATACAAGTAGTATATCACAAAGAGATATATAATGCAATATATTCTGATTAAGCTCCATTGTTTGGACTTTAAGGACACATTATTCACATTATGAATTGAAAGATATGCAGATCATCACTAGAAGAGAGTATTTTCTGGACAATAACTCTGTGATGTCCTCATTTTTTCCAAAAGATTCAAATAAACAGATCAGAATGCATACTATAAACCTCATATACACAAACACCACAACAGCTTACAGTAATTTCTATACTACTTAATATATAAACGCACTCACCATCACCATCGTCACCCACAGACATGGCTTTAACGTTTCTGAGAAGAGGCAGCTCTTTCACTCTCTCCTTCTCTCGTCCTTCTCTCTCTCTCGGTCACGCTGTGTCAGAGTAATGCCGTGACAGGCACAGCTCTCAGCTCTCTCTCTATAACCCTCTCCTCACAGCGGCTCCATCGGCAAAGCCAACGGGTAGGAAAAAAACTCTTTGAATGTCATCTACTTTGTCTTCTGCCAAATTTAAAAATGACTAGTGAGGAAGTTGGCTGCATGGCGATCAACCCCCTTCCTGTTCTTATATTGAATTCTGGCCAGATGCATCTCAAGTCACATAGCCAAGTGAAACAATCAGTTTAACACTTTTGGAAGTTCACCAATACTTTTGAGGAGATATTGTTCAAAAATGTGAATGGTCTGTAAGACCAGTAGGAATCTGATTTTATCCATTTAATGGCCTATAGCAGCAGAGGAGAAGTCTTAAATCTGTTTTCCAGATAACAGGCAATGGGTCTGGTTTGGAGTTCTTTTAACAAACAAGTAGCAGCTAGCTAGTTACTACTTCAAGGTGAGATATTAACAAACTCAAGGGTCGTTAGGTCCTCCATAGTCATAAATAACACCCCAAACTCATATATGTCAAAGGTCAAGCAATATAAGTAAATGTTTCAAAGCACTATATTAAATAATTCAGGTAAGACCAAAGAAGCAGAGACAAAGGAAGAGGTGACTGGAAAAGTTAGAAAAGAATTAAACACCGCTTATACTCAATAATTATACTGTTAATCTAATGTACTCAGTATTCAAGGTTGGAGCAAATTATATAATTTTAATATAATATATAATTTTAATAGCAAACAATCTAAATATAAAAAAATGAGAAATTAGCATGTAAAATTAAATACCAAGAAAACACCTCTAGTATTCAATATGGTACAGATATTAAGCATTTTGATTGTTCACTAATCTGAAATTCTCCTTGTCCCTCCGCTCAAGTCAAAGATATTGCTGAACCCATAAACACCAGTATAAACACGTTTACCCACATAAAGTCAACAGCTGCAACCATGAAAAAAGCAACCATGGCATAGCTTAAGTCAAGTCACTGTAAAACACATAACTATATAACAACTCTACACCACAACCAAATGTGAGCTGCATGAAAAGAGCAGCACAGAGTGATCCGCCTGGAGATCCAGCTCTTCCATCATATGACATATGCCAAACACATCATGGAGCTTTCCAAGGCCGTGGAAGTCTGACACCATCTCCCCTTTTTAGATTCCAGCAATCACGTTAAATCTAACTCACTGGAGACCGAAGGGACACAGAGAAATCCAGCATTTAGATGTAGCCAATCACTTTATGTTGATGTTAACCCTCTAGTAATGGTAATGAAAAACATGAGGATTAGCATTTAGATGAAAGTAGCATTGTGGTCAAAGCTGGGGCTCAGATGTCAAAGACTTATGTCGAGTACTGTGGTCAAAGACACTGACAAAGACTAATATTAGCATTGTAACTGAAGCCAATGCAGACAAGTGTTGCAAACAGGAGTTAGCGAGTTAACTTACCTTGACTCAGGCTTAGAGCCATGTTCCCTGAATTCAGTACTTCATCAAAACGGCTTAAAATGGTCTGTAACCTGAAACACACAGAAAAGTAATGGTTTGAGATTACTATTTAAACCATACGCACAATTTAACATTAACGTGAATATTTTAGTCATAATTTTCATCTCATCTCATCTTCTTGCCATCTTAAGCAAGAAAAATTAAGGTATTATGAAAAAAACAAAAAGGTATTATGAATATATATACACACACAATTTAGCTGATGCATTAACAGTGAATATTATGAATATTTAGTAACAGTAAATATTATGTTTTTTTAAATGTGCTTTTATTTTGCACTTTTCTTCCTTTTTTTTTTTTTTTTTTTACAAGTGCACAAATGTTAAAGATGTTTTAGTGAACCCAACATTTTCAATTTCAATAAATCAATTTAAAATTCAGATTTCATGATTCAGTCGTGGCATCACTCAAAAAGATGATATGAGTGATCAATTTTTCATGAATTAAAATGTTTTAGTACAAAAAATTCATAGGTAAATATTACTTATTACTTAATTATGGTTTCTCTGAGTAGGAAGATTCACTACCGCTCAAAACTACCGGTCAGTAGGATTTTGAAAAGAAATTAAATACTTTATTAAGCAAAGATGCATTACATCTATTAAAAAATAGACATTTATAATGTTACAAAAGATTTAAAAAAAAAAAAAATCTATTCATCAAAGAATCCCTATTTCCACAAATATATTAAGCAGCACAACAGTTTTTAACAATAAAAAGAGCTGTTTCTTGAGCACAAAATCAGCATCAGCATATTGGAATAATATCTGAAGGATCATCACAAGAATGAACTAATAACCTGCAATAAGCATGTAAATGCACATTCAAGGCCACATGTGAGATTTTGCATTTTTGTCCTTATATTAATGCAGTGCTTGCAGTCCAGACGAATCTGGCATGTTCTTACACACGCAGAAACATGCGCACACACAGATCGTCAATTCCTATTAACACAACCGATTTAGGATCTCTGCTCTTTCTATTCTATGACACGAGAGGCTAAAATGCAATGAAACAGAGAAAGTGAATGAACAGCCAAGAACGAAAAGAAAGAGCGAACATGCGACGTCAGGAAGAAAGAGAAAAGGGTACAGAGGGACGGCATGCGAGGTCCCACCCACCTGCTCAGACATACTGCCCTTCATATGTGGCCAAGCAGCGCTGAAAAGACTCGACTGCCATGTGTCTGTGTGTGCACCACGGAAAACTAAGAATCCGCCCACCGGTGTGTGTGTGTGTATGTAAGAGATAGACAGCGCAAGGATTCTATTCCCCTTTACATAACCTCCTGTCTGGAACACATACCAGTGGGAGGGGCTAAAGCTGTGGAGCTCAGAGACAGGGCTCCCATCCCTCCCCCTTCCAGACACGGGCACACACACTTAAACACTGATCACATTCCCCCTCTGCTCACTGCTGCCCCCCGCGTCTTGCCTTGTTTCAGTCGGTTCAGATTGCCCTCTCGTTCTCTTTCCTTCCTGTTTTGACTGACATGGCCCCAAGCTCACGGCCATGTCCTTTCAAACCATATCCATGTCAACAATATTCATGTCCTTTCTTGTAGCTGTTATCTCTTGGTCAGATGAGGGCAGTGCAGACACTAAATTAGTGTTTGTATGTACAGTAGCTTAGAGTGATTTTCAGGCTTGTGTACCCACCCTCGAGCGTGGGGGATCAGATCATATCGTATCATATCAATGTGATGTGATGCAACAGGATTCCAAAGGCAAAGTGTAAGAGACAAACAACATCGGACCCTCACAAAATAATACATGCAGAAAGAAAGTGTGAACTCAAATACTCTCCTACATTATGCATATTTGTTATACAACATTTGTTACTGGCCTGTATTGGATTTCTTTTTAAAGCAATATTGCATATTGTTCAAAACTGGATATTTAATAGGGATCTACTGATAATAAAATTCTAGCTGATACAATGAGCAGTAAAAAAAATCATTTTCATTCCCTGGGTGATAAATGCTACATAAGATAATATACTAATTTAATAAAATAAATAACATTAATAAAATTCTATACTAATTTAACTAAGCATTTTTCTAATTAAAGATACTAATATTTCACTTAGCCCTAATATTCAAGTCACCTTTATTTATTTAGTACTCTATACAATACAGATGGGAAGTTGTGGCCTAATGGTTAGAGAGTCGGACTCGTAATCCAAAGGTTGCGGGTTCGATTCTCCGGCCGGCAGGTATTGTAGGTGGGGGAGTGAATGTCCAGCGCTCTCTCCACCCTCAATACCACGACTGAGGTGCCCTTGAGCAAGGCACCGAACCCCCAACTGCTCCCCGGGTGCTGCAGCATAAAATGGCTGCCCACTGCTCCGGGTGTGTGTTCACGGTGTGTGTGTGTTCACGGTGTGTGTGTGCACGTTGGATGGGTTAAATACAGAGCACGAATTCCGAGTATGGGTCACCATACTTGGCTGAATGTCACTTCACTTAGATTGTTTCAAAGTAGCTTCACAGTATTAAACAGGAAAATAACAGAATTAATGATGCAAAGTTATTCAATATTAGGCAAATTCTGCTGTAAAGCAGCTATACTGAAGACAGTAGTGTCGTTATTCAGCTTGAGTCAGTCCAATGTGGATTCAAATTAATTCAGTATCAGTGTCAATGCTGTAAAATGTATAAATTAAATTCAAATCAGCTATAAAGCAACTCTACAGAAGAATTTAATATGCACGATATGCCTCGATAGATTTTTTTGTATATAAAATGACTTTTTAAAGTTGCAGTTGTATTGATTTAGATTTTTCTACATTATTTTTGAAATTGTTAAATATACATAAAATATGTGTGCATATATAAACTTTTTAATATAAACAAAATATATATGATATTTATGTGTGCACATTCATATATGTATAATTAGTTTATTAGAGCTCTCAAAATTAACGCATTAACGCAAATTCTTTTTAACGGCACTAATTTTATTGACGTGCGATTAACGCAGCAGCGCGCATTTTCTGTTTGACCCGTGGCCAGCTTGTAGTTAGAGAAATAGTCAGACTAGTCAGACCACTTTAGCTACTTTTTTTATTTATCTCCAAAAGCGCCTAGTGACCAATCTTTAGGGTTTGCCCAAACCTTATTTAATTTCTGAGATTCGATGGCACTGCCGCACGAGTGCGAGGTCTCTTTTTCCCGCTGCGCACACACCCCTCTCTCTCTCTGCGTCTGCTCTGTTCAGTGAGCGGAACAGCGCTTTCAGTTAAAACACATTATGCTGCTTCTCTAATTTAACATGCAAGTATAGCCAAAATCACAGCGCAGTTATTGTCTTTATTTTATGTGCAGCCTATTTGATTTTATCAGACGATGGCTGGATTATAGCTAAATCAGGATTTTTGTGCAGATTAAAATCTTAGAAGGGAGAGATGGTTATTTAGTCCTAATGGGTCGCGTTTCAGTCACTATTTCATATTCATTCCGTTGTCTGACAACAGAAACAGTAAAACATATCAATGAAAACTAGGGATGCACGGCCCGATACTGTTATCGGTATCGGCCCGATACTTAGCTCCTGTACTCATACTCGTTAAAAGGCCCCGATACCAAACGTTGATACCACAGGATGTGATAAGTGCCATATTCAGACAAAGAAACACAGACAACAGAACAACAGTTATTAGAGATTAAGGATGTATTCGAAGTATATGCACTGAATTTAATGTTAAACATTCAGTATTAACGCCTGTATGATGTGCACGAACTGATAAGCAAAGCACGCCGAGTGGATTGAGCGCGCAGCGGCGCAGATGCGCGAGCTCGTCGAGTGAATATCCCTTTCTCACAGACATCACTGGATAGTTTGTAGTTCGGTCGGATGTGTCAAAAACAAGTAAGTAAAACAATGTACATTTTACTTAACTTAGTTAAAGTTACTGAGAGAGGGAGGGAGGGAGGGAGAGAGAGAGAGAGCACTTCTCTTGTGTGATCTTTATTGAAGTTCGCTCACTTAGCACGCATCATTTGGATTAAAACTAAATCGTAAATATAAGACAATTTATAGGGGCATTCGCTATAAACAATTTATTTTCAACCTTAAGCATACACAACTTTCTGGCGAAAGTGAAACTAGCAGCCTGTGTGAAATGCGCTAGGCTGTTCTGTACTTGCCCCTCTCATTCTGCACCAGTACAAATACATGCGCACAGTGCACGTTTTGCGTTTTAATCAATTGACAGCCGTATAATTTACATTATTAACATTAATTTCAGAAATGTATTCGTCATTGGTAACAACAAAAATATATATCAGCTTTTTGTATCAGCCAAAATATGATGCACCCTTAGAAAAAGCAACGAAATGCACCAGTTACAAATCAAACAGACTTTAACATATCTTTCACATGGGCAGACACAAACAGTTTTATGTTCTTGACTAGCAGTATTGTCAGAGATAATAATGTGTCAGAGTCACAACCATGTCTCACACCACACAATCTGACAAATCATACCATAGCTATGGAAACCAGGTGGAACATGTGGGTCATTCCAGACCACATATAGTTCAGTTTGTGTTAAAACATCTGGACTACTAAACATGAATCATTCTGAACTTTACATCTGATTCCTGGAAAAATTAATATATAGTGCAAAAGTGCCAAAATCTAGGACCATGAAATCAAAAGAGGAAAAAAACATAACATAGATTCCTCCAGAAATGAATCCATTATGTACAACAATGCTTTCTTCAGTGAACAAGTCATATCTCCTGACACAGGAAAGTAATCTGAACAGATAAAGCACCATACACAAGTGACCAAAAACAGTCCAAAACAAAACAAATCTGATGTAAACAAACATCCCAGTGGATTTTGATGTGAGAGGACAACAGTGGATGGACTTTTTCACTGAAGGAAGCATTATTACGGATTAGAACAAGTTTTTTGGCCAGAAAAGACGGTTTACAGCTAAAAGTCTTAATGATGCATTTGTTTCATACAAACGTGCAGCTTTTCACAAGATGTTAACTGATGTACTGGAATCATGTGGATTACTTGTGGATTATCGTGGTGATGTTTCTGAGGGCACCCATTCACCGCAGAGGCTCTACTGGTGAGAAGTGATGTAATGCTAAATTCCTCCAAATCTGTTCTGATAAAGAAACAAACTTGCCTACATCTTGGATGGCCTTAGTACGAGTAAGTTTTTGTTTGTTTTTTTGGTGAACTATTCCTTTAACGGTCATACCTAAAATCATTGGTATTTAGCAAGAACCACAAATGAGCAGCACTCCTAACTTAAACACAATTACCACAAGAAAAATTCTCCTTTAAATATAGGTGTGTCCAATCTATGTGAATGTGCTGCCATTTGTACAATTCTTCATAATAAATCACCCTCAATACGCCCACGATGCACACAAACAATCTGGTAGATCGAAGTCATTAAAACTGACTCATGGAGTAATTATACCATTCCTGAAACTATCAACACAACTGTGGTGTGGGTAAAACATGAGTGGGTTTGAGATGGAATGATGCTTGCTGGCTTAGCACAGTGTCATTAAATTGATAAAACTAAGATTTGTAAAAAGCTTGCGGGTTGAACAGTAAATCATACTAACCGCGCAGATGGTAGATCTCTTTTGGTAAGGTCTATTCTCACTCTCTCGCCCACATGCCGATACACCTCCACTAGGGACGTTACAGCTGCCTCTCGTACCTGTGGAACACAAAACACACTCTTAACCAAGAAACACAACTATAGATTGATCTTACAGTCCCTGTCACACAGAAAATTCACTCATTTTCCCAATGAGAGTTGGTGACATGCAGTATCATGAGTGAGAGCATTCGATTCAATTGCGGTCCATGTGAATGCTGATTTTTACATATGCTATTCACAAGTTTGGGGTAATATTTTGAAATGTTTTTGAAAGAAGTCTCTCATGCACACCAAGGCAGATTTTTTTCAAAAACAGTCAAATAGAGAAACGTTACGATAATTTAAATAGCTGTTTTCTATTTTAATACACTGACAAATTGGTGTAGGATTTACTTTGGAATTATTTGTGAAATTTACCAGAAACGAAAAGTGAAAATAGTTTGACAAGTAACATGTTAAATCAAACTTGAAATTTTTAAGACTGAAATAGTGCTCTCTTATGAAACACTCAACTTGTTTAATTTGTAACTTTGAAAAATCATTTTACAGTGTATATTTTAGCATTTATTCCTGTGATGGCAAAGCAGAATCTTTCAACAGCCATTACTTCAGTGTCACATGATCGTTCAGAAATCATTTTACCATGCTGAATTGGTGCTCAAGAAATATTCCATGTTAGCATTGTTCAAATTAACAGCATATACTTGAAGGAGAAATCTTTTGTAACATTATAGATGTCTTTACTGTCTCTTTTGATCAATTTAATGCATCCTTGCATTAATCTCTTTCTAAAAAGTGAGGAACGATTGGGATTGACCAGCCAATTTTTGTAAAAGATCTCTCTTTTTCTCATTTCTCCCATCTCTAAATCTAATGCTCTTCTCCTCTGTGAGTGGCCCATTTGCTCAGCGGGAGCTTGAACTCAGCTGTACATGTCTAGAAACCTAACATTAGTGAGGACTGCCTCCCTCCCTCAAACACACATACACAAAGGACAAAAACTGAGAGTGCATCCAACTCGCTTTACTTTTTCACACACATTCCAAGCATTACAAACATACACAGACACAGATTCATACCTGGGGGTTTTGGTCTCCTGTTAGCGAACAGAGATGTGGAACAAATTTACTCAAACTCAAGGGCTGAGCTCCATAACTGAGAGAGAGAGAGAGAGAGAAACAAACAGTGCACAGCAAGTTCAAATTACCATGCATGTATATACACACAGTTGGATTCATAAGGTTATTTTGCATTAAAAAAAAACATTTTGAGGCATGTTCCAGCTGTTGTCAATGAGCATTGAACCCCACTGACTTTCAGAGTATGGACAAAAAACAAACAAACTTTGAGACATTTTTCAAAATAAGTCCAACAGGTTTGAAACAACACAAGGTTGAGTAAACAATGACAGAATTTTTGGTTTCAGGCTGAACTACCCCATAATGTAATACAAAACCCAAAGAACTGCCATATCAAATTTGCTTTGTAATTAAAGCAAACTATATTACACATAACATATTATTACAATAACAATGTAGCATACGGCTTTTTAGATAATGTGATAGCTCTTTTGTGTCAACAGCGAGGAGTAATGTTACTGAGAAACTAGTTTTGTTTGTATATGAGTGTTCATGTAATGCTTCAATTAGAATGTCTGTTAATCTGACCTTCCTGGTATCAATACAGGCAGGTAAGAGGATTACCTCAGTGGGCCGAGTTTGTTTACAATGTGACAGACAAGGAACGTGTATGAGCAAATGTCTGTAGATTACATCTAAATATCAGTGAATTTAGATGTCAAAACAGGTTGCAACATCTGAGATGCTGAGTTCACTGCTGTTGGTGTTAAACCCAGGGGATTTGATTGCATTAAAATATTGTGATATGGAAGACCAGTGCCCCCTGTTGGACAAGATTTCCAGGAAAAATGTGGGTTTGTTTACAAAGTGAGAATGTATGGGATTGTATGAAGGACTTACACATTTAGAGTGGCAACCAAGCACAAGCAGAGCCCCTCTCTACTGCGGAAGTTTTTGTGTTTGAAGGCAGGAAACAGCCTCTCCCAAACATACTACACAGAGACAGAGGAAAAGAAACGGTCAATGTAACTGGTCCATTACATATCCATTACTGCAAAAGCAGAGAGAGAATGAGATAATGAGCTATGAAGGAAATGATGAATCACTGGCAATAGTAACTGGCAAAAGGGATTAAATGTGGTTCTATTCACCCAGCAGCTCACACACACACACAAAATCTAGACAGTGTCTTTTTGTTGTCGATTTTGTTGTCGGTATGAATGGGTGTGATGATCTGCCCACCCGCTGGATAGTTAGCTCACCATGGGTGTTGCCGTCTGCTCCATCAGCTTCAAAATGAGTGCTTGTGCCTGTTCTCGAACCTGATCCTTTGCATCACCCAAACGGTCAACTAATGCAGGTACCACTGAGTGGGAAAAAACAAAAAAAAGTGAAAAAGGGGTTTAAAAACGCAACTTTTTTTTTTTTAAGAAAAGCTCCAGGTTTGCTGTACATGTTTATACGGCCCACTTATTTTGCAATTATATAAATATGCCTATAATATACTAACGCTACTACTAATAATAAATTGAATAAATATGAAAAACTGCTATTGTAATATGTAACATTACTACAGTAATAAATTTGAATATATTATGAATATATTAATTATGAATATATATATATTAATATTATTGCATTGTAAAAACAAATTTAATAATAATAATAATAATATAAGAAAATAACAATTAATTATTAATTATTTTATCTTAAAGTACGACTGTAAAATTACAACTATAATATTTATGGTTGTTTTAATTTCTTCATTTTCAAATGTTAAGCTATTAAGCTTTTATTTTGGCCAAAAACCACAGGAAGATCATAAGCTTCTCATTTGTTGACAAAAATCAGTTTACAACCACTTCTCGGAGCAAAATTTGGGAAAATCATTAGTGCATGTTGCATTTTCAAATACATGTTACAAGCGATCCAAACTATGAGCAGAGACGAGATCGTATGGATCCATCTACAGAGTCGCTCTGAGATGCTGAAAACACTAAACCATGAGCTGCACGCGTGTAAATGAACACAGTGCTGGCTTCAGTCTAAAGCCTACAGCACATATATTTATTTAGCACGGCCTCTGTGATTTGATGATCACACTAAGCCATACCGCAATTTTGGTTTTATTTTGATTTACAGAGCAGCCCTATAATAATGTGTACATAAAACATACTTTTTCCAGTCCCTCCAGGATTCTGCGATCGCTGAATTTATTGCAAAAATCAAGCAAACTCTGCAATTTTCGCAAGAGCTCGCAAATTTCCGTAATTTTGGGCTTAGACTCGTCCAGTGATGTCATCGCAAAGCACATTCAGTCAAAGAAAGGTTGTTTCTCAATTTGAAAAATGGCTACATTGGACAAACGAACCGAAAGCGGAACGAATCCGCACGACTCGTTTGGGCTACGACCATTTATCTGCTTGGGCCGGAGCCACGGACTGCTGTCAATCACGCGACACCGTTATACACAGCGCTGGGAGATACAGTGAAGAAAGTAGTCGAATTCGGCGCAGAATCAATAACATCTCTGTCAAATCTTGTAAGAACCATTCAAATTCGGCGCAGAATTCTGTTAAAGCTTTGGATTTCAGAACAAACGCCACTGATGTGGAAACCAGGAAAAACATCGTTCAATAAACACAAATCTCCACCATTCACCATGGATTTATTATAACTACAGGAACAACTTGTGGCAGAAATGGTCTAATGTTTTCAAGTGTTTTTAAATGCATCACACAACTTTTCCCAGCACTTCAAAGCTTTAAGTATTACCAAATTTGAAAGTTATTTTTACTGTGATGACATTATTTGTTCATTCTTCATAGGTTGCCTCCATTTATAAAACTAAAAGTTTCATAATGCAGAAAAGCAAACACTTATTTAAAAATAAAAAGGACATTAAATTACCACTATATGGCTGCAGAGACTTATTGGCTTATTAGCCATTTCCACTCCCTATATATATATATATATATATATATATATATATATATAAAATTATTTTTTTAATCAAATTATATTTAAACATTATGAATGACAGTAATAAGTTAATTTTATCTGCATCTAAACTACCCAGACAGCACAAGCAAATCTGTAAGACGTCTTCTAAAGATCTGGGAAACATCTGCCTTGTAATCTGATAAACGTGTCAGAAGCAGTTTTACATGCATTCTAATATTTGACATCTGACAGGAAACATATTAGAGACGTATTGCAGATGAGCAAACACCCTAAAAAATATGTCTTGCATATGTAAATGCTGACATCAAATAGATATCTCCGAGATGTACATGTGCGATTAGGGTGAGTGCTTTACTGTCAGGTGCTGGTGCCACCTTCTGTAGAACTTAATGGCACTGGTGTCCTCAAATGTTAGTCTGGAGCCCTACGATGGTTCTCGAAGTCAGAAAAGTTATAACAATGTTAGAAGAATGTTGTCCATGGTATATTTTCACTGCAAAACAATAAGAAATGCCGCAAATATCACTGCAAATTTTGAGAAAAGCCGCAGCAAAATCAGTCATTTTAGGCCGCAAAAATCTGAAAAAAGTCCCGCAAAATCCCGGAGGGACTGTTTTTCTATCCCAAAATGCAATATGCAAATACAACCATTTGTAAACCAAACATAAACCACTTTTCCCCCCAAAGCATCCCAACGCTTTAACACAGGCTCAACTAATGGTGCGAATTGGGGACAAAATGTTCTGTTTGGTCGACCAATGACAGACAATTCCATTTAGTGCTGTTAGAGGCCCAAAAATGTCATTTTCTACATTGTTACTTTCAACATTGTTGTACACCAGGCAGACTCAAACAGACTCTGTGTGTTAAGTCATTTCATTCCTTTCTCTATACTCCATTTGTTCCATATTTTCAGATGAATGAGGTATGATGAGTGAGGGGGGGTCATCTGTTATAAACATAACCCGTTCCCGTGGTAACAGGAGGAGGCGGGGCTCAAACAGCTGAGAGACAAGCACTGAGCCTGTGGATTGTGTCATATACATGGCAAGTCATCCTGGCATTCCCCTTTCTGCTGATTATGCAATGGAGAAGATCTTTAGCAAATGCTGCCTTACTGAAGCTCTGACTTCAGTGGAACAAGCAACATCGCTTACCTGTGCCGATATAACCTCTGAAGCGATCAGTCATCCGATCCACAAATGCGCTGACGATATCGATCCCCAGCAATGCAACCTGACACCAAACAAGAAAGAGACAAATCAGCTGAAAACGTCAAACCTCACTCTTCCTCCCTCGCAGGCAAACTGTAGGACAGCATTTTCAAATATTCTGCTTATTTAGTATCTGATACAGTTTCGGTTACAGAGCTTTGTGTTGATGTGCGCTATGTCTTTAAGAAGGACTATTTTTATTGTGTGAATGAAAATAAGAGATTGTGAGACGGACTATATTTGAAGATTGCGGTGGGATCGCTGCAGTGTGTTTCTTGGCAGTGCAGGATGGAAGTTCACATTCCAGAGAAACAATCAAATATTCACTACATCCCAGAAGCTCCAGTTATGACCTAGTTTAGGCAAAGCAGCCAGAGAGAGTCCCGAGTAAGGACAACAGAGGGTGCACCTGAAAGGCAAAACATCTGGAAAACACCTAGGCATTTCATTTTGGAAATTGTTTAAATGTGTTTTAATTGGACAATGTTCAACTACACACTTTAAGGATTAACCTCATTTCTTTAAATTGATACAATCCGCAAGCATTTCTGGTTTCTTCCCTTGTGTGACTTGTTGAGAAAACATGTGCGTGTAAATCAAGTCCATTCTTAGATCATTTCTCATTGAGCTTTATCAGCATTTAACTCGATATAAAGCATTGTTTCTCAACCTGTTCTTACCTAAAATGGCACCTCTATAACAGACACATTATAATTCAGAATGAAAGATCATTATAAATGTATAGAAAATTGTGATAGCTCTAATATATATTTATTACCGTTCAATAGTGTGGGGTATAATTTTAAAAATTTTTTTGAAAGCAGTCACCATGACAGCATTTACACGATTAAAAATACCAAAAATACAATAAACACCATTTTTTTATTTTACTATATTTTAAAATGTAATTATTAATCTCTCTTAATAATCAATATTAAGAAAAATTACAGTGTTGCATATACACAAAAATAATATTGCTATCAATAAATATGCATTTAAATATAATATTTTCATTAAAAATTTTAATAATTATGCATTCATTGTAAAATAATTAAAATTATATATAAACAAAATTCATTATAAACATATACATTACATTAGTTTGGGGACCTTTTTCTTAATGTTTTAAAATATATGTTTTACCAAGGCAATTATATGCTGAAAAATACAGTGAAAAACAGTAATATTGTTAAATATAATGTTTTCTGTTTTTAAATATTTTAAAATGTATCTTTTTAGGATTCTTTGATTTAAAAAAAGTAAAAACGAATAGCATTTGTTTAAAAAATATATATATATTTTGTAACATTATAAATGTCTTTGCTGTCACTTCTGATCAATTTAATGTGTACTTGTTGAAAAAAGTAGGCCTATTAATTTCTTTTTTTTCTTTTTTATTACTGACTCAACCGTGTATATTAAATAATTTTAAAAATAATAAAATAAATTGTTCACAAAAATATTTTAGTGGAGAGATGGAAACGGTCTACCAGATCTTCAACCAGTGGGCCAAAGAATTTGACACCCTGCATTTATCAAACCACATACATCTGTAGCAGTCTGCAGCTGTGTCTCCAATCTATGAATCACCCTCATCATTTCTAAAATCCAACCTCAATGAGTCTGATGTCATTGCCATCCATTAACATCAGTCCCTGAAGACCACAACTACCAGCTGAAGATGAAACACAGATGAATGTCTAAAGCTGCTTTTAAAACATCAATACTCAATCATGTTTCGTTCCATGCTTCCCATTTCAGTGTCACTGTTTGCAGAAGTGACCATTTTTGCCTAAGCCTTGAACATTAGCAGCAGCATGAGCCAGCATAAAAGCTTCTGCTTGCATCCACACGACATTTAAACATGGCTCGCATGCATCCTCAAACACATATAGCTTTTCTTAATCAACATAATACAACAAAAAGCATATGTAAATGGATTACTCAAATAAATTGCAGTGACATGTGCCTTTACATCCCCAGTGTTACAGAACAATACCCCATGCGACCCTCCCCCATCCTCACAACACCCCCACCAGCAAATCCACCCTCTCCTAGACATAAATGAATATGTAATGAACGCACATTGATCTTAATGTACTATTTGAACACTTGTTTACCTACACAGATGCTTCTCAAACACAGTTATATTAGCATTTTTTCTGTCAGTTTGTAAGAATGGTACAGAAATGAATGCACAATAACATAAACCGTATGCAATTAGTGATTTACATGCAATGAGCATAAACTGTTGGGTTTGGCTCAAGACTGTCACTCCAGAACAATGAATGCATCCTTCATAACATACGTGCCAAAAGGCTAATAACACAGCTTGACGCTTAATTTAAATGAACACCCCCCAAAGCAGGTCACACGCTATGTACCTTGTAATTGCTGGAGTTGACCCATCCCGTCAGCTCATCCATGGTTTTATCCAGGCGGGATTTGTCCTGATCCACATCCCAGGACCTCTGCGGGTCGCTCAGGTAGTCTATGAGATCCGGGCCGACCTGCAGCCGCCGGGTCACGTCCTTCTGCAAAACCTGCTGGTAAAAATAGTCCATGTTGTCATTTTCCTCCATTGGGACGCTTTGTGGTCAGTCCTCCGGTTGCGACGAAACAATAACAACAACAGAGTGACTGTCAGAGCCGCGTAAACGGCACGAGAAACTGAAATGTGTACAAAGAGGAAGTCAAACACTGCGTTCAAAGACACTCTGAGGGAGGTTGGGTCTGTTGTTTAGTGCATTAACGATGCAGTGACGGAAAATAAACAACTTTGGCAAAGTTCCCCAGAAACAAAATGGTTAATCCCCCGAACAAAAAGTGTGTTTCCACTTAATAACAAAGTGACGCAAAGCGAAGTACAAGAGATCCGCTGCGAGGCGCGTATAAAAACAGTGGAAATGTATCCGACCGAGTGCAGGCAGTCTCGGCTAACAGTGCTAGCTTTAACCCTTATGGTCGAGCATCCTGGGGCCTGCCGCCGGGGCTCTCTTCCCTCCTGGCCTCCATTTCAGAAAAGCCCGCTTCGAGCCGCGCGCTGCTCTCCTGTTTACACTTAATCCAAAAATAATCCGCACTTTGACAGCTGCTTTCTGAGCTCACGACGCGAGCACGGCTAACGTTACTGGACCGCCAGTAGTCGCAACACTGGAGAGTTGAATAGCAAACGATCCCGAGGAAGAGTGATTGGGCCGAGGCCTTGAGGTCCTTCAACGCCGCACAGATGTCCAGCATAATGCCTGAATGAAAATATGCTCATTGGTACACAATTAATTATTTATCAGAGGCTGTGCAGTGCGACAGGATCAGAATAGAGACAATGTGTGCATGTTTATTATATAGTATCAGGAGAGACACTATACGTGCTTATTATTATTATTATTATGATGATTATTAGTAGTCGTACTACTAGTACTACTACCACTGATCTATTCTATATAATGACATATAGATCAGTGACTACTACCCATTTTTATTTTGCTATTATTGTAAAAATATTAATTATTGTTTTTGTTATTATTATTATTAACATGACCATTTAGTAAATTATTAGTGTTGTTGTTGTTATTATTATTATTATTATTATTAATATTATTAACGTATCCATAATATATATTTTTGATGATGATTCTGGTTATTCCAGTATGTTGACATTTTTCCTCATGATATTATTGATTGAATCAAGATTTGAATATATTAATAAATGGTTATTATTTCTTAATTATAATATGCTTCGTATTATTATTTATAATAAATGCATAAATGCACAGACTTTCAAATTAACCATACTTATTTCCATACAACACAAAATGTATTTTCAATATGTTCTTCCGTCTCCCCTAGTGGCGTCATACGCTTCCTATAGGATTCATTCATAAATATATATATTCTTACTAAAAATGACCTTTTACCACAAACTACATTAATAGAATGTACTAAATATAATGCATACTACATTTTAAACATACATATACACAGTATTATTAACAATCAATTATTATTATTACAATATATTAACAGGTTACAACCAAAATCTATATCCCAAATATTTAGGTGCTTATTTTAAGAGCTTTTTAGAACTCATGGTATACTGAAAACTTTCTTTATCCAATAATTTCATAAAATAAAGGTTATCTGCAGCTCATATGAGTAGGCTACTCCAAAAAGTATTCTATTTTCTTTTTATTATAATATATTAAAATCAAGCCATTCCTCTGTAGCTAGCTTTTTGTTATTAGTTTGCAACTGTTTTATCAAAAATGTATTGGCTTTACTGCAAGCTTGATAAGCTAAATATTCGAACATACATGCCTACAGCACATATATGGTGAAGAGTCAAAACAACAGGCTTTAGGACAAGTTTAAGTGAATCAGTGGTGCAAAATGGTCTAAAAATCTAAAATGCTAAATCAGGTATTGTTATAACCCCAAAAATAAACACATTATTCATATCAACAATAAAAGGAGTATATGAAACCAGAAGAATGAAACAATCCAGAATGTGACACACTGCTCAGATCTTTTATTTAAAGAAATGTCACATTAACAACCAGAACACAAAGACAAGGTAACTTGTTTCATCTTTGCCCAAAAAAATGTGGGAGAGAAGGAGGGGAACCGATTTAACTGTTACAGAACAATTCTAAACAAACTTCATTTTGCAGACAGGTTTAGCATTGCCTTTTAAAGTGGTTGCATGTTTGAGAAAAAGAATACTGGAATCACTGGTGTATGCAAGAAATGATGACGCACTTCCTCACCATCATCATATTCAATGGCAAAAACCAACTTAAATAGAGGGAATACAAGAGAAAAAAATATGAACTACATCGCAGCCCTGAGCATTTCTGTGGCTGTAACCCACCCCTCCTTCCAGTTGCAAAATTAAAGGCACTCACACCGACAAAAAACATTTCCAATGCGTAGATGATCAACTCAGCATATGTTTTCATCAGCAAGGCTCAACATGATTTTAAATATGCAATGTTATGCATCAAACCAGTTTTATGCATGAGACTTAGGGACAAGCTTACTGGGACAGTTACCCAAAAATGAAATTTTTGTTATCATTCACTTTGTACCAAACCTGTATGTCTTTCTTTATTCTATGAAACACAAAAGGAGATTTCAGGCAAAATAAAACTCTTGGTCACCATTCTTCTTCATTGCATCTTGGTCTACACAATGAATGTGAATATGGACTCAGACTAACATTTTTGTTCAACACATGAAGACAGGTTTTAGAGCAAAATGAGGCTGAGAAGATAACAGAAGTTTCATTTTTTCCAGAACCATCACTTTAAACCATGGTCTCTTGGTTAAGTTTCGATATTTTCACCTTGGCGTATATATACTGTTGACTTTTGTATATATTATTTACATATTACGCTCAACGTTCAACCAAACATTTACTATTGTTTTAAACCAGTATGGCTTTTTTTTGGGTGAAACACAAAACACAACATTATGTAGAATGTTGCAGTTCAAACAATATCAAATGGGCACAATATTTTTTTTTTTTTCAAAATATGTTCTTCTGTGTTCCACAGATAAAAGTCATACAGGTTTGGAATGGCATGAGGGTGGGAAACTGATAACTGATTTTTTATTTTTGGGTGAACTATGCCTTTAATAAAGTGTAATTGGCAGTAAATATACAGGTAAGGGACACCACGATGAGAATATTTTCAAATATTGAGGAAATGCCTGAATACGGAGTGTTCTTAATCCTGTCAGATACCACAGTTACATGCGCATGGGCTTTCAATATTGCACTGAAACATTGTGAAACTTATGATAACCTATTCCTGATGTACTCCCCTCCCCCCAACCCTTTGCACATGTATATTGTCTAAATTTGAACATTCACATTATTTGTGACGTACTGTAACTCCACACTGGAGTAAAATCCACTTTATCTCGCATGCACGTCTCAGTCAGGTAAATTTTCATCTTCTCAAAATTAGGGTGAGCACTAACAGAAAATAAAAACATTTTACTCCAGTTTTAATACGGGTTGATTCATTGTAGTGTTATATTTTGTTTTCTATACTTAAACATTCTCACACACACACACACACACGCAAAACCAGACAGAAACGCTCAAAGCTTCCTGCTCTCAGGTTCGAGAAAGTCACATGATCAATCGGCGGGAGGCGTATCCTACAAAACTCCAGAGACTTGCATCCTGCTGCTCGTTTTCTGTTCTTTCTATTTGTTCTCGTTGTGTGAGAATGCATTCCTATTGGTTGAGGAAGAGGAGCAGAATGTAAACACTGTAGTTCTCATAATGGCATCAAAATGCCTCAATGTTGTTTGGGTATCGGTTCTATATTCAGTAGTTCCATAATGCTTTAAGAACTTCCTTCGATTTGTTTACTATATATCCAAAGATGAAATATTTTACATGGTAGCTCCTTGATTTTTCTTCTTGTATATCCAGTAGGTGGTATCGTATGTACGTAGTATTTGTCACGTTGCATTGTATTTATCTTGCGTAACTTGTTCAGGTCCATCCTGCTGCCAGGCAACCGCTCAGTGCACAAGCCATGCCTCCCGTAGCCACAACCCCACACAGCGTCTCGTAGTGGTGTGGAGCAGAGGCAGGGCAGAGTTTAGAGGTTGTTGGACAGCTTGACTTTCTATGGGATCTCCCAGAAGCCCCTCCTTCTGTCAGAGTATGACGCAGCAGCGGCAGAGACGCTGACCACCTCCGTGCACTGAAGGAGGAGGTGTGACCGGGGCAAAGTAAGCGTGGACCTTGATCTCAGGGAGGTGAGCCTACAGGAGAAACAACAGCAGAATGAGCCAGAAGGCAGAATATGACATAACAACTGGATTGGGTCATTTTTCAATCTGAAAATAAATTAATTAATCCTATCGCTTGTCAGGCTTGGTTTAGACCAATACTCAAGATTAACACAGAATACTTTAAATGGAAGAATTAAATAGAATAAGTCTATCGCAATATTGTATAGTGAAGCAAAATGTCTATTACCATTAATAGAAGTTAAATATGTATCTTTGTACATCTACCCCCGGTTTCACAGACAAGGCTTAGCCTAGTCCCAGACTAAAATGCATGTTTGAGCTGTTTCAACTGAAAATATCTTGCTCTGACATATCTTAAAATATGTCAGTGTCATTGTTCTCTGTCAAGATGCAGACCTTAATGTTTTCTTCTAATGCATTTCTGTAAAAGTTGCTTAAATATCTTAATTTAACTAAGGCCTAGTCCTGGTCTAAGCTAAGCCCCGTTTGTGAAACCGGGCCCTAAAATCTTTGACCAAACTGAACCTCAACATCTGCCCTGGCTAGACAAATCATGTGACCCAACCACTCCTCCAACATCTCTAAAACTGTCAGATGTTCTAATAAACGACAATCACCTGGAGACTATTTAAAAGTTGGAATCTGTATTGAAGCCAAATGGTGGTAAAACAGAAATATTGCCTGTTTCCCAAGTGTTCAATCTATTTTACGCAGTTGTTTTTCTTAAAATAGGTCTAAAATGTCTCAATTAAAAATCTCAATTAAGAATGAACAGTTAGATTAAAAAAAAATATTGAAGAAATTACATTGTATTGAATTATTGTTTGAGACAACAACCAATGAAACTAAAAATAAGGCGCTTTTGACATTTGATTGTAGATGTTACAGATCAGTATGAAACTGAAAAAAAAGTCACATTTTGTGACTGATTATTGCAGTCAATTACTCATAAGTATTTACACGCTTACTTGCCGGCACTGTAAACAGACACTGCACATTTGAGTCTGCGCATAAGTGGGGATCATTTTTGTCTGTATGTGGTTGTTGCATTTGAGACTATGTGTGGGAGTTGTGACATATCTAGCGATTATTTTCCACAGACCCGGATTCGTTTGATGCCCGCGCGGGTGACCTGCTGGCAGTCATAGAGCTCAATGCGTTCCAGATGCTGGCAACTCTTGAGGTGCTCCAGTGTGATGTCTGTGATCAAGGGGCAGTTGTCCAGCTCTACGACCTGCAGACGCTCCTGACCACACACACTGCTGCTCAGGTGTCTGATTCCATCATCTGTTATCAACTCACAGTGAGAAAGGCTCTAGAAAACACACACGTATATGCCGAAGTGAGCAGGCTACAAAGAGTGAGCTTTGGAAAACAAATGGACATGCTTTATAATTTCTTTACAGAAAGCCATAAATAACAAGCACGGAAGCAATACTCCCACACATTCTCTCTCAAACACTCACCAGCGCCTGCAGGCGAGGGCAGTGGATTGAGAGCTGAACCAGAGTGTTATCAGTCACCTTAATGGCAGGTACAGACACAGAACATTAATATTAATATGCTGACTAATCAGGATAAATTGTTGCAATGAAACAGACACAGCTCAACAGCAGTAAAAAGAAAGCCTAAGAATACTTTGGCTTTATAGTAGAGATAGATTTTACTGAAAGTTTGACATATATTTAATGATTAATTATTAGAATATCAAAAATTAATTTAGAAAATAAACAATTTGGATAAATTGTTTACATTTTTCAATGTTTAACATTGTTTCTTTGTTTCAGTTGTTTTACTGTTTAAATTTGGTTGTAGGCTGCCTTGAGACAACTTACACCAAATAAATACAATACCATTCAAAATTTTGGGTTTTTTAAGATTTTCTTTAAAGAAATTAATACTTTTATTCGGCAAGGATGCATTTAATTGATCAAAGTGAAAGTAAAAGTTACAAAAGATTTATATTTCAAATAAATCACAATTTCCAAAAACAAATTAATCAGCACAATGTTTTTCAACATTGATATTAGAAATGTTTCTTGAGCAGCAAATGAGCATATTAGAGTGATTTCTAATCATGTGACACTGAAGACTGGAGTAATGGCTGCTGAAAATTCAGCTTTGTCATAACAGGGATAAATTAAATTTTACTGAAATAGAAAAGTTTATTTTAGAGTATTTAATCAAATAAATTCAGTCTTTATGAGCATAAGGAACGTTTTTTCAAAAACATAAAAAAAAAAAATCTTACCAATCTCACACTTTTGAATGATAATCTATATTTATTTTATATTAATATTTACAATATTATCAGCTATAATACATGCATATAGCACATTACATATTTCTTATCATTGCTTATTTGAAGATACTAATAAAAATAACAAAATTTTACCCTTTGACGAAAAAAAAAAAAAAACTCGTCCATGATGACTAGGAACGATACACCAAATAACTACGTAGGAATTTTAAACTCACCAAAATACATTCCTCTAAATCCATCTTCTCCAAATCATGACAATTCTAAAACAGAAGGCACAGTTTGTTTAGGAATCCTCTCACATCAGCAATGTCTTCTAACACAAAGCATGCTCTCTAAATCCAATGCGTTTATGTTTTGTTGTTTTGGGGTGTTTGTGTGATTACTCACTCTGGCAAGAACAGTAAAACCAGCATCAGTCACATGTGAGCAGCGAGCAGCCTCCAGGATCCTGAGGAAGACACATGCAATGTGAATGAACGACTCTGTGTGGGTATGTGTGCTTATCAGCGTACAGATGAAGAAAGCTTTACTTGAGCCGCTGGCAGTTGAGGCCGAGGGCAGTCAGAGAAGCGTCTGTGATGTTGCTGCAGCCAGACACACAAACCATCAGCAGTTTGTGACACCCGCGGCACAAACTCACAAAGCCGTCATCTGTGATTTGCTGCAAGATAAAACATCTTAGTTATGGATAAAACATCTTAGTTATGTCCAACAAATTTACATTGTGTGCAATATTTAACAACAGCATAGTAATAAGTCAAAGTCTTACTGTGCATGATTGCATGTTGATTGTCATGAGCTCAGGACAGTGCTTTTGAAGGTGCTTCAGTGCAGTATCATCAAGCTGAAATGCCACATTTAAAAATTATTATGTTACATTGTCAATGATTTCCCTCAAAGTGTTTTGTGTAAGCGTGTGCTTGTATAGATGTATGCACCTGTGTGCAGCCTCTCAGAAACAGAGCTCTGAGACTTGTGCAGCCACGGCTGAAAGCCTCGATGCCATCACTCGTGATCTGATCACACCAGGACAAGTTCAGGTTCTCCAACATCCGACAGCCCTCACTAGTAGCCAGAAAGAGCCATTAAGAGAATATGAAGCAAACAAAATGTTAAAAAAAATAACAATGATAGTTCACCCAAAAATGAAAATCACCCCATTATTTTCCAGTCAGAGTGATATTTAAAAATGTCCTGGCTCTTCCAAGCTTTATAATGGCAGTGAATGTTATTTTTCAATAGTCCAAGCCGCTAAGCCGACATCCTCCATCATCCGCCAGAACGGTGTTCTTCAACACGCGTACGACAGTTAGCGGAAGTTAGAGATTGGTGTTTAGAAAGTTTTTAATATGGATATTTTTCTTACAAAAAAGCACTGATTCGCTACAGGAAGACTTTATTCACCCCTGGAGCCATGTGAGGCAGTTTCTATTATGGACTGATGCGCTTTATTGGACTTCTTTTGGACTATTGAAAAATAACAGCCATTCACTGCCATTATAAACCTTGGAAGAGCCAGGACGTTTTTAAATATAACTCCAATTGGATTCGTCTGAAAGAAGAAAGTCATATACACCTAGGATGGCTTGAGGGTGAGAAAATTATGGGGTAATTTTCATTTCTGGATTAACTATCCCTTTAAAAACCATTTATACATGCACTATCCAAAACTAGCAAACACAAAAAAAAACAAAATAATGTTATTTAAATTTTTTTAAAAAGTAAACCTTTAAACCGCTAACCAGTAGAGTAAAAAACAATACTCAATCAATTAAAAAAAAATTGTGATTACAAAAAAAAATAATAATAATAATAATAATTCTAATTTTTAACTCCTCTTATGAGCATCAATAAACCACAAAAATTTGTTTCCAAAATTTTTAAATAATAATAAAATAAATATAAATATTATTTTATTTTTAAAATGTACTTTCTGAATTTCAAACCAAACCATGCACTGTTAAGATGTGGGAATATAAACAGCAATTATCTCAAATATCTAACAATGAAATAATAATTGCTCTTAGTCTCCGTTTAAATATTCTCTCTCAGAATTTCCTGTTTCACCAGCTCATACAGTATAATCTGCTACAACTGTGGAAAGGATTCATTAGAAGAAATGTGACAGACTCATAATGATTAACAAAGTCAACCTCCTGACAATGACACAATGAAATCAAAACTAGTCTTTGATTTAACACTCCCCAGTTAAGTTTTAAAGACTCCATAAAATCAAAATCAGTTTTGCCTTTTTTAGTCCATCTCCCGGTTTCACAAACAAGGCTTAAGACTAGTCCCAGACTAAAATGTAATTCTGAGCTGTTTCAACTGAAAGAAACTTGCACTGACTGATCTTAAAACATATCAGTGCCTTTTTTTTGTCTCAAGATGCACACTAGTAATGTTTTTTTCTAAGGTACGTTTATAAAAATTACTTAAATGTCCTAATTGAACAATAGCCTAATCCTGGTTTAGTCTAAGCCCTGTCTGTGAAACCGGGCCCATGTGTATTAGCTTTAAGGTCATCAAGTTTTCTGTCCAATAAACATCATGCTATTTAACATTAATTACACAATCAAAACAAATAACCCAGCCCTAAATTTGCCCCCCTAGACCTTATGACTGCCCCCACCTTAAGGCCTTAAGTGCATGGTTGGTGATGGACACACAGGAGGTCAGATCAAGGTGGCGAAGTTTGGAGCAGAACTTGCTAAGGCTGATGCAGGTGGAGTCTGTGATCTTGGTGCAGCCGTTGAGGTTCAGATGTTCAATGTTGCGACAGTTCTGAGCAAAGGTCCTGCCAAATCAAATGAAACCTCTCAGCTGACAATGTTGAACAGAAAAACTACACAATAAAACAAGGTAAACATGGTGCAAACAACAACGGCAACAAATAATCCTTACACCATCTCCTAACCAACCGCAATATGACACATTTCCAGCGACAACAGATTTGTCACAGTGAAAGCTAAACTGCTGCATAATCCAATCAGCTATTTGAAAGATATGATATATAATATGCAAGTATATGGAAAGGGACCAATGATATTCATAACATATTCATTTTGTAAAGCCATTCAAAAGTGCTTTACAAAACACCACAAATCACAGTCAGTTACGACAAAAACTGATTTACTGAGATAACTTTAATAACTTGCTACTTTGAGTTGCTTAAATGCAGCCAAATGCTATTTTATACTTTGATTGGACAGTTTCATTAATTGCATCAACTGTGCAATCATACAGTGCATGTTTTAAGTAACAAAAAGTAATGCGGCTCACTTCATGGAGGCATCTCCCACACTGAGGCAGCCCCGAAGACTGAGCTGCCTCAAAAACCCCCCACATCGCTTCGAGATGTTCTCCACGACACGTCCCTAATAGATAGACAGAGAGAGAGAGAGAGCTCAGGCACAGAGGATCAGGGATGACGTTACAGTCTATGGATTCCGTAGAAAAGCCTACTGACCCAGTGTTAATCCCACACACACAACGCCTACAGACAGACAATTTAAAGCACACAGCAACATATTACTGATGAAATACTAAGACAAAGCAAAAGCCGATAACACACAAGACTGTATCTGCAATCACAAATCAAAACATTTACTTGACACCTGCTTTTTCACCTCAATATCTGTCTGAAAGTTGAAGAGATCAATCTTCTGCCAGTTACTTCCATCTAATGCAAGAACATTCCACGCCTGTTTATCCACAGAGAAAAGGAGGAAGCATTGTTAAAACTATGTTAATTCTAGTTTCATTTCATTTTAACTAAACAAGCAGTTGAACTTACCTTGGATACTTGGGCACACCTACACAATGTAACTACATCCAGGAAAGAGAAAATCCTAAAATAAAAACAGATTTTTGATGACTTATTTTTGTTTATTATTCGGTTATTTTTCTCTCTGCCCACTTCCTGTAATGTTTTTACAGTACGTACAAAAGCATGTCAGACTAATAAAGCAATTTTAATTTGAAAACTAAAAAAAATTCAGATGGACAGACCGATAGATTGATAGATACATATGCAAGTTAGACATACAGACAGAACGATAGATGGAATGATAGAATGATAGACAGACAGATAGGTAAATAGATAGGGAGACAGTCAGACAGACAGATAGATGATCGATACAGAGACAGACATGCAGATAGATATTCACAAAATTTATTACAACGTAATCTGCCATCTATTACAATAAGAGTCATTAATTCTGATGGGCTCACCTGAGCAGAAGCTCTTTGGGAAGTTTTTTGTTGATTAGGGCCTCATCACTGTTTGAGAACACCTGGACAATATGACATGACACACAGATGAATTACATATTAAAGCTCACACAGCACTAGTTATGCTCATGCACAATCAATATGCTCAAAGCTGGTTCAGTCACGCCTGGGCCTGGTGCAACTTCACCCATAACACTTGCACAAGAAGGACAAATAGCATCCGGGAGTGCCTTAGATAACACTGCTGCTTTGTGACATCTTCTCAAGCCCTCGAATTCAGGGCACGTCAGCAAGCCAATCAGCTTGATCTAAACTCCAAGAACACCAGCCAACTCTAACGTTAAACGGATTCAGGCGCAGCGCCCGTTGCTGACACGGTCAGCTGGTGCTGTTGTGTTAGGACGGGATTACCCTTGACGAACAAAAGCCTAAACACGGCACGTAAAAATAGAGTCCTGCTCGGTCCAAAACGCGCACACACACACTCACACTCACGCGCGCCCACCAACACAAACAGACGCTTAAACACACTGTCATCGCTCAGACAGCCTGCCACCGCCCGTTTTCATTTCCTCGGGCAAAATATCACAGTTCGCTCGATATGAGTTACCTCAAATCTGCTCTTGGTGATGCCGTTCATGTCTGTTCCAGTGTCAATAATAAAGACAGTCCTCGGCAAGCGCTGCGCACAGCGACGTTTGCGCGTTTTGTCAACGCTGGCGATCAAACTATCGTGAGACAGACGCGCAGCTGTAACGTGTGGCCTGCTAGCCGTTCGTGTCTGCGCTGGTAACCGGAGAAATCCCGGGCTGGCCGCCGTCCGTGAACCATCACACAGCCAAAATAACAATAATAACATGGACGGCAGACTGCTGCTCTAACCTCACTTCCGCCTCCCAATCTGCCTCTCTGACTACATTTCCGCTCGAGCGCAAATTCCTGCCTGAAGTGAGTGCTGCTTAATCTTTAAACGACGCGAATAAAATACCAGAGGTGTCTGGCAAATAAGCTTAAAGAATAAACCTTTTTTATTAGCCCTGGAGTTGAGAACGCGCTCGTGCGCTCCAGCGGTTCAAAATATTGGCTGTCGTGACGTCACTTTTGCGGGAAAAACACGCGTGGTGGGTTTGTTTTGGTAATGATGTATGAGGTTGCATAGGTGTGTCGTGGTTAACACACAAATGGAAGTGTAGGGAAATGTAAAGTGACACTTTATTCATACAGAATTAAATGACTCATGCTTATGTGAAAATATGCAAACCAATTAGCTGAGACTTTTAAGTACAGCTTTATTGTTGATTGATTGTTGAATAATCATAAAATGATTTCAGACAGCACAACAGACTTGTGCTGTCTGTTTACACAAGTTCGTCTGTCTCCAGCAAAAAATGTAGGCCTACTATGTACTTTGGAAGTCTAAATAAAATAGAAAAGCAGTGTATTATTAGGCTATATCAGGGAAATGCAACTAAATTCAGTAATACTTCAGTAAGGTACAAAATCTCTCTCAGAGTGTTTTTTTTTTTTTTTACAGCCCTGAAAAATCAAACACACCGTCTACTCTAAATGTTATAAAATGGTTATTTCTGCATATGAATAGGCACCAAATGTGTTTTTGCACTGCAGTATTCCTGGTCAACAACAGAGGGCGAAAGAGAGCCGCATTGCAGGTGACTTTTGATCTTTTGTGATTTTCAGTCTGTGAATGGCGCTTGAATATTTTCCCATTAGTTATTATTCAGCTATTGAATAGTCTTTAATTATCTCCCAGTTAGTCATTTATTCAGCTATCACGTTTAGTAGGACTGTTTAAGGTACTTCCCAGCAAGAGATGCAGTGTAGATATGGTCGTGCTAAAAACTCGTTATTTCTGCATCAGGTTGAGGCTTGAAAAGGTTACAGAACTAAGGAGTTTGATCTTTAAGATGGAAGAATGGAGGAACTTCAACATCACTCTAACTAGGAGTGATATCCTACAAAAATCACTCCAAGAGCAAAATTCTAGAAGGCTCCAAAGAACCCCAGAGTAATATCAGCATCTATAGGCCTCTCTTGCATTGGCTAAGGTTGTCCAGGAGTCCACCATCAGGGACTGAACAAGAATGGTGTGCATGGCAGGACAACAAGATGGAAGCCAAGAACATTGCTACCAGTTTGCCAAAAACTGTGTGAATGAGCCAGAAGACTATGAAAAGAATGTTTTGTCAGCAAATGAATGTCAGAAATAGAACGGATTGATATTAAAATAAGCACCAGCTAACAGGGGACATTCTCAGAATTTTGTCTTACATTCTGGCAAGGTTCTTTCTGTTAAGAACAAACATTATTCCAGTAGCATTAAATGAATGTTCATTTAAAGTTATCTGGTCTTTAATAACGTTCTCAAAATGTTAGCACACATTATTATGTTATTATAAATCATTAATGGAATGTTTTTCTGAAACATTTTAGTTGGATGTTTATTACTATAGGTTTCAAAATGTCCAGAGAACATTCAAAAGTAACATTTCCATTGCAAAGAGATAAAAAGTCAGTGCAGTTCAAATTTATGCAGGTTCACAAAAGTTCTAGCACTATGTGTGTGCCGGCTTTAAGCTGTAATTGTTTGGCTAATACCTTGACTAAATAATAAGGCCAGGAATTTAGGATCACACATAGCTCTGTTATTGAAGTTAATAACATTAGAAGCTGTTCAGACAATCCTGCCACTTACTCACTAAAAAACAAACATACTTGCTAATTCATGCTAGTTCATCTCTTTCTCCAGCACAGACGTACACATAAAAGCCTTTACAATTAAATGAATGTGAGTGGGAGTGTGTGTTTGTGGGTGGTTGTGGTGGGCCAAGACACCCATTATGCTTTCGCGTCACATAATGTTCAACAGCGCCCATATTGGGCAGCTTCATCAAAGTTACTGTGTCCTGAGGTTGGCCCCAAGAATTTGGGACACAGACACAGTTGGTTTTGTCCTGCTCGTTCTGAACTGACATGCAGCCAGGCGCGCTATGGTGACAAGACTCACCAACATTAAGGGTCCGGTACTAAAAAAAAAAACACATTACACGGTGGCAAACTTTCCTCTGTGCTAGGGAGGCACAACCCATTATGAGCCGGACTCCCCACGGCACTGGAACAATCCCAGTGCTTGGAGCCTTTGTTCTCATGCGGTACTGCACAGGTTCTGAGTCATGACGTATTTACTAACAACGCCGTGCGAGTTTTCGCACGAGCGCACCAGCAGCTCGGTAATGTACTTCTTGGTCAGATAAACCTCCCCTTGCACCTCTGTCACTGCGCCTATTAGTTCTTTTCTCTCGGCTATCGGAATCATCGGACCTGTCCGTTTGGAGAGCGCAATTCAATTGGGATTTTTCACCTTTCCTGACAGATTTGGAAAAGTTTTACCTCGGGTTTTTTTCCCCCAGAAACACTGTTTCATAATGGGGCGAGCATGTCACCGAGAGATTGCGCTCCTGCCGCTGCTGGGATACTTGGCTTGCCTGACGCGAGCGGACGGTGGGTTTCTCTTGATGATCTGGGTGCGGTAATTTGTTTCACGCGCCTCTGCAATACACATTTACGCGAGGTGATGGGTGATGAATGGACGCATGCGTGTGCCCAGCTTCCAAGAGATCAGAAAGTTGTTTGGATGGTATATTTGTTCTTGGTGTGTGGTTATAAATCTTCGAAATCTTTGTGTGTGTGTGTGTGTGTGTGTATATATATATATATATATATATATATATATATGCTTTTTAAAGTAATTTTATAATTTTTTATAGTAATTTTTTGTCATTTCAGTTAGTTTCTGTTAATACATATTCTATAATCTATATTAAAATTGTATTACATTTTAGCTTGAATGAGTTATTTTGGTACATCAAGTTAAACTAAATGAAAATGAAAATCTGAAATAAAATAGGTTTCACTTTCTAAATATATATAAAGCCTATATATATATATATATATATATATATAAAGCCTATATATATATAAAGTGTATGAATATATAAATGCATGGGTCAGTGACCCATCTTTGTTCATTCTATTAAGTCATTTAAAAATACGTAAAAAAAATCAGTTTATACAGAGTGACTTGCATGTATAAAATTTTTTTAAATAATTTTCTTATGCAACTTAAAGTTAAAAAAGGTCTATGGTGTCTGGAGGCTCATTCAAAGACTGAAATTCTTTAGAAAAAAGAGAAAATGATAGTCTATATAAGTATTATTTATCAAATTAATCTTTTTTTGTGTGTGCTGTTGTTAGATATTAATATTTAAAATAATTTTGTCAACCAAATTCAAAGTCAGTCTAGCGTAACCAAAATGAAAGAAGCCATTTTGTTGTCATGTGACAAGAAAACTACAACTGATCAGACCCCCTTTAGATGTTTAACTGTGTCAACGTCAGTAAGATTTTTAAGAAAAACCACATATTTTTAAACCTCATAAGTCAAATGAGAGAAAACTTATATTCGTGACTAATGTTAGAAAAAAAATATGGCTTATGTGTTTTTGGTCTGTTGTTGTAGGCTTTTTAAAAATATATATTTTAAAGATTTTACTGCAATCCAAACACAAAATAAAGCATTTATCCTGTTTTATCTTATAGTTTTAGAGTCTTTAGAGGCTCTTGGTGTGTTGAAGTATGTTAAAGTATATGTTTGACTGGCCTTTCTCACACATATACTGTAGTCTATTCATGTTTGCTGTCATACTTTCCTTTTTAGTTGTTAGTAGAGTTAAAATCCTTTACTTAAGATCTAATTCACTTAATGAATTTCATGTTCATCCACCACAAACCCCTGATATCTTCACATCAGCATAACAGACTCATCAATATGACACTAATGAATTTGTAACAAACGATTGATAGATGACAGGTTGTTTGTGGTGGGTCTGCTTGATTAGTCAGACTTCTGAACATGACTCAGTCTGGATTTACCTCACTGACACCAACCTGCTAACTGTATCTGTTCCAATTCAAATTGATCCCAAATGATGATGTTACCTGATGTGTATGAGACTTGGAGGCATGAGACATTTTTCTATTATGAGGAAAAAATGCTGTATGTTTGGTGACGTCCATGTAACCTCGGTTTAAATTAGATCTATAATTAGCTCAATTTCAGATGGTTTACACAGGAAATGACTCACTGAAGTAGTTATTTTATTTCCTCTGTTTGAGACTGTGACAAATTAATGATCAAATTAAGAAGCTGCCTTATGGAATATCTGATAGAAAGCTGTCTGATGTGTGTTTATATTATATGTGTGTACTATATAGTTTGTCAGGGTGGGGCTTGTAATAAAAATGGATTTATGTTTGTACCCCCTTTTTTTTGCAACAGTGCAAAAGAAGACATTTTTTAATAATCTATAATCAGCTTTTTGTGCAGTTAAACGATTCTTCATGGATCTCTGTGTCTTTAACCCTCATTTGGTATAGCTATACACCTTCACACTGCCAAAAACACTGCTAAATACACTTTATACAGTAACTGCCCTCGCTTGACCCTATTCAGCTAATATCCTGCTGTTAAAAAATTGCCTTTTGCCATACAAAGCTATGTGGTGCTGTAATTCATAGCATTCATACCATCTGTAGATATCATATCAACATACTATGGTTATATCCTTGCATTCTCCTAATTTTTTGATGTCCTTCTCATTTCCCCTGTTTGAGGTAATGTATACTCACTAATGTATTGTAAAATGTGCATTCTATGAGTAACACTGATTTATTTTTTACCAGTCTCTCCATTAGGACTTGTGTTCTTACTGGAATTGGAGAGTTTTCCAAAAGGTGGACAGGAGAAAGGGTTCGAGGCAGCAACACATGCCTGTATGGCTCAAGGGGCCCAGGTGGCATCCGGGGCCGATCTGCATCATGCAGTGTTGGAATGTACCTTCTCAGCCTGCTCGCGTGGTTGGCTCTCCGGACCGAGTGTTGGGTAAGAACATTAATTACCTGAGGAACAGATGCTGTCAATCAAAGTGTTGTTTTGTTGAACGGGCATTGTGCTTTTTTGAGGCACAAAAATGAGATAGCTTGCTTGCGTATATCTGTGTTTTTGTGTGTGATTGCAAGACAGAGAGAATCCTTCCTGTGAATTCAGCCAGAACATTCCTATTTACACCTCAGGGCCCGAGAGAAATGGACCTGAGCTGCTGTGAGGGAACACATCAGCACCTTCCATGTGTTCATTTTCTGTGCTGCTCCATTGCTGAGGTGTATTACTTTACCACTACGCACAAATCCCAAAATAATTATCACATCGAAAATGTGGTCCAAAACGACTTTCTTTTTCAAATGAAATATATATGGTTGGCCCAAAAAGTATTAGTAAAGAAATTCATAAATTATTAATTGCATTGCCTTGAATATCAAAATATCAAACCAAATGGCAAAACATTATATTTTTATATAGTATTAAATATATAGTATAATAATATATAATAATATTTACTGCATAAAATATAGTAGGTATTACATTTTATTGTATTTTATTGTCACACATATTTTACAAAATAAGGGAACATATATTATTATTTTGTTTTGTTTTATTATAGTTTTGGTCAGTAAGATTCTTTTCATATTTTTGAAAGAAGTCTCTTATGTTCATCAAGGCTGCATATTTAAAATACAGTAAAATAGTGATATTGTTAAATATTATTAGAATTTTAAATATTATTAATTTTATGTTCTATTTTAATGTTTTAAAATGTAATTTATTCCTGTGATTGCAAATTTGAATTTTCAGCATCACTACCCCAGTGTCTCATGGTCCTTCAGAAATCATTTTAATATGCTGATTTATGATCAAGAAATATTTCAATTATTATAAACAAAAGTGGTGCTTAGCTCCTTAATTGGAAACCTTTTCATTGTTTTCAGTTTTTTGATGCATAGAAAGTTCAAAAGAACAGCATATTTGTAATATAGAAATGTTGTCCTTACTGTTACTTTTGATCATCCTTGCTTAGTGATTAGTAAGTATTACTGAACCTAAACATTTGAACAATAATATATATTCACTTACATTTATGCTTACAAGAAAAAAGCAATGGGGTAAGAAAAATAAGCTTAATTCAGTATTGTTTGTTCTAAGCCATTCTAATAAGCCTGGAATACAAAATTCAAAGCATTCTGTTGTTATCAAGTATGAATTTGCGAATGTCTGAGGCCTTTGTTGAATATCACTTCCATCTGCAAGTTTTGCCAAAAGGAGTGGCCTTTCTCTTCAGAACAACCTATAGATTACACATGGATTTCTCGGTCGTGACCCATAAATTTCACATAAATGACATACACGTGAAAATCTACCTTAGTGCAGCTGAGCCTTAATAACTAATCTTTGACACAGGGTGTTTCCTAGTAACTTAACACTGTCCCAGGAGAGTCCGGTAAGGACTCTAGTTTGAGCCCCCCTCTGCACCCATTCAGACATACCCACATGCTCATAATTCTGATTAAGACCTCACAGCTGAGTGTTAAAAGGTGAGGTAAGCAACTTACTTCCCTTACAAACATTTGGAGGAATGTCTCTAAAAGATTTGGGATGAAACAGACAGACATTCTTGGTTGTAGAAATGCATAGTGCATTCAGAAACCTTGACTGACTTGAAGTCAAGTTTTAAATAGCTGAAATTTCTGTGTGAAGCCATTGTAAAATGACTATAAATGCAAACGCCACTTTCTATATTAATGCGGCACGTTGCTATATTGCTTGGCAACTGAGAACATACAGTTAAAATAATGAACAATATCACTTGGTGGAAGAGCTATTTATTCTGGTGATTAATAATACTTTTTATTTGTTCAAATGTATCTTTAATGATTAAATGTTTTTCTAAATGTTGATTAATTATTGATCATAGGGTTTTAAGACACTGTATGGTAGGTTTCCAGATTTTTGATGCCAAAGACCCCAAATATTATAAGTTTCTTGTGGCTTATTGCATTTTTTTATCACTCTCGCATTTTTGTTCTAACAGACACACAATCAGAGAGTGGTACTGGTCAGCACATGCTTTAAAAACATACACACGCATGACAGAAAACAGACCTGTGATGTAAATTTATATAAACACTGGAGACATAGTAATGTGATGGGGATATACTGCATAAAGTGTGTGTGTTGAAATAGTACATGAGCTGACTGTAAGCAGAATTTAACAGTGACATCATGTCTGATGCCTTTATAATGGAAAAGACAAAATTTTTTAGAAAGAATTCTCTAATTTACTTTCAGGACTACAGTGTGCAGCGGCGTCCCGGGGAGTTTGAGGCCAGTTGATGTGCAGTTGGAGAATTTAACCGCGGACACTGAGAGACTGGGCGTGTTCTGCGTGAAAGATAGCGGTCAGTTTTAAATCACTGAAACTGGAGAAGGGGACTGTGTTTTTTCACTTATGAGGGATCATGAGGGACTATTTCATGTAACACATACCTGAAAACTATGGCCTGTTTCATACCGCATGTGAAAACAGAAGAGCAAAAGCATGTGTGTTAGTTTCAGCGCTGACACAGAGGAGTTTTCAAACTTTTTATGCCAAGGACCCCCAAATATGATTGTGTATTCAACAAATATGATTGTATTTTAGTATATTTATTTTGCACTACCATCACATTTGTAAAGATTCTCAGCAGCCAACCTCCTATAACCATTTTATCATTTATGTTGTTAATAAAGGGATTATTCGATATATTACTCCAGAAAATACTTTTCTTTTCTATAACTGTCACTATAGAATGCTGTCATAATGTAAGCCTGACAGTGTGCAGTGTGAAACTGGCTATACATGTAATTGAACCTTTTCACTTAATGAAATTTTCTTTTATAATTTATCACACGCTCTTCACCTTTCATCCATCAGATGCTCCATGTGGGCAGCCACCTTCATTCCCACACTCACATCTGCAGGGGAAAACTGGTCTGGACCTGGGGGATGAACTTCTGTATACCTGTGACCCAGGATACAAACTTCCTCATGGAGATACGGGCTTCAGCCTGCTTTGCGACAGTTGTGGAGAATGGTACGGCCTGGTGCAGCATTGCGTGAAAGGTGAGCTGTGAACACAATGATGAGATTTAAAAATAAAAGGAGCCATGCTGAATATGAGACAGAGGCTCCAAGATGCATAATTCTTGAGGTTCAAAGGGTTTATTTGGCTTTCGGGTGTAGCTGCATAGTCTTCAATATGTTTTATTTGTTGCAGATTATCCTGAAGGCCACATCGACTATGAAGATAAGTTCACAGATGGCCATCTCCTTGAGAATCCGAGGGAGGAGCATCATATTTCTTTGAATCCAGGAGGAACGCAGTCCACTGTTCATGAAGTAGAAGAATCCTCTCCTGAGCCTGGGCCTGAGCCAGAGCCAGAGCCTGAGCGGACAGTCATGTCTGAGGAGGAGAAGGAGAATGATGGAGATTCAAATATATCAGTCACTGAACCTCCAGTGTCTCAACTCAGTCAGAAGCACATGTTCTGGTTCCCTTCAGAGGCCTTCCAGGAAGAGAAGGAGCAGCCGGGTATCACCACTGATTCCTCCTCTGTTAAAAACCCCAATGAAGATGAGAGTCACATGACGGTCAAAACAACCAACAGCCAGTCTAGTCCTGACATTATCGCAGAGGAAAGTGACTATACGACAGATCCTCCCACCGATGAACCTACCAGTCCCAGTGCCGGCGGCTCAGATGAGTCCTGGCTAGATGGATACCCTGTTACTCAGGATGAAGATAAAGCTGGAGGTGAGTCCACAGGGGAGGCAGGGCCAGAACAAGGTGCGGAGTCAGAAACAGAGACCTTGACTGGCCACTCAGAAGTTGAGGTGTTTGAGGATGTAACCAAAAACCCTGTGGAAGAAGAGACCAGGGGTTTGATTGACAACCCAGAGGAGGATGAAGATGGAGAAATAAAAAATCCTGAGGACACAATCCACAGGAAAGGAGATGAGGAGGAGCTTGGTAAAGGGACAACCAGATTTGAAAAGGAAGAGTCTGTTGTAACATCTTATGAGGAAACAACTGAAGCACTTTCAGAAGATGAAATGGCGAAAGAAACGTACACACCAGAGAAAACAGACTCTGATGGATCCAAAACATTGGGGTTTGATGGTGTTACTGGCAGTCCAAATGGTGTGGAGGTGAAGCCCACTACCTTCATTACAGAGATCACACACAGTCCAGATGATATTGCTGTGCACAAGCGGCCCATGCCGTACACACCAGCATCTGCTCCTGAAAACATGAGCACCAGTCAAGGCGGCTTGGGCCCTGAGAACACATCCACACCTTCTGGGATGGTACATCTGGCTGGGCCACCTGATTATATCACCAGCATGCCCACACCCGTCATCAAGGATCCATGGGAAACCTTCGATGACCACTTTCTGGAGAACATCCCTGGTCACGTCCCAACTGAAAACCCTGAAAATCGGAGCGTGATGGAACGAGGTGGAGATCACAGTCTGGATCAACAGGAGCGGGCTGGAGAGGGTGCTTGTGCAGAAGACCCCTGTCACGGTTCAGGCCGCGGGCCCATGATCGCGGCCATTATCGTTAGCGTCATAGCAGCGGTGGTGGGTGTGGTCTTGGGGGTGTGGTGTTATAAAAAGAGGCAACAAAAGAGCTCTCACTACCAGCTCAATGGAACTAACAGGCAAACGCAGTGCATTGAATTACAACAGACTGTGTGAAAGTCATAAAGATCCTCATAAAGCCACACAGCTTACTCAACTATCCATAGGTAGCCATTTATGTGTGAACATTACAGTCTACGTCCACTGGGGCTCAGCAAAATCCAGAGTAGAAAAAGTGAAAATATCTATCTATCTATCTATCTATCTATCTATCTATCTATCTATCTATCTATCTATCTATCTATCTATCTATCTATCTATCTATCTATCTATCTATCTATCTATCTATCTATCTATCTATCTATCTATCTATCTATCTATCTATCTATCTATCTATCGTTTTGTCTATCGTTCTCTCTATCTATCTACCGTTCTATTGTTTAATCTATCAGTCTATCTATCATTCTATCATCTATCTTTCTAGATAACAAAACGTTCTGTAACCAACATTCAAAGTTGACAAACTTAGCTTTTCTAATTTTGTAGTAAAATTATAGTTATATAATTTTTTGAATTTTTAATTCTATTAAATTTCCTTAATTCTATTCTGAATGCCACACAACCCTGATTTTCACACTAACACTCTCTGTGTCTCTGTTTAACACTCCTTTATCGCACAAGGTTGTATTGTTTAGTGCTTATTTAGTTAGTATTTCTGATTTACAATGTTTTCTTTTTCTTTATATTTTCATTGTATTGTGGATAATTGATATATCATGAATATGATGTCTTCTCTTGCATTGGACGGACTGTATTGGACTGTTGGTCGGTGCATGTGTGTACATGGTGCCCGTCTGTCCAGATTTGTACATGTTTATAGCGTTGTCCATTAGTGAGTAAGCGTGTGTAAGAGAATCATTGTGACTTTAGCCTATTTTGGTTTTGAAAGAGAGCAGTCAGTTCAAAAGAGAGTGTGGTTGAACTGTGTGCGCAATTGAGTTTCTAGTTTGCAGACAGGTGAGACATTCTGGTCAGAGGAACTGAGGGTGAATTCTGATTGGCTTCCAGCTCTTATAGACCTAGAGCAGGCAGAATAAATAGCTTCCATCCCTAAATTTAGAATACAATGAGCATTTGTTCATTTCAGACTATTTTCCTATAAATAAGTGAGATTCTTGGGGTTGAGCTCAGGACTCTTTTAAACACTTTCAACACATTTACAGCTTCAGTTTCTTTAAAATATATGTAGTGCTATAAAAGTTATATCATAGCAGACTATTTTCTACAAACATTTTCCCAAATATCTTGATGTTCAGTGCAAACGTTTTGGCCATGTCTTATACAAGACATTCAATTTGTTCATCACTTCCAACGACGTTTATGAGGTATATTTATATCATGTGTATTATAAATGTAAAAACTTGATTTTAGAACTAGTGAATTAAAACAAAAACACAAATCAGATATGTCTAGGATCACTTTTTATTTCAATTGTCATACTGAGGTCAAACATATAGTATGCTATTTTTAGATAATATTAATAATAGGTAATTAAGTGTAGTAAAGTCATTTATTTCTAGGAGTTGTTAGAGCAAATGTAGCATTTTTATATTGTTTGATTGAATTATAAGTGAAGAAAAGTGGAGTAAAACTTCATGAATTTTGCAGGGTCATTTGTAAGTATCCATTAATGATCGACTGACAGTATTAACATTATCTAACTGTTTGGGTATTTTTGATTGTTGGCTGTTGTTGTTGTTGGTGTTGTCTTTTAATATGTTTTCCAGCCCTGACATCTCTATTTAGCAGAGAAGCTAGCACAGTCTTATTTTACATTAGCCATTTAGAGGATGCTTTTATCCAAAGATACTTACAAATGATGAAAATCACAAGCAATTTATCATACAAGAGCCAAAACACTTGCATTTATTTACAAAATAATCTCATTTCTAGATCAAGAAATCAGTTCCATTTGTCTGCTGTAGATCTATTTAAAGCTACAGTGGATAAACAAACTTCTTACCATAAAATTGGTAATTTGCTATATGTGAGGTAAATGTACCCATTTTAACTATTTTATTTTTTGCTCTGATATCTTCTGAAAGTTATTTTCTGAACTGTAAAGTGTTTTTATTGTGATGTGGAACTGTGAGACTTCATAATCTTTGTTCTATTAATCTGTAATCTTTTCAATTCCATTTGAAGCTAAAACTGCTTGGTAATATCAACATTACACTGTAACAATGTCAGTTAGATGTGACATGAGGGTATCTGACTAAACATAGCTGTGGAAAACTAACAGAACATTAACCAATAAATTACTTTGGGGGGAAAATGGCCGCTTTAGTCTTCCTTGGTGTCAACATTACTTAAATAGGCTTAAAAAAACATTTCCTGCCTAAAATAAGACTGCAAACATTTGCGTAGCGTTGCCAGGTGTCTCTGTATGTGTATAAGAGCAGCAGAGCCAAACCTGATATCACAAAAGAGGGACATGTTTTCTGTGTCTAAGCTGTCGTTTTACCACAAAACAAAGACGAAACACTCAGAAACACTCCTGCATACAAATACTCACACAGCAGGAGAACAGAGACTTGTTTAAATGTGTTTAAACATGGAGTATCTGTGCAGTTTATCACACCATAGTAGGAAAAACCCACAGAGAAAAGGAAAGAAGGGGTGGGGGATGAGGAATGAGAGATGTGGAGGGAGTCTGGATTAAAAAAACAACCGTCCACGCACTCTTAAAAGTAAAAGTGTTTTGCTTAAGGTCTAGTGTTTAGTCTTTTGCTGTTATATTTAGTCTGAAATTTAAACTGCTTTTAAGGGCAGGCAATACTGGTTCAGCCTTTGAAATAGACAAGTTTGTTTGAGTTCTTCTATACAGCACCATTTCACACATATTTTGAATAACAGCCAAGTGAACATTTGTGAAGTTATCAACAACAACATATTAGTGCCAACATTTGGTCCAAACAGATTGCCTGAGGCTTGGGATAACCAAAACTTTACTAAGCTCAGGATCTTAAAGTAAGTCAGTCCTTCTGAAATGCCAAATACACAAATTCTCCACCAGAAGGAGGATTGTACAGAGACATTGTTACACTTGAGGTAACAAAATATTAATATTAAAACAATACAGATATAGAAAATGACAGATGAATCAACCAGTATTTCACAGCACAAAAGCATCGAGTATAAACATTTTCATCCACATTATTTATTACAACAGCAACCGCATCTGTAACAATCAGCCAAAAAATACATTTTCAGTGTTCAAGCAGTTCTGGGGGCCCAATTCTGCCTGGATATCTTCACATGGTAACAACATTGCTTGGATTGTATTCAGTATAGAAAAGCAATCTTCATTAAAACAATCCAACCAACAAAATAAAAACACATCATTGTTTTCTCTGAGATACTTTAAATTGACAGGGACTAAGATTCAAAATTATAATCTTTTGGCTTGTGGTGCATAATCTGTATTTACATGTGTAAATATAAGTACATATTTTAGTACAGATGTCTAAAGTAAAAAGATATCAACACTTCCAATCACCAACCCCTAAATAAATACAAGAACACAAAATGGTACAGGATGGTCCAAAACATTTTCACAATGTTTTCATTTCAGTGCAAATTAAATCGTTTATTCATTCTCAGCATCAAGATATTCATCAAGAAACTCTAAGACTTCACCCTGAAAGAGAAAAGTGGTTGGAGGAAGAGTTAGAGAAAGAATGGTGTTTATTAACAGTATCTCAATGATACTAAAATTACACTGCGCTGTAATTAAATAAGCATATAAACACTTTCATTTATGTGTGATGCAGTTAACGGCTCAGAGTAAATCAGTAAGCATAGTGCGCACCCAAGTGTCCAAAACTCACATTGCAAGTATTCAACGCTCCGAATAATTGAAAAAGCTTCGAAATTACCCATGCACAAACACTCTCACATCTCACCTCATCATCTGACAGCAACTTCTGTTTGGCAAATTCTAGCATCTGCAGCTGTAGCGTTGTCTGATTGTAGTACCGTACTGCTTCCTGTCATGTGAGAATGCATCCTGAGTTCAACATCAAACATTTAAAGAAAAATAAATGTGTTTATTCATTATTATGTGTTTATGATGTGAAACACCTACCGCTCTAGGGAAGAAATCCTCATCAGTCAGGCCAAATTTTTCTCTGTGGTACCGATAATAATCCACATTATTCTTCATCACCTCATCACTGGGATCAAAGAGCATGTAGCTGGCCACACACGGTACAGCGTTCTTCAGATCATTCACTGAGTGAGAATGAAGGAGAGAAACTTTTGAATGGAAGCGTATATGTTTCATGTCAGTTATTCGCATTCATGGTTCACGTAAATTGTTATGTAAACAGAGAACTTTCTAGACTTACATTTATAATAAGCAAACTGGAGGTAGTGGTACATGGTTGCCACAAATTTCTCAACAACAAATCCACCTACAACCGGCGTGAGCTCGCTCTCACAGCGAACCTTCCTCTCCAGAACCTCTGTGTAATGATCTAAAGACAAAAACACATGTTATGTTTCAGCTAGAGTTACAAAGGATCTCAGAGGCAGACATGACAAGAGCAGCAGTTATATGCCAACCTGCAATGGACGGGTAAAAGTCTTTGAAGTCTTTGATCTGTCTGGATCCCTCTGACGCTGCGATGCACTCATCATACACTTTGAAAAAGTCTCTCAGTGCCAGCTCCATATCTGACACTGACGTTCTGAAGTTATCTCCATTGTACGCCCGCACGGCCCGAATAAAAAGCGTCTAAATAAGAAGAACCGATATTAACCATATGTAACTGTAAACTACAACACTGTTTATTACATTCAACAGATGTTTTACAGTTGTATACATTTACCTGAGCTTGGATTGCACAAATGTAGACATATAGTATTATAGATAAATATTATATACGCACCACTGCTAAAAAAAGTTTGGGGTCTTGAGATTTTTTTATGTTTTTAAAATAAGTCTCTTATGCTCGCCAAAGCTGCATTAATTTGCTCAAAATTACAGTAAATAAGTAATATTGTGAAACTTTATTAGAATTTAAAATACCTGTTTCTAATTTTATAGATTTTAAAATGTTATTTATTCCTGTGATGGCAATGCTTTAGTATCACATCCTTCAGAAATCATTCTTATATGTTGATGGTCAAGAAACATTTCTTATTATAATCAGTTGAGAATAGTTGTGCTGCGTAATATTTTTTCTCAAGATTCTTTGACGAAGAGTAGTTCAAACAAACAGCATTTATTTGAAACAAAAATATATTAAAATTATAGATATCTTTTGATCAATTTAATGCACCCAACTGAACAAAACAAATGTATAATCACACTGCCCCCAAACTTCTGTTATGTCTATTTCTGCATATAATTTAATACACATTGGTCATTATAAGTAATGCTATCAGCATATCTGAAAGGAAAATTTAATTTGAAAACAAACATGAATTTCAGGATTTCTTAGTATTTAGTTTGACCCCATTTTGCTTTAATGGCAGCAGCTCTCAAGGAGCATTAACAAGAGGATTTATATGAGGATTTGATTTCCTTTTATTCAGTGTTTTGTGTCTGGGGTCTCACCTCATATGACTTGGTCTCCAGGTCTTTCAAATGTTCATCAGCTCCAGGTAAACTCTTGTAATAGTTCATGTTCCTCTGCATCATCTCATCATCGGGATGCTTCAGGAGGAACGTGTACGCTGCAGATACAGCTTTGGCCAAATTATCACTCTGGAATAATTCATAATACTCCATTTTGTCAGACATTTCCAAACCAAAACTCTACACATAAAATATTTTTAAAAATTATGGTACTAAAAATGGTAAAACCACAGATTTTTATGTAGCCTACCATAGTATGCTATTCTTTTGTCATGGTATTTTGGTAATATCAGGGATTTTCCACATGTACTGGAACAATGCATTGCACATGATAGTATTCTTTGAAGTAGCCTACTTTGAAATACCATGTATTGTGATGGTACATGGTTAGTACCATGGTATTACCATCTAATATAATCTACACAACGAAAAAGAGCAAAAATGAACCATTTCGTACTACCATGTTTTTCACTGTCTGCAGTCCTATTACCTATTACCATGTTACAGTATTGCAAAACACTCACTTACCCTTAAACTAGCTTCATAAACAATTGTAGATGTAATGAGAGAAAGTTAATGTTTTGTAGCAGACTCACTTTGAAGTAAGCAAACTGCAGGTACTTGTAGGGTTCCCGTTTCTCAAACTCCTCGATGGTTTCACGGCTGGGGAGCGTCTGTCTGAAGGCAGGTAAGCCCTGCTTGCATCGCTTCAGACACTGAGCTCGCGTCATCACGTTACCGAAGGCGTGCAGCTCGGGGAAGTCGCTGAAGCGCGTCTCGTCGTCGAGGCGCACCGTGCTGCAGTTGAGGTTACAGAAGGCCTCGCTGTCCCTGAGCAGCCGGTACAGCCGGAGACTCATCTCCAGAAACTCCACGCTCTCGGGCCACTTCTCCTCACTGTACTTGTCTAAAGCGTGTCGGTACGCCGAGTCCAGGGGCATAAGCTCGTGCCGTGGGAAACTGCGAAAGTTGTATTTCTCATACTGCGCAAGAACGCAAAAAGAAAAACAGAATAAAAGAAATGCAAGCCTGAGGCAGTGCGATGAGGAGGCCATGGTCCCGTATGGGAATCTCAACGTACGCGGGATTGTGAGAGCACAAGACCCGCCCGCTCCGCAGCCTCTCCACGTCCCCAAAGTCAGTCAGAACACACCCTTCCCCCATGAAGTTAAAAAAATAAACATTACTGTGATTTACTAAAAATATATAATTTATTCGTCAAATCCCACCGGTAACATTTACTTTTAAGTTTGAAGAGTCGAAAAGAACATATTCTACACAGACGTTATAGGCTGTGCAACTATGAAAGTTCACACTCTCTTGATTTGTGAACATTTTCCATGGCTGCTGTAAGCAGTTACACAACCAGAACATTTTAATTCCACTTTGTCCCTTTAAAAGATATTTGTGTCCAAACTCTGCAAGGAAGCATGTGAAATACGTCATACATAATTACAAAATTTGGTGTATACAGCCTATCATGTAATTTAAACGTTTTAAGAAGTAATGTAGGCTATTAGAACAATATCCACATCACAAAATAAATGAAACTAAAGTGAATGGATGCATTTAGACCGGTGAAATTTTATAATGCATGCATTATTCAAAACGTAGCTACTGAACTATAATAAGGAGACATATGATCATCGGATCTAATGAGTATAAAGTTTATAAATGTTGCACTGCTCGGTGGGCCATCTATAATTACATGCTCGTAAAACCCCCCATCCATCATAAAGCGCGAGCCGCCCCTCTCTGTGCCACGTAGAAAGCATTCCAGCCTCTAGGCCTGCATTTCCGCATTATCCCTACAAAACGGAGCTCTTTCCTGCGCATTCTCCATGTAAAGTGACACCGGAGCCACAGGAAGAAGCTAAAGGCATTTTGAGGAATCATCCACCACGTCTACACACTTCTCCTCTCAACTACAGTGAGCGAGAGGGTTTGAGCAAACTGCTGCAGCGCCCGAAAGCAGCAACAAGCCATTTGCAAAACACAAACGGAAGATGATAAGGTTAACGGTTCAGATGATTTTCCTGGCTTTCCTAGTGACATTCGTGGCGTGCAACCCGCCGCCAGTACCGTTAGATGATATCGTGATTGAGAAGACGTTCACTCCGGAGCGCTGCGACCGGAAGGTCGAGTCTGGAGACTTTGTTCGGTATCACTACATCGGCATGTTCCCTGACGGAAAGAAGTTTGACTCTAGGTTAGTGCAAAATGCATGTTTGACTTCCATTGTTCATCTTCTCACCTGGCCTGAAGCCATTTGCGTTTGTAGAGTTTAGTCTGTGGCGCTCACAGCCACGCAGGCAGAGCAGATGGGACTTGCCCAATTACTATGAACTGTGAACATTTACTTCTGCAAAAGCACGTCGTATACATATATATAGCTGATTTAAAACAAGCTAACATTTTGTAAAGTTTGATATGGAATGACTGAAAAAGTGAGTGAATGGCATGAATGAATGTACACGTGACTGAGTGAACCAACGAATAAGTGAATGAATTAATTAATGAAGTTTGGTGAAAGGCTGTAATTTTCATAATGCTTAATGAAAGGGCCCTCATTTTTCAGCTTTTTAGCTTTTTTAAAGATCATTGGAAAATATCTTACAAGACCATACTTTTTTAGTCTTTCTTCTTCAAAATGTCATATTTAATTCAATGTGTTACGTGCTGTTTCTCTGTTAGTATTTGTGGAATTTACTAGCAGTTTGTGAGTGAAAATTATTCTACAAACAAATATTTTTCAGCGTCGATTGAATTGATTTAAGTTTTTAGGTAAAATTGAAAAAAATATTATTGCATTATTTTTTGCAAATGTATTATTGCATAAAATATTATTGCACTAACCTAATTTTAATTTCATTTAACTTCTTATGAAGAAATTCAATCTTTTTTTTTAAGACGTTTACATGAGAAGCAAATTGTGAGATAATAAGGTTTTTCAGAGAATATAATTTAAATTAAGTTTATTGTTCTTAAACCATTGGCAAATATTTAAATTAAAAATACTGTTTAAGATCACTAGATTTTGATAGGTAAACTTTTAATGCAAGAAAATTATTATAAAATGATTTGCCAAATTATAAAAAAAAAAAAAAAAATATATATATATATATATGTGTGTGTGTGTGTGTGTATCAGATTTTAAAGATGGTTTTACTGATTTTTGTTGGTGTGTTTGCAGTTATGACCGTAGCACCACCTATAATGTGTTTGTTGGCCGGAAGCAGTTGATTGCTGGGATGGACAAAGCTTTAGTGGGCATGTGTGTTAATGAACGATGGATGGTCAAAATCCCTCCACAGCTTGCCTACGGAAAGAATGGTTATGGTAAATGCACTTTTTTAATACACAGCTCTCTATTCACTTTATGCATGAATGTCTATCAGTGTAGGTGCCATCAGTACATTTACATTTAAATAGCCACATACCACTAGGTAACATGCTAATGCGAGAAACTCACTGAGACCTACAATACCCATGATTCTTCTGAACTCCTGCTGAGTCAGAGGAACATGCATCTCCAATTGGAGAGAGAGAGAGGGGGGAAGTGGAACAGACGGGGGTGTGAACTCCCAATGGGAGTGATTCAAAGAAGAATGTTGAGCAATGTCCACTTGTCAGAACTAGTTAGTGTGTGTCTGCCCAATTCAGCTGTAGAAGTCACAAACAGATGTGTATAATTTATCTGCACATACCACATATACAACAGACTTAAATGATAAGTAATCTCAGACGCATTCATCTCATGATCAGCTCTTTTAGTGAAATACACAATACACAGGGTGGCACACTTCCCCTTGCACAGTTTTATTGTAGTGAGCAAACATCAACTAATAATGCAGCCTTTATAGTAAACACAAGATTAAAGCATTTATTGTCCTTCTTTAGAGTAGCTGGTTTCAATCATGCTTCAGTGGGCAGATTTCAAAGCTGCTAAACTGGTTTGGATTTTATTTCTCACAGTATTTTTATGTCATTCCTTGTCAGGTGACACCATCCCCCCGGATTCTATCCTTCACTTTGATGTGTTGATGTTGGACATTTGGAACACAGAGGACAAGGTGCAGATAAAGACCTACCACAAGCCAGAAAGCTGTGGCCGCACTGTAGAAGTGTCTGATTATGTCCGTTATCACTACAATGGTACTCTGCTCGATGGCACGCTGTTCGACTCCAGGTGAGATGAGTCATGTGAACCCAAAAAAAGGGGATAAAAATGAAAAGAAGAGATAGATAGATAGACAGATATTTTTAGTAATTAAATTTTTATATTGAATAACTTTTATTAAACATTTGATATTGAATAAACACTTATTGCACATTATTGCCAGTTCTGTTTTTGCTTTTCCAACAACAATAGTTCCACGGCCACTGTTACAACAGCAAGGGAATGTTTTGAATATTTATGAACAAATCAGTTAGCTCAATGATTCAGTGATTCATTAATTCCAATTCGTTTGAATGAAGACATCAAATGACTCATATAGACAGTCACATGTCGCCACCTACTGGCGTAATCACCAGAAAGAGCCACAAAAAATCCCTATCACTAATAAGAGGTTTATTTATTTAAATAAAACAACTATTAAATTAAATAGGATTAAAACAAAATGATAAAATAATTAATTAATACATCTAACATTACTATAATGAGTATAAATTAATAATAGAAACAAAACCTTTTCCAAAAAATATTTAACACATATTAATATTTTTATTTTGTAGTATAAATTAGGTCTTTATACACTCTTATACCTCTTGACCAATCAGGTTCGAGGACCAGAACTAACAGCACAATAATGTGTGAAAGTGAAAGTGAGTGACATATGGCCAAGTATGGTGACCCATACTCGGAATTCGTGCTCTACATTTAACCCATCCAGCGTGCACACACACAGCAGTGAACACACACACAGCAGTGAACACACACACACCCGAAGCAGTGGCATGTGCATGCAATACATGGTTTATATGTGAAATATTAAATATATAAAAATATTTTTAAAGAATTCTTCTAAATATTATTCATAATTAATGTATAAACATATAGAATTAAACATGAATATATTTCATTTTTGGACATAAATAGGTTAAAACATCTTAATCCTAATTCTTATGATTATTTATTTTATTGATTTATTATTAATTAAGGAAAATATTGATATCATTTAAACAAAAGTGTGGATGTCTGAATTTGATGTATTTCCCAATTAGTAATTCTGATTCTTTCATTTGCAGTCACACACGTATGCGCACTTATGACACTTACGTGGGGATTGGTTGGCTCATTGCGGGAATGGACCAGGGGCTTTTGGGAATGTGTGTGGGAGAAAAACGCATTATCACCTTGCCACCTTCCCTTGGCTATGGAGAGAATGGAGATGGTAAGAGTAATTTTATTAGAAATATATACTAACCATATTTGTGCATGCAAAATAAGCATTACAACATCCAGTTATCTCCACTTACAGGAAGTGACATCCCTGGTCAGGCCTCTCTGGTGTTTGATGTGGTTCTACTTGATCTTCATAACCCCAAAGATGAAATCACAGTAGATGTGCAAAGCCTTCCAGATCACTGTCCACGCAAGAGTGTAGTAGGAGACTTCATGCGTTACCATTATAACGGATCCCTGCTGGACGGCACATTCTTTGACTCCAGGTAAAAACCCTTAATTTGAACAGAAACTGTTTGTAAAGTGATATACAGTGCACTTATGCTTTTGTTTATGTTTCAGTTACTCTAGGAATCGCACTTATGACACTTACATCGGTAAAGGCTATGTGATCGCAGGCATGGACCAAGGACTCCTGGGTGTGTGTGTTGGAGAGCGCAGGAGGATTGTTATCCCACCTCACCTGGCATATGGAGAAGAGGGCACAGGTGTGTGCTGATTGGTCCTTTTATAGTCAAAAGAACATGAGGTTAACTTTTATCTTTGTATTAATCTCCTCTGTCTCCTTATATAGGAACTAAGATCCCTGGCTCAGCTGTGCTGGTGTTTGATGTCCATATTATTGATTTCCACAACCCATCTGATAAAGTTGAGATCACCAGTGTAAAGCCAGAGAAATGCACCTACAATGCAAAACGTGGTGACTTTGTCAAATACCACTACAACGCCACTCTCATGGATGGCTCTTACATCGGCTCCACGTGCGTTGCAATTATACGTTTGTATATTATGTTGTGTTGGCATGTTACAAGTATTTGATCATTATATTGCTATGGAAATGGGAATCAGAACGTATGGTTTATATTTAGAAATTTGATCTAATTTATGTTTTCCGTCTGTTTGTAACTGCAGGCTCACCTTGGGTAAGACATATGATGTGGTTCTGGGGGCTGGACAGGTGGTCGTAGGCATGGAACAAGGCCTCATAGGAATGTGTGTCGGAGAGAAGCGCAAGCTACTCATTCCACCTCACCTTGCCTATGGAGAGAGGGGAGTAGGTAAGACATCCTTTCACAAACACAAAACAAATGTTATATATCTAAATAAATATATTCAAAACAATACAAATATATATTCAATATATTAATATTAAATAATTATATAATAATTATTACATACAGTATTATGAATTATACACATAGTAAAATATAATGTATATATCTTACATTTATATGTAAATATTTTATATTAATAAGTGCACAAATTGCTACCAGTGATTTTTTAATGGCTCATAAAAAGAGCTGTATTATAGGAGTTACTGGGTGACACTTTACAATAAGGTTTATTTTGTTAACATTAGTTAACTAAATTAATTAACATGAACTAACAATGAAAAAATGTTTTGATTTTGAATCATATGAATCATAGTTATTTTTAGTTTCAACATTTAATAATACATTATTAAAATCAAAAGATGCATCTGTTAATATTATTTAATTGACCTGAACTAACATAAACTAACAATGAACAGTTGCATTTTTATTAAAGATTAATAAAAACTTTAATAAATGTATTGCTCGTTGTTAGTTAATGCACTATTAGCATTAAGGAATGGGACCTTATTTTAATTTCATTTCTGGTTGTGCTGAATTCATTCACTAAAAAGAGCCGGCTCATAGGATTAATTTGTTCAAACTGGTCATGACTGATGCTGTATGTTTGTGCAGGAAACACTATCCTTAGAGCAAAATATCAGAAGCCTTTTATTTGTCAAATAAAATGTTATGCTACATGTATGTAAGGCAACATGAAATGTTAAAATTTTATGTTAATGTTAAGCATGTTATGACAATACTTTAAATCTCTACTGCTGGCTTCATGAATTTCTATTGCAATTTGTGGTGGACACACCAGAGGGAGACAAAGCAAATTCTTCTAACAACCTACTCAGCTAAACTAACAATTTAGGTGCGTGCTGATATATTGACATTCAGGGAGGCTGTTGCTAAATTCGACACCACATACTTGTATACTACTCTTACTATTTTTGCCTTTCTGTGGCAGTAATAGTAAGTGTAGTATGATAGTATGTTTACTTAAAACTTACATATTTCCCACAAAAAATATATTATTAAGTACCATTTCTTGCTCAGATGGGGAGGTCCCTGGAAGTGCCGTGCTGTTGTTTGATGTTGAGTTGGTGGATGTGGTGGAAGGTCTTCCTGAAGGCTACATGTTTATATGGGACAGCGATGTTTCACCCAACCTTTTCAGTGAGATGGACAAGAACAAAGACGCGCAAGTGGACAATACTGAGGTATATTGTTTTATACTGCGAGTGTGTGCATAGCAATACATCTCCAAAATGTTTATTAAGCTAATTTCTCCAATGTCTGTCCCTTCCATACAGTTTTCAGATTACATCCTCCAGCAGGTAGAAGAGGGCAAAGGTCGTCTGGCGCCAGGTTTTGATCCCCAACGCATCATAGAGAATATGTATGACAACCAGGACCGCAACAAGGATGGACGAATCACAGAGGATGAGTTTAAACTCAAGGCAGATGAAGCAGCTTCTCATGATGAGTTATGAGGCTGGACTCAGGGATCGAGGGTTGTGATTGGTTGTGTCTTGTGGTTTAATATTATAAATGGGAAGGGTATAAAGATATTGAATTTGCCAGTGAAGTGTCACTCAGAGAAGTTGTTACTTTAGATGTTTGTCTGAGAGGTGTGTGCATGTGTGAGTGTGCATAATTGTGTTTATATATGTTTTTTTTTTTTTGTACGGGTCTCTGAATGTTTGTTAGAGTCTGGAGTGCAAAACATTACTTTGTAAAAAAAAAAATCCCTTAAATAAACACATTCCAACCCCCAAAGTGTTCATTATTTCACTAAATTACTGTTTTATTAGAACTTTAAAAATATTGCTTTACATAAGTCATGCTCATAGTAAGGCAAAAGCTTGTAGCTTCCTCTTAAAGTGAAGAGCTGCAAAACAACATTTGTTACATAATTTAAGGTTTTAGCAGCTTGTGGACTGACAAACTGAAATGCAATATGCTGACATGGAAGTTTGTTATCCAAGCATGATATTGATGAACTTCTGAGCTTTTAATGTTTTTTTTCGCATGATTGAGCATGTCCATTCTGATATGTTCCTGATAACGTTCCTTAGGACTTTTAGCAAATAGGAATAGCAATAAAGCAGTCTCTACATGGTTCAATGAACAACGCTCAGGTATAACATGAGCGTCTAAGTGTCTGTCTGCCTGGTGTTTTTATAATCCTTTGAACGTGTGTCAGTGTGTGTTTAGTAGGTGTGGGCTGATAGAGACTCCAAACTGGAGCTGACTCTAACAAACATGAGTAAAATGCAGACACAAACTTTATCCCCAACACGGCTGTAATATATAATACCATTATGTCAAGAATTTTAAAAATATTTACATTCAAATTTTTTAATTCAGAAAAAATCAATTTCTTTTCATTTTCATAAGTACAACATTAACTGGGTGCTAGTTAAACTGGTGTGTTCAAAACACATACATACAATTCACACCTTCTCACATTACACCCAAATCAATTTAACGTTGATTTAAAAAAAAAAAAGTAGTCCAATTACATGAAAAACGTGAAAAGTGATACTGTAATACCACACAGAGGTGACTACAGCCAGGCTTTTTTACTGACTAGCAGCATAATAGCCTAATGACAAGAAGAGAGAGAGAGAGACAGAGAGAGAGAGAGACATACATATCATGCTGTATGTGCGTGAAGTGATTAGTAAAATAAGTGCATACTCGCTGAAGTGTGAGAATCCGGTTCGTATTTTGCTCTGTGCCCGAGGGCGGGTGTGAGACTGCCAATCCTGCCAAATCAGACACAAACGAGTGCGTGTTTAGAAACAACCGACAACTAAACTTGACACAGAAAAATTACGAGAATGACCGAGCCAGAAGACATTAGATAAGGCAAAGGTATTACATTCGGTTGTTTAAGTCAACTTCTAATTGCTTCTTCTCTTTCTTTTTCACGATTGAAGTTGAAGTAGGAGAGTTTGACAGGTGCGTCTCCATCTGTTCATTCGTCCTCGAGTGTTGGACATTTAACTAACCTGGAGTCGTTAGGAGCTTGATAGAAAGTGTGCATTATAGTACGTTTATGTTTACCTTATATGTGGAAGTAGATATAACACTTGGCCTCAGTGAAATCGTAAGTAATTTGTTTACTTTTGTCTTGTTTGTCCCTGTTTGTTGTGCGCGTGCGCGATTCAAGCATCGCTCGGTCTATATCACAGCTGAACTTTCCTGTTAATCGTTATTAAACATTTATTTTGGAAATGACACCGTGAATTTAGTGGTTTGGATGACACATCTATTTGGATTTTCTTTATTTAATATTGCTATGGAAGGATTTAGAGAGTAGTAAGAGAAAGTTATGATGTGTGGTAATATTTTATTTTAAAGATTACATTTTGGGCTCTAAATAAATATTCTATATTGGATAAACAAAAAAAATCACGTTTTTAAATAGAGTAAAACAAAATGCATAGGAAATGCCATCATTTCTGACGATGTTATTAATGTAACAGTTCTTGTGGAATCAAAAACAATAAAAATGAAATATCAAAGAGTAGGCTATCTCTGGACTGATTGTTGTTTTATCTAGTTTTAGGGAATTTGTTGTCTCTATATTGCATCTGGAGAACATGAATAAACATTTAATGGGGGTTGGAGCATTAATGAATTTGACAATTTCTTGCAATGAAAAAAATACCTGTTCTGACACAAAAATAACAACTTTAAAACTTTTTTTTTTTTATTGTTAGTTGTTTTAATTTGTATTCTCTCATTTGTGCTTTCATGATTACCATAACTGGCTCAGTTCCCATGGGTGTGATTCTCATCTAAATCAAATCTAAATCATCTTAATAACCAGGTGTGATCAGTGTGAGGTGTGCCTGTAATGGAAGGGGAACCTTTCCTAGATCTGTGTCACCTGACTGAGGTGGAGCAGACTGTAATTCTCAGCGTTCTGCAGAGAGATGCTGAACTACGCAGCAAAGAGGAAGGAAGAATACGGTCAGTGTGTGTACAATACTGAACGGATTTGGCAAACATAAGTTATATGAGCAGTACAAGATGAAATGCTTGTGTTTTCAGGACGCTTCATCAGACGGTGTCAGACCCTGTCCGTCTGCACTCTCTCTCGGGCGCGTGGTTTAATGAAGAGCGTGCTAAGAGATATCAGAAGGGAGGAGCTGATGTTGTTCATGCCTCTATACGCCGTAAGAGGCGTGAAAAAGGTCACATGATCTCTTAGTCAATCCTGTAATGTATTATGTATTTGTGTGTTCTCACACAACACTGTTTTTTGTTTTATTTCTGTAGATATACCTCTGACAGCAATATTTGCTGAAGAAAAAGGTAACTGTTCTCAACCTAATGCGCAGCAAGTGGAAGACAAAAGTACAGAGAGAGAATTGCAGGAAAATATAAGTGTAAGAGAGGATGACAAGGGACAGGAAGAGAAGGACAGAGAAAAAGAAGATGGGGAAAGGTTGGTGCAAATTTCGGTGTCATCTCTCTACTTAGGACTGAATAAACTGAATGAATCTAAACAGTCTGTATATTAATATAAGTATACAAATCCACACACACAGTCTGCTTGGTCATATTTCAGTATTAAATGAGAAATAGGCAATCCTGTGTGTTTAAAATGCTGTTTAAACATCTAATAATACGGTTGAAAACTCAAGTATATGTGCATAAAGCGTGTATGAACATGTTAGCATGCAAATCATGATTTTTTTTTTCTGTGCATAGATCACTTGCAATCATTTATTAGTTTAAATATGGTCTTATTTTGTGATACTTTATTTTTAGTTGCATTCATGTGGTTATCCCTGAACAACAATCCAGGACAAGACACATCACAAAGGTCAATTTCCATATTAGATTATATTATATGCTTGTGAAATATGTGCTACTGCATGTGAAACATTTCTAATGTTCTTGCTTTGAACAGGAAAATGCAGCAAAAGAAAATTGTCTTAAAGGTAAAATAAACTAGACTGGTAGGAAAATCATCTCATAAATGACGAAAGACAAAATGTAAATGCATCTAAATTGCACTCTGCTTATTTCACTTTTCCTTCATGCTCCAGAAAGTGTTGGAGAGTCTGAGGACAAAGAGAGGAGAATTTTGCCAAGTACATCACCGTCACTACAGGTCTGTTTGGCAAAGCCAGTTGTTCAGATACACACATCCCTGAAAACCTTTTTTATTATGTGTAAGTGTTTCGGTAGATCGACTCAGAGGGGGACATGGACTCCGGCAGCACTGAACTAGACTATACTAGGTTTGGGTCAGTTTGCAGCTTGACCTCCCATCATATGGTAAGATGCACTCTCAAGCACAACACTTGACCTTCTGCACCAATGAAGTTTTGAAGGTGTAAACGGTCCAGTTTCTGTGTGGGTAGATGAATGGCAGTTTGATGAGTCTGTACAGTGTGGGCGATTTTGGGGATGTTGTAGTATCAGGGCGGATCCAGTTCTCATTGCAGTATGACATCAAGAAAGAGGAGCTTCATGTGCACATAATACGCTGCCAAGATCTTGCATCGGCCCGTAAAAATCGATCGGACCCGTAAGTATACTTGACTGTAGTCACTTCATTCAGTCATAGCTATCAACTATTTATGAAAGCAGTCAAGCAACATTTAATATTATAATCAAAGTTGACAACAACAATGGTGCTTAATATTTCTGTGGAAACCGTGATACATTTTTTCAGGATTATTTAGATCAGGGCTGTCCAAACTCGGTCCTGGAGGGCAAATGTTCCATGCAAATGTTTTGAGGCAAGTTGGAGCTAAACTCTGCAGGACACCTCCAGGACCGAGTTTGGACAGCCCTGGTTTAGATGAATAGAACGTTTAAAGAACAACATTTATTTGAAATAGAAATCTTTTGAAACAGTACAAATATTTTTGCTATCACTTACTGACCTCAAACCTTTGAACAGTAGAGTATGTCTTTATCCTTCTCTTAAACACAGATACGTTAAAGTTTACCTTCTCCCTGACAACACATCCCGCAGTAAGAAAAAAACTGCAGTGAAGAGGAAAACTTTAAATCCAGTCTATGATGAAACCATGAAAGTCAGTTTTATTAATTTGTTTTCACAAATTATTCCTATGCATTTAAAATACATGATCAAACTTACAGTAATTATTTCTCCTGTACCAGTACAGAGTGCGGAGACTGGACCTCCAGGCTCGTGTGCTGAGTATGTCAGTCTGGCACATGGAGAGAATGAGGAGAAACCTCTTCCTGGGGGAGGTGGAAGTGAGGTTGGCTCAGTGGGACTGGAGCCAGAGCCAACCAACCTGGCACAACCTCCAGCCAAGAGTAAGGCCGTTTCAGAGATTATCTGATCTCTTTAGTGAATTAAACATGTCATTCTCATCATGAGACTCTTTCTCTCAACGTAGGTAAAGTTAAGTCCAGATGACATCATCAACAGAGGAACCATTCTGTTCTCAATTAAGTTTGTACCTCCAGGTTCAGAGGGTGAGTCTGAACAGACACTTCATATTTACAATCTCTATATCCGGATATATATGCAGGGCCATTGATAAATTACGTGTAGCTCAATATTAATTTACTATGCACTAGCCCACTCCCCCCTCAATAAAATGCTTAAATAGTAGTAAAGCAAATTTTTTTTTATCAGCCCCCTTTCATATAAAATATTTTCTTGAAGCACCCCCTGACTTATGTTGATATTTTAATAATTTAAAAAACTCACTCGCACATTCACAGTAATGCAGGTACAAAAATAAAATATTTAATTTAAGTGTTTTTTTGTTGTTGTTTGATCTCATAAGAAAGTGTCAAATTCTGTTGCTGAAAACAGGCAGAGAGAATGTTTTATATTATCATTCTTTACTGTTTTTGTATCATTATCATTGTTGTTGTTAACTCTAAATATAAAAAACGAAGACCAAATATATTACTGCTTAACACAGTTAAATATTTAACTTTATTTAAATATTGAAATTGTATTTAAATTCTGTGAAAAAAGGAACAAAAATTAATAACATAAAAATTACATTTTTAATTGCAATGTATGTTACAAACTACCAGTTTCAATACTAATGTTCATTCAATTATTCATTTTCAAATGTGAAACCCTCAAGCTGTCATTTTAGTAGAAAATAAATTCTTTGTTGTTTAGTTGACAATGGATTTGTAAACGCTTCTGGTTACAAATCTGATAAAATGCTGAAAACTGTCCACAAAAATGTTATGTATTTTTCAGTTTCAAGTTTCAGTCTTTAGTGATTTCACTAAGCCATACTGTGATTTCAAATTGATTTAGATTTATTGTACAGCTCTCTTTGTTTATTTTAGGAAGTGGTTGTCCACCAACTGGTGAGCTCCATATTTGGTTGAGGGAGATTGTTGGTTTACTTCCCACTAAACGTGGCACACCTAGTACATATGTGAAAAGGTATGTGTGCACATTCATAGTAGTTTGCTTGTTTTTTTGTTATTTCCTAAGCACATCAGTATGGTTTGTGTTTGTACAGTGTGGTATTACCAGATGAGAGTGGCGTCAGTGGCCAGCAGACCCGGGTGGTGCGAGGATCTGTCAACCCAGTGTTCAACCACACCATGGTTTATGACGGGTTTCAGTCCAGTGACCTCATTCAGGCCTGTGCAGAGATAACGGTCTGGAGTCCACATTCCTCCTGCTGTCTGGGTGGAGTACGACTCAGCTCTGGCTCAGGTAACACAGATTTGAACTAGTGCTGTCAAATTCAAAATAAAGTTTTTGTTTACATAATAAATAAACACAGTACACATACATATATTATGTTTATATAAATACACACACATGCATGTATATATTTAAGAACAAATTTGTTGTTCATACATTAAATATATTGATAAATAATATAAATTATATGAATATACTTAGATGCATGTAAATACATGTAAATATTTCCAAAATATATACATGTGTGTTTATATACATAATAAATATACACAACACACACACACACACACATTTTATGTAAACAAAAACATTTATTTTGGATGCGATTAATCGTTTGACAGCACTAATTTGAAAATAATATACTTAGAATATATACATAGCTGAGAGTAAGACTGTGTTCATGTTGCAGGTGTGAGTTACGGCCAGGCTGTCTGCTGGATGGACTCAACAGAAGATGAGATAAGTGTGTGGTCAAATGTGATTCAGAGCCCCGGCAGCTGGGTGGACATTAGTCTACCAATCAGAACCAATTTACAGCTCTGTTCTGATTGAACTTTGTTTAACCTATTCACCCTGTGACTTTGGTTGTGTAACATTCTGGAATACACTACAAAACTTTTTCCCCAATCTTTGACCCAGTTTGTAGTCTGGATGGGTTGAAGCTATTTGGCATAAGTCAAAGTCAGTCTGCAACTTTTGGATGTTGGAGTTGTAATGAGAGTGTAGTATGTAATGAGCACAAACTCTGGTTTTTAGCTTCAGACTATGACTCCATCCAGTTTGAGGATATCAAATGTTTTTATATTTTGAGCCAATTTTAGAACACGGTGTATGACATGACCATTCACCTCCAACCACGGTAGCAGTCTCTAAACGACAGAAATGAGATCACCCTCCTTTACATAAAATAGAGCAAATTCTACAAGGGGAAGGAAACAAATGAAACAGGATTTGTTATAAAATAGTCCTCACCCATATCTTAGAGTTTGTTGCAAAATAATGTGATACAGTTTGGTTTACTTTGTTGTCAGGTTAAATGTTTTTGCTAGAATTTGCTAGTGTCATGCAAATCTAGAGGGGAATGAGAATTTGTTGTCAAACTTTAACTGTCCTCTTATGAGAATAATGATATAGTCATCTTTCTGCTTGTGGTCTCATTGTGACATTGAAGGTCAAGCCACAAATGTAATGAAATGCTAACTGCTGATTAAAACAACACATTTCGTCTTTACAAAAAATAATAATAATAAAAAAAAGAATATATATATTTATCAAATCAGTGTATATTATTGTACATCTTTTTGTGTCAGACTGTTTGATAATCCATTTTGAAACAAGTGTTTATACTTGCATTAGAAACAAGTGTTTTAATTGCATTAGGATGAATTAAAAAATAGATTTATAAAATGATAGAGACATTCTACTTAATTATGATAGTAGGCAAATGATGGACACTTCACCGTCCCATAAGGCCGCGGGAGAGGAGGCGTCATATTCGAAAATGTTGAAATCTTCAAGTACCTCAGGGAAAAACGTTGTTCATTGTGGTAAAATAATTGTACTTGTTTAACATCATCCAAGTAAACAACTTATTTGTTGAAGGTTTAAATGATGTAAACAGATGAAACGATTTTGTGAATTGGGTGTAAAAAGATCTTTAATCATTATTATTACCGATCAGATGGAGTTAATGTTAACTTCAATCTAGTACATTGTTAACGCTGCTTTCTTTAAACAGACGGTTCGTTAAGTAATTTAATGAGAAAATTAAAAAACTTAAGGGTATTAAAGCTATTTTATTTATCTTTTACCAGTGATGTTTTGAGAATTTATATATATAGATATATATTTTATATTAATATTATTAGGGTGATATGGCTGTGTCACACACACATATGTGTGTGTTTGACACAGCCATATCACCCTGCAGCCCAAGACTGGTTGCCCACTGAAGCTAAGCAGGGTCGAGCCTGGTCAGTACCTGGATGGGAGACCTCCTGGGAAAATGTTCTCGGTTACTTGTGTAACCTTGGTTCCCCGAAATGAGGGAATGAGACATTGCTATGGGAAATACATTTTCCTCGAATACTACTGAAGCCTTATTGAATCACGCCAGAGAAACTGGCCAATGGTGTTCATTGGCCGGGCCCGGGCCGAAATGCAGGGCTCTACAATGACTTACTTCTTGCGTTGTCATCCCGGCGGGAGGTGTGCTAACAGGGCTTGTAGCAGGTGATTCGGTCGTGCTATTAAACTGCCTTGTGTTCTTTTTGCCATGGTGGCTATATGATGCTAACTGCAGGATGGATTTCAAGGACTGCGCGCACAGATCTACGGCCGATGTTGAATCCAACGTTTATATTTTTCCTACGAATCTTTGAGTTAACATGCACTAAACATGAGTGGAATGAATTTGCACCGCAGCGCCCCCACACCTTGATGCTCATGACAAGAATAGCATGTAGTATAGTTATCTTTATTGAAGTGAATTAGGTTCAAATCGCCGTCATGCATGAATGAATATTTTTGCAGTTTTACACATAATAATCCAAGATGATCACATTACACAAAACTGAAATTGCACGTCAAAATAACACATTGTCAATATTTTTTGAGACCCCCCAAAATTTCAAAAATCTTTTTCAGGGGAGCCCATGTCTTATTAAGGGGAGCCGAGCTCCCCCTAGCTCCCCCGTAGATCGCACCCTGCTTAAAAGCATGTGTGACATGAAGAACAAAGTGTAAACGTGAAATTGTAAAACAACAACAACAAAAACAACCATCAGGACTTTCGAAGAGAAAGGGGGACAATGAGATTTCACCTGGGGCACCAAGTCAGAATCGCCACAGGGGCGTGTGATTTAACATCTACATAATAAGGTCTGTGCTTGATCTGTGATAATTTAATCACGAAGTCTAAACCTCTTATGTCTATTTTTTCACTCTCAGTAGCTCATCTCATGTTTCAAGCATTTCTGCAATGTTACTTCCCATCTCGCATGTCACTACATTTCACCTGTAGCAGATTATGCTTTCTCGTTTTGGCGCTTAATTCTGATTTAAAGTGATTCGTTTAGCCAGAAACATGTTTAATATATGTACTACTTGTGAACGTCTAGTTAAAAATGAAGTCAGCAATTTTACCCACCAGAGGACTTTGGTAAAAGAAAACAGCTGACTACAGTCATGTGACAGCGATAGACACTCTTGTCATATGACTTTAATTTAGTCCCTCCTTCCCGTGTTTTTATCGGTACTTTCTGCTATCTTGAGTCGTCTTAAAACCTTTTTCCAGACGTAGAAGGCGTATTGTCATCTCCAGTAGATGTCTGGTTTCTTTAGATTACACGATGTTGCTTCTTTTAGCTGGGCTCGTGCTGCTGGTGTGTGCTGCAGGTAAAAACAAACCAACACAACAGGAAGAAAACACAAAAGCGTATGATAGTTGTTCTTGTGATTCAGCGGCTGAGACATTTCCTGTGATGATGTATTTAACACAATGTTTTGAGGATAAATACGATAATATTTTTAGGCTCAGTATATGTTACGCTTTGCATTCGTAGTGTATATATGTTTTGTATTGTTTAGAAATTAGTTTTCTTCCCCAGATGCCACACCAGTTGGTGGCAGAACGGTTCCCGATTTTGGAGAGATGTATCATGTTAAAGGTACATTTTTAATACCTACACAGTACATCTCTGTACAGTACTCTTCTTTTTAAAGTTACAAATCCCTCTTTTATGTAGGTCTGCTTTCTTTGCCATATGCTGAGATAAAGGAACCATTTGAAGCTTGGTACGACCTCAAGGGGAAGAGAAGTCGAATCGACTATTATGGTTAGTTATCATCAGATAATAAAAAAATCTGACAGTATTTAAGCATGCTTCTATAGACAAGCTGTTGGGATTTTATATTGTGTTGTTTTTCTAATTGCTGCGGTCTATAGATACAGTGTGCACTTTTTTTATTGGAAATGACTTTGATTATGGTGCCACTTACAAGATTACACCAGTCACCACTGAGACCGAATTCAATACTATGAAGTGTTTCCAGCTTAATGGTACCAAGAAGGATCCAATACTTCCACAGACAGCACTGCCTGATCTGCAGGGCTTTGAAGTATGTATTACATGTAAGACTTACTATCTTTTGTGGAGCAAACCAAAGGAACAAGGCTGAAATGATTTTGAATTTGTTTGTTTTGCAGTTTGAAAAGATGGAGTATTACGCAGGCAATCTGTGTGAGGTCTGGAAAAATGTCACTCAGGTTGGCCATAAGAAGAACACGTATCGTCTATGGGTCACACGTCCAGAGGGAAATGATTCCCCAGCCACCCCACACCACTATGAGATGATGGGCTTCAATACCCTTTTGGGGTCCCACTATGATAAATACCTTATCGACTACAGTGACTTCAGCCCTCAAATTGATTCAAACATTTTCAAACTACCTGGAGGTAAATACAATAAACGCATTCAATAATTTGACATTTTTCTGCGACTTACAAACCATCTAATCAAATGATCACTTTTGTGTTTAGGAATGACCTGTGGGGACTTTCCTGGTCCTGGGCTGGAGCATCATTTATTGGCCAACCCCATCCAAGACCTTGTCCACACCTCCCCCGTTGGTCATGCCCACCGTATGTTTGGCCACTTTAAGGAGAAGTATGAGCGTCAATATGAAAATGAAAAGGAGCATGAGGAGCGTGAGCACAACTTTGTACATAATATTCGGTGAGGAAAAACTAAGAAACATTACAAGAGAGTTGTTTTAAAGGGGTGGTTGATTGCTTTTTTCTAAGCTTGATTGTGTTTGTGGGGTGCAGTCTAATATGTGTTAAGGCTTTGTTTAAAAAAACCCATTATTTTTCACGTAATTTACCTTTATTCTACACCGCTCTGTCCCTTCTCCTATGAATGCTCTGATGATTTCCTGGTTTTATGAATCCTCCCTCAGAATTACACTATTTGTAAATGCTACTGCTTATGTTAGCTTTTAATATACCATTTTATCCTGATTAAAACTTTAATACAGCAGAAAACATGATTGGGTTGTAGCATTTTTGTAACAGTAAGAAGTGTTTGCCACCAGGTATTGCTCGCTACCATGGCAACTACGTGCGTGCGCCCATGTTTAACGCTTCTTGTAGATATGTGAAAATGATCTGTGTGTCAATACACATAAAGTGTATAATTGGAACACCATTCATTGCTGGAGCTGATGATCTGAATCAGGTGAGAGAGAGAGATGCAGAGCGTGTGTAGAGTAGGGGGACGCGAGGAACATGACTAAGAACCGCTGCTTTAGAACATTGATTTACAAAATTCTGATTCCATTAGAATCATTATAAGACAGAATCACAGTTCATATATGAGTAGATTTTTTTTCGAGCACACCTAGTTTTGACGGCATGGCAACAACTCTTCCTCTTCTCTAAAGCAACACAGCATTTTTGTTGCATGTTCCCAGGGGCGGAGTTTATGGAAATTTCAAGGTTTGGGATGTCACAACCCAGGAAGGGAGCTCGTTGTAGTCCCTATGAGCCGTAACTGTAGCCAATATACTGCCATAATTTTAAAAGACAATATCTCCATTTGCATTGAACTTTCAGCGTCGTAACTTTGCAGATATTGTTTATGCTCAAACAGAAACATTACACAATAACTAATGCTAAAAAAGTGAAATCACAATCAACCACCCCTTTAAAATTTGGGGGAAAAAAAGAAGCTTTATGAAGCTTTTTTTCTCTTGGTTACATTACATGGGCATGCTAGCTACCTATAAATAAATGAGAATATGGAGCCATAATAATCTATACAAAATTATATAATGAAAAACAGGAAGCAGTCTGTATACTTGTCTGAAGACATTCTTTTTACATACATTTTTCCTCAGGTATGTGCACTCTATGAATAGAGCAGGTCTTTCTTTTTCCCTTTCTGTCAATCACCTGGCTGATCGGTCACAGGAAGAGCTGGCCATGATGAGAGGACATAAAAGGACTCATGTTCACAGAAAGGCTCAGCCTTTTCCCTCTGAAATCCGCTCTATAGCCACCCCTGATTCAATAGACTGGAGGCTGTATGGTGTGTATATCTTGAATATGTTGGGTTGTAGGTGAAGTCAGAATAGTTCCATGCATGTTTAGTGATTCAGATGATATACAGACATATTGTTATGTATTTTCAGGTGCTGTGACGCCAGTGAAAGACCAGGCTGTATGTGGATCCTGCTGGAGCTTTGCCACCACTGGAACACTAGAGGGAGCACTTTTCCTGAAGGTAAATCTACGTAAAAATCCTAGACACAATATCCACTTTATTTTTTAAGAGCAGGCCATTTTTAACTTAAATGTGCAAGAATTCAGGCATCAGCTGCCTACAGTCATTTTATCTGTACAAAAACAGTATGTTATACTGCTTGGTATTTGTTATCATATTTATTATAAAAAATATACAAAACCCTGAACCTTTTATTGTCTCTGTTGTTGGGGAATAACAGTTAAAACCCATGGACCAGGTATGATGACCAAAGACCAGGAGTCAGATTGCAATTAATTAAAGAAATTTACTGAAGAAATAGTTTGCAGTTTCATCAGCAGAAGTCAGCTTTAACACTTTAAGGCTGCCCTGCTTTACAATTCAAAAACACCACAATTATACCCAGACAGAGGTTGCTAATTGCATCAATGTATAAGTCATAAAAATTCTGATTGGTTCTAAAACCTAGATAAACTAGACAATTTCCACATATGGGCGCAAGCTTGAAGCATATCTTCAAGGTTGCCTCAGACCTAAACCTTATCGAGCATGGTTGCACACACAATGAGAGCAGCTTCTTAGAGAGTAGAAAGGCAGACTAAAGCCATAATCAACTTCTTAATTCTCTAACATGCAGAAATGTAACTTTGATTAATAATTATTCAAGAAATATTATAATTAATATTATTATGAAAGCCATTGTACTAGATCTGCCATCCACTCTTTCACTGTTATAGAGGTCAAGAATCAGATTACCTGCTGATGTTTCATGAAAGAAAAAAGTATGCTGTCATGAAATTGAATGATTTTTTTATTATTATTATTATTCAACGTCTGTCTTACATAATGATAATCTGTTGATTGATGAGCTGATCTTTGTAATGTCCAACTGAATAAAGTGTTTTAATTCACAGACACAGGTGTGAAATAGTCCTTGTCTTTCTCACTCTTTTAGATGGGACAGCTGACGTCATTGTCCCAGCAGATGCTGGTCGACTGTACATGGGGATTTGGGAACAATGGTTGTGATGGAGGAGAGGAATGGAGAGCTTTTGAGTGGATGATGAAACATGGTGGCATTTCTACTGCTGAGAGCTATGGAGGATATATGGGCATGGTGCGTGTACATACACCTCACATCTCCATCTAACTCAAACATTTCTGATTGATTTAAATGGTTGTATAGGTCCCTGCAAAACTGTACAGGAATTGACGTCTATAATCAAAAACACTATTTCCTGATTTAATGAAAAGGTCCACCTATTATAATTTGCTTTCTAAAAAGTAGAACTAAGTTTTTGATTCACAGATTTTGGTGGTTAAAAGAGCATCACTAATCAGATCACTATGTGTGTTTCAGAATGGTTTGTGTCACTTCGATAAGTCCTCCATGGTGGCAAAGTTGAGCGGTTACACTAATGTGACCAGTGGTGATATTGTGGCACTGAAGGCCGCTATCTTTAAATTCGGCCCTGCAGCAGTCAGCATTGATGCTGCTCATCGTTCCTTCGCCTTCTACAGCAATGGAGTGTATTATGAACCAGCATGCAGTGAGTCTTCACAATATTTAACATATTATTTGCTTGGTATAATTTGCCTGATCATCAAATATATCATAAAATAAGTAATATAACAAATATACATGGTATTTAAAAAAAAGAAAGAAAAGTTTTTCATCTACAAAACTTTAAATTTTTTAGATGGAAACATTTAGGTAAAGAGCATCTATATATATATATATTTAAAACTTTATTTACTTTTTTAGAAATGTAGAATTTGTTTTTTTTTATTAGAAAATTTGATGCACAGTTAATATTTTATATTTCAAGTACATGCATATTATTTTGAGTACAGCAATGTCTTACAGATTGCCTATAATCAAGTATGCAATACTCTATAGAAACCAGCAATTCGTATTTTATGTTTCTATATCCACAGAAAACGGGACTGATGACTTGGATCATGCTGTGCTAGCAGTTGGTTATGGGATAATGGCTAATGAGCCCTATTGGCTAGTGAAGAACTCCTGGTCCACTTATTGGGGCAATGATGGTTATATACTGATGTCCATGAAAGACAACAACTGTGGTGTGGCCACTGATGCTACTTATGTGACATTAGCCTAATATACTTGCATGCTTCAGAAAAATCATACAATAATTATTTTTGACTATTTTAATTGCAGATGCTGTATAAGTGATCACAGTTTTATTGTGCATCAGTTGGAATGTCAGTAAATGGAAAGTCTTAATAACAAAATGCTTGTTCATTGTAAAATCACATTAAGACTTCATGCAGCAAAACTAACACACACACTCATACTTGTTCACAGGCAATGGACAGTAACTAGCAGGTCTACATAAGTTTCATTAGACCCCAATTGATTAACTCTGATGTCCTTAACATTTTAAGACTAAGGGCTGTGGTAACCATCCGGTTTTTTTAATGGTAGTTCCACTAATGGTGCCCTCTTCTGGGATAAAAAAAAATTACATTTCATCAGGTTAAAAGACATCACAGATGTACCAGACAGTTACAAATTAAGGTCGTATGACAGAGTAAAAACATTTAGATCACGATAATCATGCAGTAATATATAAAAGTGTTTTGCTTAAAAGTATATTTAATTCAAATATGAAAATTCCATCTAGATTTACTCACCCTCTTGTTGTTCCAAACTTAAAATCAGATATTTCGAAGAATTTTGGTCAGTGAGTAAATAATGATAGGTGTATATCCTTTTAACATCTGCACCCCATCAACATTTAGAACATTAGACAAATTGATAATAAAATAGCTAATTTCTATCAAACAATTGCATGCAGTAGAAGTACATAGTTAATGTCAGGATATAAAGGTAAAAACTAGATTGTGTCATTTGGCAGTGTGCGGTCTATGAGTTTGTGACCATGGATCATCACAGCAATCTCATGACCTTCTGCAGTAGTGTATGTATCATTGTCTCAAGCAAAGTTGGCAACATGCATATTAATCCCACTCTACATTAAACTTCTATAATTGTGCATATGATGGGATTTTTTTTTTTTTCACTAAAGCAACAGAAAAATTAAATGCAGTCAAAGAACAGACAAAACAGCACTAAACAAGATATTTTCCCCTCTAGCTACAGAGCTATATAATTCAGGATACTAACATGCTATTAAACAATTTCAACCAGGCATAATCTTTGGGAACTGTCATCTCAACCAAATCTAAATGCAACCCACTGTCCCCACGTAAAACAAATCTGGTGTTATTCCCAAACATTGCATACAATATGTCAAGAACGACTTTACAAAGAAGGCACTGGTTCATTCTCCACTAGACCAAACACTCACAACTTTGCCATTTATTGAGAGGCAGTTGGTGTTAGTGGGAGGTACAGTCTCATTCTAGAGAGCATATGATTGGACAAAAATCTGCATAGTACAGGACCAGTCAATAGTATTTTTTGGTCCATTTGCCAGAAGAAAAAAACCCCACATTTTAAATGTAAATATCTGTTAAAAGTAAACTGAATTAATTTAGTTCGGTTTACTAATTCACAAATGTTCCCTTTTGTTTGTTTAGAGCATCTCTCTTTGTTTTACATAGAGAGGTGACGAAACGCAGTGTTTTCAGACCTGGTCATCCATTTTTTAAACATTACACCTTAGTTTTATTAAAACTGCTAATCCTGATGTGAATCAGTCAAATACACCTACAGCCATTTCAAAATGTGACCCTGGACCACAAAACTAGTCTTAAGTCGCTGGGGTATATTTGTAGCAATAGCCAAAAATACATTGTCTGGGTCAAAATTATCTATTTTTCTTTTATGCCAAAAATCATTAGGTTATAAAGTAAAGATCATGTAATTATATTAAAACTTCATTATTGATTAGTAATATGCATTGCTAAGAACTTCATTTGGACAAATTTAAAGGCAATTTTCTCAGTATTTAGATTTTTTTGCTCCGTTTATATATGTATAAAACATTCAAATAAGTCACAAAAGAGGCATTTTTGTATCAAAACCTGAACCATTTTCAAGTTTCACTGATCATCAGCAAGACTAATCATGTAAACACACTAGAATGAGACACTGCATTGAGTTTGTGTGTGATCAAATATGTCTAACTGGACTCATCTGCTAAACAATGCAGCTCCTGTCCTTCTGTGTTGCTTGGCAATTGGCTGGTATGTACAGGAATTTGTCCGTCATATTTCAGAGCCGACCTAAAGGAGGAGAGAGGAGGATAAACTATTTGAGACGTGTTTTCAAAGTAACAGGGTTTTAATTTTGGTGTGAACTATCCCTTTAATTTTATGTGGTGTCATTGTTTACCTCTCAGTATCATGAATGCTGTCAGGTAGTGGTTGATTGGCAGTCTCAGGCAATGCTAGTGCAAGCACTGCAGCAAGCAGAGGGGTGGAGCCAAATATCACCATGGGCACAACAGGTGTGTGGCGTCCAAGCAGGTTTATAAGTGGCGCTAAAACTCCACCAATCCGTGCAAACATAGAAGAAACACCAATACCTGTTTGCCTGAAAAAAAAAAAAAAGCCAAATCAGATATTATTTCCACACGTATGACTATATGTTGAAATCAAGAATGCAAGCTCTTCACTCCCACCTGATTTTCATGGACTTGCTAACAGATCATGGCTTTTGAGAAGGTTTTGTGTGCGAGTACCTGAGAACAGTTGGGAATAGTTCTGCAGAATAAATATAGATGATGGCAAAAGATGCTGTAATTCCAAATTTCCCCACCATGGCCAAAGCAGTCTGAATATGAGCACTGTCTGAGAGAAAAAAAAAAAAGTTTGATAAGAAAATAACTAAAAAGACAAATAAATTCTAGAAAAGTGCCTCTAGCCATGTTTGACTGGTCACCTGCAGGAACAGTGAGGGTCAGCAGACATGCGCCACCTCCCACAGCAAGGAACACACTCAGTGGGATTCGTCGACTACAGGGCAGGAGAACCAACACCAACGACCTTGCAGGAATTTCCACCAATCCAAACATGAACTGAGTGAGGTAAAGGTCTGCCCCGAGGTCAGACACACCCAGAGACAGACCATAATACACCAACACATTAACAAACCTGGAGAAACACAAACATAAAATCAATTAAGGGACATGTGTGAAGGGCATGACTAAAAACACTCAGTGTTGGGGAGTAACCAGTTACATGTAGCTAAATTACGTAATTTAATTACAAAATAGATGTAATTGTAATCAGTTACAGTTCCTGAGAAATTAGAGTAAATTTAACTTAAGTTAAACAAGGAGAAAACTGAAATCATTGCATTTGGAAACAAAGATGGAAGTTCTCAAGGTGAATGCATACTAGGGATGTAACGATTACTGTAAGGGTAGGTTTAGGGTTGTGGTAGGTGTAGATATTAATAAATCATAATTTATCAGGTAGCATTTTTCGTTGTCAAATCTGACACAAATCGACAGAACACCGGTTTGACGATAAATCATGATAAAATTCCCCACGGTAAGTATTACCGTTTCATATTTTAATTATCATTAAAACCGTATTCGATTACCGCAATTTGAACAGCTCACGACAAATAAATACTGTCCAGCATAAAGTGCACTTTTAAGTAAGTCTCATGTGCTCACAGCAGCAGAGTAGTTTAGTTTTGAGTGAAAATAGGGCTGAAAAGCTGGGAGGTTTTAGAAGACTGCTGAGGGAATTATACAAGTGACTATATGAATAAATTAATTATATGAATGTACCTCTGAAGGTTCTGAATGTCTTCAGAAACGATTCGATGGCATTTTGTTTTCATCTTTGCTCCATGTAATACCTAAAGGAGGTGTTCTTAATCGCAATGCTGCTTTGTTCACGGAGGTTACGGGAAACAGCTGTTATTCAGCTTTTCCATATAAAGAGCCACCTGCTGTCAGAGAGTGGATTTACAGACACTTATATTTACATTCAGCCTGTGTGCAGTTTCTGTCTGGCCAAAAACGGACCGGATTTGCATGCCCTGCTGTAAATTTTGACCAACTGATGAAAAACAAGCTTATGTGGATTCTACACATTTAAACAATTCAGATAAGTTATCTAGAATTATTTATGGAGCAGATAAAATACATAATCATTTATTAATCAATTATCATTTTGATTTAACCCTTTTCTTTATTTAAAGGCTGAAATGTGAGGTTTACCTTTTTATGAAACCTTTTCAAAGCTTTATTTGAACATTTACATTAGATATTTGAACATGCTATTAAACTCAGTCAAGGTGTCATTTAAAATCCTAACATCACTGTTCGGTCATGTTATTGTTTTAGTGATTATGCAAACAAAAAGTCATTTTATTTGTTGTTTGTTGATTTTTAAATATAAAACTTGAAATGATTTATGTGTCAGTACTTTTTGAACATCTCCAGCACATTTTAACAATACCGTGATAATACTGATAACCGTGATAATTTTGGTCACTATAATAGTGTTAAGAAATTTTCATACCGTTACATCCCTAATGCATACCTTGACTCTAGGGGTCAAACAACTAAAAATCAGGTCAAAAATCTTGGGGTGATTCTGGAGACAGACCTTAGTTTCAGTAGTCATGTCAAAGCAATAACTAAATCAGCATAATATCATCTCAAATAGATTGCAAGAATTAGATGTTTTGTTTCCAGTCAAGACTTGGAGAAACTTGTTCATGCCTTTATCACAAGCAGATTATTGTAATGGTCTCCTCACCGGCCCTCCAAAGAAGACCATTAGACAACTGCAGCTCATCCAGAACGCTGCTGCCAGGATTCTGACTAGAACCAGAAAATCTGAGCATATCACACCAGTCCTCAGGTCCTTACAATGGCTTCCAGTTACATTTAGGATTGATTTTAAAGTACTTTTACTCGTTGATAAATCACTCAATGGCCTAGGACCTAAATACATTGCAGATATGCTCACTGAATATAAACCTAACAGACCACTCAGCTCATTAGGATCGAGTCAGTTAGAAATACCAAAGGTTCACACAAAACAAGGGGAGTCCGCTTTTAGCTATTATGCGGCCCGCAGTTGGAACCAGCTTCCAGAAGAGATCAGATGTGCTAAAACATTAGCCACATTTAAATCCAGACTCAGAACTCATCTGTTTAGCTGTGCATTTGTTGAATGAGCACTGTGCTACGTCCGAACTGATTGCACTATGTATAATCATTTTCTATTGCAAACTGCGTACGCTAAATAGCACATCCTTGTGTTGTGGCTCATACAGAAGAGCTCCAGTGCGTCCAGTGTATGATCTCTAAAATTGCGCTACGCTGACGTGGAGAGACCGAGAGGAGACGAGTTGTTGGAAAAAAGTTATTTTTATTTTCTTTGCATACAAAAAGTATTCTCGTCGCATCATAAATTCATATTGAACCACTGATGGCAGATGAACTATCCTGACAATGCTTTTCATACTTTTCTGTGCCTGACAGTGGTAATTACTTGGCAGTCAATGGGACAGTCACGAGCCTCCCGGTTTTCATCTAAAATATCTTAAATTGTGTTCCGAAGACGAACAAAGCTTTTACGGGTTTTAAACGACATGGGTGTAAGTGATTAATGACAATTTTCATTTTGGGGTGGAGTAACCCTTTAAGATTAATTTTCATGTTATGGGACCATGGTAAAACATTAATAGCCATTTGAAATGCAAGAATATAGGCATAATCAAATGTGACGTTCATATAACAAAAAGCATAAAGTTAAAATCTCTTAGTTTTAATAAAAAATATAAACAGTCTTTCTTTCTAGCTTTTTTCTCAAATAAAAGTGATATATAAAATAGTTTGAAGTTGAAGAACAAAAATATACAAATCTATACAGCTGTAATCTCACCAGATGTAGAAGAGGATAAGTGCTCTCTTCCTCATCTGGGGAGTTCGGAGCAGGTCGACAGCTGTAAATTGACTTCGTTCTTGTAGGCCCTCATATTGCTCCACCTGTGATAGCAGAAATGACACTTTAATACTTTGTAACAAATGTTATGAAACATCCTGTTTTTGAATGATTTCTGAAGGATTGTGTGACACTGAAGCCTGCGGTATGCTGAACATTCAGCTTTGCCATTTAAAATGCCCCTATTATGGGTTATGGGTTATGTTTGGGAGTCCCCAACAACGGGTTGACATGAATGCAAGTCAAAACACACTTTCATTTTCTTATAATATGCATTTATTTTTACCTTATATTCTCAACGACTCCCAAACGATTCGCTCAACAATTAATTTTTCCAAACCCTCCTTTGCGTGACGCTAATCTGCGGTGATTGGTCGATTATATTTAAAGCAGTGTTTGTGAGCTATTATGTTCTTTTACAAAGTCTTGATTTTGTTTTGGGGGTGTACTAGAACATGCTCTCCTTCTTGGTTCGAAAAACGCATAATTTTTCACATAATTTACATTGCCCTGGTGATGTGAAGTTAAGATTCAGACTATCACTTCTTAAAGACTAAAAACAAGGGCCCCTTGGTTGCCCAGGGTGGGGGATGGTGTTGTCATGGTGATGTTAACAGAGCTATTAGAGAGTTTATGGGATTTGAAGATTGTGCCAGAGGCGTGACGAGAAAAAAGCCAAAAAGAGAGCAGAGAGAGTGAAAGGGTCCACATTTTTGATACCTGAACAGTGGGAGGTAAGTTGCGACCATTGACCGTAGCTGCCTTACGCAGAAGATCAATCGCCTCCTCATTTCGGTTATTCACCAAAAGCCAACGGGCCGAATGTGGAAGAACCCTGAAAAAAAGGAGGAGAGGAGGATGAAAGGAGATTTATGCTGTCAGACTGATAAAGGCAGAGGAAGGGAGGAAGTCAAATAGCAAGTGTGAATGAAAAAGAGAATTGAGTGCTGCTTTTTATCTATTCTTTTGCAAGGCCTGATTGTGTAAGGTAAGATACACTGAAAATTAGACCATCAGTGCTTTTTATAATATGTAATTATTTATAAATAATAATAATAAATGTACATTTATGTATAATAGATTTTAAAATGTTTGTTTATTTCATAGAAAACAGTTGTTTTAAATTGCAACAATATTTCACAATATGAATGTACTTCTACTGAATTTTTTATCAAATGCATGCAGCATTGAAGCATAAGAGATGTCTTTCAAAAACACTCAAAACTCTTATCGACCACAAAAACTACTTTTGTGTTGTCTCACCATATATAGAATATAAAGAGAAATCCTGGTACAGAGATTGCCAGCTGCAGCTTTCTCCAGTCTCTGATGAGATAAGCCACACCTGCCAGCAGCATGTAGCCAAAACCAAAGAAGAAGTCGGTGAAGATGCCAGCCAGCATCCGTCTCTGTGTGCAGGTCCACTCTGTGCCTGTGCAGGATGGGTGAGGGAAGGTTAAGTGTTCGGGGTGGTTAGGTTTGGGGTTTAAGGGTTCAACGTAGGGTATTTAGGTCTGTGGTAAAGAAGAAAAGCGTGTTTGTTACTGTTGGCATATAAATATGTCAGTGGCACTGTGCGAGTGCTGGGGGGGCACTTGAAGGGTTCAGGTTGAGTACAGGTAGAAATGAGTTAGTAAATAGCAATGGTTCATGGATTTTTAAGGAGGAATTTGTATGCATGTTGATATTTGAGGTTTTGCAATAAATCTGGAAAGAACTCCAGAACATAAATGATGTGTATAATATTGAGGTCAACTTGTCTTGACTTGTCTAGTAAAGGCATTGGGATACAATATCACATTCCTTATCAATTGAGAGGAATATTTGGGGTTTTCGGACAGTCAGGCTGTTTGTAAATGTCATAATCGTAAAAAAAAAATCGTAAATGTAAAATGTAAGACATTAAGTATGCAGATGAGCAGAAGTTCAGTATGCAAGTTTAACTTAAAGGGGTCATCGGATGCTAAATTCACTTTACAAGTTGTTTGAACATAAATGTGTGTTGGAAGTGTGTGTACACATCCATCCTATAATGATAAAAATCCACCCAGTGTTTTTTTTTTTAAAACCCTATTTTAAAATCCTCTCTCAAATCAGGCTGTTCTGAGATTCCTGTCAGAATGATGTAGTTCTGTACAGGCCCCTCCCACGATAGTTGATTGACAAGACCGTCTTACCTTAGACTCACCCTGAGTGAGCTGAGAGCTGTCCACCATTGAGTCGACTCCGGTGCAGGGGAAGACAAGATGTCTCAGATTAAGCGATTGAGGTGTTCTGTTGTTGGATGCAATAATGAATAAAGCAGTCGTCATTTACTCCCGATATCTGAACCGCTGAAGACACAGAGGTTTTGAGTATTTGTTTTTGAAGGGAAAACCCTGATCTGCCTAAATGCGTCTATGTTTGCCCGAATCATTCGTGATCCAGCTTCATCTACAGAAGAAGTGAGTATAAGGGTTTTTTAATGAATTTAATGAATCGCCTTTCCTAATCATGTGCTAATTAGCACGTTTCACTATGAATGCGGCTAAAGTAAACAGCCCCTCAGAGAGTGGCTGGGTCAGCAGAGCTCATTAACATTTAAAGGAGAATGACACAAAACGACTAGATCTGACAAGAGCTGTTTTTGACAGGTTTAAAAAGGTGTTTTTTACACTACCATTGAGAAATTTTAACCAAACTATGTTACAGATTTTTCATTAAGACCCTAAAGAATCATATCAACTTGTGGAAAATGGGCATCCGATGACCCCTTTAAAATATCATGTAGATCAGTGGTTCTCAATTCCAGTCCTGGGGGCCCCCTGCTGTGCACAATTAGCATATCTCACTGACTTAACACACCTGATTGAGATCATCAGCTCATTAGTTCAGTTCATGGATCTCTCTCCTAATGAGCTGATGATCTCAGGCTACGTCCACACGAAGACGGGTTTCTCCGTATCCGATCTTTTTTTTTTGCCTCAAATTCCGTAAACACGGAGTCGTCTCAGGAAATATCTGCGTCCACACAGAATCACTGAAACCAACTGAAAACTATGTAGTACACATGCCACACCAATATGTGGCGCTGTAATTCTGCCACAGAGATACACAAAAAAACAGAGAAGAAGACTTGGACCATGTGCGTAAACCTTGCGCGCTGAATATAAACTAACACACAAAGCAGAAGATTTTGCTTTAATAAAACTAATGAGCTCAGTAGGTTCTGCAGCACGAACACAAGCACGTAGGCTGTGTCCAAATTCAGGGTCTGCATCCTCCTTAGGATCCTTCCTACCCGGTTGAAGGAGGAGGGATCCTCCGACGTCCGCAAAACCCGGAAGTCGGTGTTTGTGAATTTGGACAGCCTACCCTTCTTTCAGTTCCCTCCCTTACCCGTTGCTCATATCCTGTCGCCTAGCAACCGTGACAGCGCCAAGCAAGAAGCGGGAAAATGGACAAACAAAGAGTTATTCTCCTCATTTTAATTCTTTTGGAAGAAATAAAGCAATTAAATAAATTAAATACTTTCTTTGCTCGTTGTCAGAGAGTTTTTTATATCAGACTACAAGACAGTCACATCCAGGTAAGCCATTATAGCCTATTTTTATTTGTTTTTAAGTATTCTACTAATTTCTCCTACAAATTCATTGAGCCGAAGCATAAACTTTAGCTTGTTTTGTCAGAGAAACTCCTCTCCCACTCCGCTACCGCTCGCTTCGTCCGCCATTACGCTCTGCCGAAAAGAATTATGGGATAGGTAGGACGGGAAAGGATCCACCACACCCATCCTTCCAATTCGGGGAAAAGGAGGACGTATTTGTGGGCCGCATTTGAAGGATCCTACGAATTTGTACAGCCTTCGTCGAGGCGCTGTGACGTAACATCCTTCAAATGAGTACTCCGAAGGATGCAGACACAAAGACGGGGCTCACTTCCAGGGCCTTGAAAAAGATGGAGCGCCAGCGTGTCTTCAGCATCCCAAAGGCTCTCTCCACAATGTTACGTGCACGAGCATGCTTGGCGTTGAAGCGAGCCTGTACAGGATTCTGTACAGGCTCTCTGTATGGCGTGATGAGGCAGATGGGCGCACTCAAACATGGATACCCACCATCTCCAAGGATGCATTTTCCTGCAGGTGGATACAAGCGGCCAGTGTAAAGGGGGCTGTTCTTCAGCACCCTGGCATCATGCACAGACCCGGGATACCCGACAAAGATGTCAACGAACCTCCCCTTGTGGTCGGTGATAGCCTGCAGCTGGACCGAATGGAACAGCTTCCTGTTAAAGTAGCATGGGGCGTCACTTGCTGGTGGTTTGATACGGATGTGGCATCCATCTATTGCACCAGCTACCATGCAGAAGGCTGGAGACCCAGCCAGCTGGGCAAAACCTGCCCCCATTTCCTCCAGGTCATCCGGGGTCGGTAAAGCAATCACT